>NC_137127.1:15037380-15637380 GCF_949319135.1 Squalius cephalus | reverse complement strand
CCTTTACGACTTAAAATAGTCTAGAAAATCCTAAAAATGTTTGTTGCAAAATGCTGATCACATTTACAATTTATAATTGATTCATTTATAGAGGTCTATGTTTTGGATTAATATTTTGGTGGGGCAGATACAACCATACAACCTAATGAGGAGCTTGGTTTTTGCATGTATCGTGATCTTAGTTAAACTCTGGATTCTATGCAAGAACTATGTTGACTTTTCAGGACAACATTTTTCTTTTTTTTTTCTTTTGTGTTGATGTTCTTTTAAACTTTAACTACAATATGTTTCAATAATTAAGAGCATTATATTGCATGCTATATTGCAATATAATGCTATACTAATATTGTTAAACACATTTGCAGTATATTCAAAAATATAAATTATTATGTGTTTCTTTCCTTCATTTATTCATTAATTCATTTATTTATTCCAATCAGCAAAAAATTAATGGGGACACGTGTGGGCCAGGTGGGCTGAATTTTAGCCCCAGTCCAGCCCTGATGATTCCCCTCTTCTAGGACAGAATGAAGAATTCACAGAATGGTGAATCTTTGACTTACCATCTGGTAATGCAATCATGCTTTTAATGTGCTGTAGCCTGGAATATTTTTTATATTTTATATAGAAATACAAAACATTGTATCTCAGTGTGTTAAAGATATGATTTAAAATATATATATATATATACTAATTATTCCTGCATTAGAAAATGTTGTGGCACCAAGATTGGCTAAAAGGGGGCCCTTGGGTTTGCTATAGCCCCAGGGCCCTATGTGTTCTAAATGTGGGCCTGGTGCTGAATGTACCTTTTCCTAAGAGTTACACCAACAACACTCGGGGGTCGAATAAAAACACTTTTAAAAGCGCTGACCTGTTTCCTCAGCCTGTTTGCTCATAAAGCGAAGGTGTTAAGCACTGTTTTTATGGAAAGAGACGCGCCTGTTTAGCTGGAAAGTGGCTTTCGGGAAGACACTCTCCACAGGGAAGCGACAATAGATTTGATTGGTATGCTGTCACCTTTTGTTCAGCACCTACAGCCCGTTTTCCTGAGTTAACCTGGGGTTTTATAGGACTTCGGGCCCGGACACTACAGGGAAAGTGGCAAAGCTAATTAGCAGAACAGTGGCATGGCTGGACAAACCAGTGCCGTTTCTGTGAAAGGGTGTAGTGCCAGTCTGCGACCACTGGGTGGCGTTGGTGCTACATCAATGAGACCGTTCTAACCGATCCGCTGATGTTATAAAAGTAGCTATCTGAATGATTCGTTTTGAACAGCTTGGTTCCTCTCTTTCTTTGTTAAACCCATGCAATTTATGTATCAGCCAGCAATGGAAAGGAGTAATGTACTTTGATCTCTCTCTTCTCCGTTCAGTGTGAAGGTTGACGCTGTGTTTATTATGCTGAATCTCTGTTGTGTGTGTCGTGTCGGCCTTGGCTGGGTTTTAATCAGCGATCTGAGCTCAGGGTCAGCAGCCAGTACCCTGCAGGGGTGGCATTGCTAAAATTGAAGGTGGACAGATGAGTTAAATACAAGCTACACAAGCTCAGCTGGATCACATACGATAAGAGCTCAGCTCTTCACACAAGGACGAAGAGCTCAGGTAATAGCAGATCCATGTATACTTGGCATCTGGCACCAGTGCTTTTTGCTCTCAGTATATACCATTCAAAAGTCGCCTTATATGCTCATTGCTCTCTAAGGTTGGATTTGTTTGATCACAAATACAATATAAAAGTAATATTGTGAAATATAATACTAATTAAAATAGATGTTTTCTATATGTTACAATGTAAATTATCCCTGTGATGGTAAAACTGCATTTTCAGCATCAGTACTCCAGTCTTCAGTGTCACATGATGCTTCAGAAATCATTCTTATATACTGATTTGGTGCTCAGTTATTAATAATCAATGTTGAAAAGAGTTTTGGCTGCTTAATACTTGTGGGGAAACTGTGCTACTGTTTTTTTTTTTTTTTTTTTTTGTAACATTATAATTGTTAATGTATACATTACGTTATTACTGTCACTCCAGATCAATTTAAAACTGTCACAAACTGCTCTGAAACAGAGGGGTTGGATATCTAAATGCAGCTTAAGAAAAGAGCTAAAGACCACCACAGCAGAGTAGATGGGACTGAAGATCCCCACGGCAGAGCTGAAGACCACCACAGCAGAGCAGACGGGAATGAAGATCCCCATGGCGGAGAAGAAGACCACCACAGTAGGGCAAATGGGGCTGGTGACCACCAAGGTGAAGAAGAACACCACGGTGGAGCTGGTGGGTCTGAATACCACCAAGACATAGCCGAGGACCACCACAGTGTAGCAGGCGGGACTGGTGACCACCACGGCGGAGCTGAAGATCACCAGGGCAGATCAGGCGGAACTGAGACAAAGAGCACAGAGAGGTTAGGGTTGGCCTATAGGGCCGTGTCAAAACAGGCAGGGTGTTCAATATTGGCCTCTGTGGCCAGGAAGTTCATGGATGAACTCCGTGGTCGTGTTAAGGCAAACAGGAAATTCGGAGATGACCTCTGTGGTCGTATAGTGGCAGAGAGAGAGAGAGCTTGGGGACAACCTCCATTGTCGTATCTAAGCAGACAGAGATCATGAGCAGACACATAGAATGGCCATTTCCGTGACTGAGAGTGCAATCAACAATGGGAGAACCTCTGAGACCTCCAGACTCGGATGCACTGGACGATGTTAGGACCACTGAGATGCCAGCCACTCGCACCAACATCAGCGGTGGGTCCGCCAAACTCTAAGCCAGTCTCAAACTCCTATGGGACCACCTTAGTAGCTTCAGGAGCAGCGTCCATGACGGCTGAAGACTCTGGAGTGGCGTCCACAACGGCTGAAGGTTCTGGTGTGGCAGCCATGCCATGAATAGGCTCTGGACTTGGGACCACTGGACTTGGAAGCGCTGTGATCTGTTGTGGGCCAAGTCATACAGTTATGGATTGACATGAGGGTAAGTAAATTGTTTTACTTTATTAATGTATTACTTCATTCATTGTTTATTATTTATTCATTATTCATCCATTATTGTATTAATTTTTGGGGTGAACTATTCTTTAATAAAGTAACTATGGTCAATTTAGATTTTACGTTGACTTTAAATGCGAAATGCTAATTTTAGGCAAATCCAATCATTTTGTCTTCTTTTTTGTCATCATCATGGCCATCAGCATTGTTCTCATAATGCAATTATCTACCATAATTGACTGTCATTGTAATTAAAGTTATCATCATAACCATTGTCACTGACACACTATTCTTCTGCGATATAATGTTCTTGCAGTTCTAATTGAAAGGGTAGGACAGCGATTCTTGTTCTTGATTGGCTGACAATGAGATGCAGTTCAGATAATGAATCAATCTTGTTGTCCATATTTTCTTTTGTACTTTAATAATCTCCTGACACTTGCTGTAGAGAGTTTTATATATTAGCTGATTAGTCCAAGACAATGTGTCATTGCTGCCTCAAGAAGATCGTAAATTGCGGCCCACTGCATGTGTCGCATCGTGTGGCCCATGGTATGGCAAATCAAAAAAAGTCTTCAGTCCAGCATGGAATACTCCAGCGGCCGGTTGCATAAACATAGCCATAATGTTCTATTATGTTCTATCATAAAGTTCTAGTATGACCTACTAGCAGTTAGTCAGGGGCAGTCAGTCTTAGTTTTCGGTATCAAAGTAGGCTTATCTACGTTTTTATGTAACTGATTTAAAAAAGCTATGAACCGTCTTAAAGAAAATAAATTGATGTCTAACTTGTAAGACTAGTCTTAGAGGTTTATGCAACCGGCCCCAGATATAAGAAAAGTTAATGTTCTTTTCTTCCTTGTTTGTACAAAGGAAATCTCTTTAGGAAATAACAAATTGATGTGTTGAAGTGTATGCCAGCATAGTTGCAGGTGGTAGGGGAGGGGCTTTCTTAGTCTAGAGAGCATTTGATTGGACAAACTTCTGTGCAGTGCACAATGAGTCACCAATATTTGACTGTAGACTGTAAATTGTACATCTGAATTTTGTCAACATTTAGGAGCACACTACACCCTCAGAAAGAAAAAAAGTCACAAAAGCTGTCACTGGGATGGTACCCTTTCAAGAGGTACACATCTGTACCCAAAGAGTGGATATTAGTACTTCAATGGTTTCTTGGTCTTCTCCTGGACTGAAGCACTATGGAGTTACCTGTCTTTTTTATGCAATCAAACATACTGTGTTTGTTTGCATACAGAGTAATATCAAATACATTGTAATTAAAAAACAAAAGATTGTAAATAAAATGCCAGATGGCTGCCATAATCCCGATCTCAGGCCCTGTTTACACCTGGTATTAAGATTTGTTTTGGTTGATTGGATCACAAGTAGACAAGGGAGACACATACCTGTTTACACCTGGTGTTTTAATCCGTCTTTTTGTCCACTTTCAACCACTTCTGTCCTGATTTCTTTGAGGGGAGTGTCTATTGGCAGGTAAATGTATGTGGGTTTTTTTTTCAGATCTTTCCATCTAATGGAAAAAATAAGCTTGTGTAATTTATAAATGAACGCACCCATAGACAATGGAAAAACATACGGAGAACAGCAGATTTTGTTTCTGCTCCGACAGCTGCAAAACAACGCTGTGAGTGCATATTAGAAATCAGGAATGGTGAGAGGACATTGTGCTTGGTACATATTTCGTCTTTAAACCAAACTCTCCAGCCAATAAAGTTTAAGTCTGGCTATCTCGCTTCCCATAATGTTTACACATTAGGTCAGTAGGCGGAGAGTAGGCGGTCTGTTGCATCTGTTCGAACACATTCGACCACATGACTGTCTACACTACGAAAACAATTCGGTCAAATGCGTTTTGGACTACCTCTGGAAGTGGTTGAAAGTGGACAAACTCATAACGTTTTAGACCCCATTTACACCTGTATTTAGCGTGTCCACTTGTGATCCGATCGACCAAAACGCATCTTATTACCAGGTGTACACAGGGCCTCAGAGTCATACTCGCGGGACAGGGTAGTAGGTGTGGCTGAATTATTGCACCAAGTGAGAGTGACAAATAGAAAAAAGGTCTTTCGTTCTGGTGCTTAGATACCACCCCCTAGAATTCAAATCTTTTCAACACGCAAGCAAAACTTTTAGACTCACAAACAATGACAGCCGTACAGAGGGCAAATCTGTGCATGTGTGATGAAAACTGCACAAAGGAAAACAAATATTTACTAGCACTGCAAAGAGTTTTATTAACAATTGCTTCATTTTTGTAATTAAAACAGTCTTAAGAAGCCTTTTTGCTCTCACAACCATTTTGTTTGATTGCATAAAAAAGACACAAAGGTAATTCCATAAAACACAGGCTGTACTTTTCAGCACAATGTTAACCTCACAAAACTTCAAATCCCAACAGAACATTCAACAGTAACCAATCTCTCAAGATCTCAGCAGAGGATAATTAAACGATCTAAAAAAAAAAGATTTCCAGCTTCACTTATTACAAACCAGATTTACTTTATTTTCATATACGCAAAAAAAGTTCTAATTGAGAATTAACATGTTTATCTGTTGATGATTTATTAAAAATAATAAAGTTTGTAGTCGCCATTATGGTGATCGATGTTGTTATATTATGGCTCTTGACCAATTCGTTTTTCTCTGGCTGCTGTGCAAAAATTTGAATGTGTGATGATATATCATATTACAGATGACATGTTCCAAAATTAAATAATTGGCTTTTATATTGTAATTCTACTAAATCTAAATTAAATCATTAATAAATCATGTTTGTTTTATTTTATTCTGCAGCTCCCCTTGTGTCCACTTTGCAGCCCCAAGTTTGAAGTGGTAATCCTACTCTGGCTAGAACCCACCTACCTGCCTTTTATTTACTTGGCGAACATTATGAAATATCTAATGAAATACTCATAAGCCAAGCTGATAGTAGGCCTAATTTGCCTCTTAACTCACAAGAATGTCTAACAATCTTACAGCATAATGAACGGATTGGACTTTCATCCTTCACAGTTCCCAATGACGGTAGCAGTCAGTAAGTATGGTGTATTTTGGATGGGAGCGGGCGGTCTGACAATAGCCTGGCTACTCCCGACATCCTTTGACAACAGCGTATCTGTGCTTGAACTGGGAAGTGAACAAAACTTGTGGTGGTGTTCACACAGTTCCCAGTTCCCTGCCCTGATCAACCAGGTTGATGTTCTTTGCATCCCAGCCACGAGTGCATGAGAAAACATTCCACCTTTGAGGTAAGATTTTTGAGGAGAGGTGCAGGCTACTGAAGCCGTCATCTGTCAGCAACATTCTGTTCTTGCATGGATGTTTTAAAAAAATCCAACAGTTTTCATTTATTTGTATTTGTGGCTTATAATTTTGAGTGACAGATGTCGTATTTAATTTAGCCTATTTTTCTCTGTAACTTTTTTACTGTGTTGACAGTATCATGATAAGACAAAAATAACAATTAAAATTCTTGTATAGCCAACATTTTATATTTGTTATTCCCAATTACTCTCTCTTTCTTTGGGGAAAATGTAAATGTGGGATCGGTTGGGTCTAAGCATTCATTCTAAGTAGATAGTGGGTAAACACACAGTGAATTTTAAGTGGGAGCGGGAAGGTGCGGAATAGAACCTAGTGGGAGCGGGACAAAACAAATAGTCCCGCGCAGACCTCTACTTCACAGTCTCACGTCCGTTCACATCAAATTTGTTCACAAAATGTTGTCTGCTCTGTCTAAAGTCTATGCTGTGCTTGACATACATATAACATAGTGTGCTGCTTGGTTCATCATGTGATGTTTTCCAATGACCTCTTTTAAGACATCAGTGCCCTTCCAATTTCCCATCATCCCGCTTTGGGAGTCGACATGTAGTCTCTGCCTTCCAACTGAATTCGGTGAGCATTCGCTCCTCCGTCTCTGTTTGTTTCCACCTGTCCGATGCTCTGAGGTGTAAAATAATATCAGATATGTGCCGCCTAAGGTTGAAAACATCCACGTTGATATTGAACGGAGTAAAATCAATATGTGTCGAGCACGAGTATCTCAACCCAAGACCCCAGGCATGCTTTTGAATGTGATGTGGGCGCCAGGCGGAGGATGAATGTCAGTCAGCAATCGGTCGTCATGGAGACTCAAAGGCCAGGTGGCAGGTCATCACGCAGCCAATCAGGACTTAATGATGTGTGAATGAGACTGACCGAGTCATCACTCTATTAGCAAAGAGAAAGGTCTGGATCCGCTGCATCAACATGGAAAGTAGCAGTGAACTATAGAAATTAATGTTTCAACCAAATGTAGACATCTGTAGTCCGGTTTTATGAATACTCCATGGCACCAATATAGCAGGGAATTCATCTGTCAGACATGTTGAAATGCCAGCTGTTATGAATGTCCTGTGGCCTGAATCATAATTTATGACCTGCCAGTCTGTGCAGTTGAGTAGAATCTATTGCCACAAAGACATACAAATGGACTCAAAATAAGTGCAAGATTACATGAATGAACATTTATATTTTATATTTATCACAATTGCTTATTATTATGTCATATTAATACAACCTTCAATTTATTACACTGGTTTACAGCCAAAATGCTTCTGAAAAATAAATGTAGTCAAACTTTACTAATTCTCTGTCACTGTGAATGAAAATTACACTTAAAATTGTTGATTGGCAGTAGTTTTCAAGATTGGGTCCATATCCGACCCTTGACTTGGGAACGGCGGAGGATAAGTGAGTAATAAAGGGAAAGGATCTCAATTTAAACTAGAAATGACTAAAATACATATTTGACTGGATCTATAAATACATCTATGACTGGGTTTGTACAGTACTTGATTTTTAGGCAAAACAACTGAAGCTGGTATTGTGTCATACATGATATGAATTGTATCATGTTCTTCCTTGAAATCATGGATTGCAATCATAATGAAGCTTACATTACTTTGCTGAACAATACTTTGCCCTATATTAGCTTTAGAAATCATACAGCAGGGCTGCAAAACTCAATTCCTGGAGGGCCACAGCCCTGCAGAGTTTTGATCCAACCCTGCTCCACACAAAGTATGTTCTATATAGTATGAATGTGTGTAATATGAATGTAATCCGGAAGTACTACATCTGCCATGTTGTCATTATCATGTGACCTACCAGCGCCAATTATGTCGCTTCGCTATCATTCATAAATCATCTCCCGTGGCCCCATGGGATAGTAAAATGTCCATCATATACACACTTTAGAATCTTGCTGGAAGTAATAGGTCATCCAGGCCCTTGTGCCTACTCTTTTATGAGTACTGTGCATTCAGACATACCTCTTTTGTCACATACTGTTTTTCACCTGCTATATAGGAAAGTATGTAATTTCAGATGCAGCCATACCTGTAGTTTTCTAAAAAAAAAAAAAGCCTGAAGGACTTGAGTTTAGGGTTGAAGCTAAACTCTGCAGGGTTGTAGACCTCCGGGAACTGAATTTTGCACCCCTGCTGTATATGATTTCAAAAGCTGATATAGGCCAAATTGTTTAGCAAAGTGATATAAGCTTAATTAGGACCCGAGCACTGATGGTGTGAGGACCCTATTGGAATTGCTCCATTTATTATGATTGCAATCCATGATTTCTAGGAATAATGTGATGCACATGCTCTCTTATTTGTCAGTGTTTGATTTTGCAAAGGGACATATTTCTGTTCAGCCAAAGTGAGCAGAGATGCCTTGTACTTGTGTGAAAAGTGCAGATAACATCAAATGGAGCTAATTGAACCCATTAATGCTTGTAGACTATTGTTGAACAATGGCAAGAGATGCTCCATTTAATGAATACAAGAGATGAGCCAAGAAGCGCCAAGTAGACATTGAATAGGACTAAACTATAAAATTTGTTTGCCTTTTGTTTGATAATAAATTTGATTTATATAACCCTTTTGCTGATTTTTAAAGTGTTACATAAACAATAAAAGGTGACATACTATCTACATAACACAGACATAAAATAAAAATAAAAACTTAAATATCTTGGAAACCGTAGCCAATTAGTTGTTTTAATTGTAATATTTGAATTCAGCATATACACATTATTAAATAGCATATTTTATCTCTCAAGAAGGCGACTTCTAAAAAAATTATGATAACATTTTGCCACAACAATGCCACAACAATCCAACAACACAACAAAAATACACTCCATGACAAGAAGAACAGGAGTAGGATGAAGAAAAAAAAAATCTTATAAACTCCTACCCCATTCTTATATTAAGAAAGTTACAAATTAGATGGCCTCACCGACATGAAAAATAATTAAGTTAAGTTCATACTTTCAACCACTTTTAATGCAGTATCAGTCTTGAATTTGTTAGCATTTTTTTCGGACATATTTTACATATGCACTAATCCTAAACTGGCATATAGCTCATATGGAATAGCCTAAACGAGATGCAAAATAATTTTCCTTGATCATTCTGTTAAAATTGTTGAGAAGCATCATTGTGTCTAAAAACAACAACAACAAAAATGCTATAAATATACATATACAGTATAAATAAACATTATGCATAAAATGCTCCATGCAAAAACTTGAAATATTCTCTTTAAATTGTCTCTTTTACCTTCACTTGATGCCAAGGTAAGTCAATGTAATATTATCATTCTATTGAATGATAATTATGTTAATTCTAAGAACAGCTGATTTATGATTTATCCGTTTTGTAGAAGAAGAGATGAAGAACAAAGAAAGTCAAATATCTCCCATTATTATTCTAGTTCGTCATGTGACCTAAACACCCCCAAGGGTCAGACCACTAAATATTCATATGTAACTTAAATAAAATAACTTTTTTATTATTATTTATTTAAGGTTTGCAAATGTATTTGACTCTAAATCTTTTTGTTGTTGTTGTTTTGTTTTTTTGGCACTGTGTTCTTTGAAACTTTCTTATTCACTGTAAACATCAATGCAGTCTAACTTTAGACGAAAACCCAATAGTCCCAAATTATGTAACATTTTTCCAGTGTTCTGAAGGGGAGCATGAAATATAATAATTCCTTATTGTGCTCTTATTTATACACTCTTAAATGAGATTTGGAATGAGGAGGACAATAATGATGTTAACAGCAAGGACAGGTAGGACAGGTAAATTAATATAATGTTAAACGTGTAGGACAATGGCCGACAGCTTGAGATCTAATCTTTTTATGTTGTCTTTAAACACCTGTACGGCTATCAGACGGACACAAATGAAGGTCCTCTTGACAAGAAACAGTAAATGACACTATAAATAAAAATTAAGTGTTCTTGTGCTTCAGTTGTCAGCAATGGAAAGTAGTTTCTGACAGAAGGTGTTATGTGAGAAATAAGCAATTCAAAACAGACTACATTACATAACGCTCTTAATAACGTCCAGTCCTTGTCAGTGTTCATCAGAAATGTCAACACGATCTCATGAAAATGCGTATCTATAGCACAAATTGTATTTATCAATTTATAATTGCAATTTACACGCACAAAAGAGTTTTTACGTGCATATGATACCACTGTAAACCCCTTGGGGAGGATTAGTGGTGTGGAGTACATGCGTAAAAATATGCACGTAAAAACTATTTTTTTGCGTATAAATTGCACGATAAATACAATTTGTGCTATAGATTCGCACTTTCATGAGATCGGGCTGGAAATGTACCACATTGTATATGCATGTATGTACAGTATGTATGTGTGTATGTATGTAGTAAGAGTTTTTTATGTGAAGTAGAGAAAAAAACACTTCCATTCAAACATCACTGCCCTTTGACCTCTAATCTCTAAGACCAGTGGCTCTTTCAGAGTTGTACTGTATGACGAGCTAAACTTTTTTAGTTAATTAGCCATTGAATATGGTTTACATATACTTCATCAGATGCATTAAGAGACAGGTATGATAGTAAAACACAAAACATCTGACTAATTTTGTTTTTAAAGTTATCATGATCTTTTTGTGAACAAAATATCTGTGCATGTTTAATTTTTCTTTAAATGTTTTGACCTTGTAATGTTTAATCAAAATGTCACACAAAATCATAACAAAATCATAAGTCATAAAAAAATCACCGGCCTACATATTTTTTCTCTTTTGATATTCTGTTACACTTGGATGTACATCAAAAAAAAGTGCAGGTTGTGTTTTTAAAATAGAATACGTTTTTCAGAAAGCTGCTTTTTACACTGTTTTGCATTGATTCAACAATTCTTAATTCTAATGAATTGGTTCTTCTTAAATGGTCCTCTCTCTCCTATTATGTAGCGCTGGATAGTTCAAATCATTATAGTGGATCGGTTTGTTTTAAATGGTCCTCCCTCTCATATTCGCATACTCTCATCAGAGAGTCCAATTTAATTCTAGTGAACCAGTTTGTTTGAATGGTTCATGTAAATGAACAGATTTACAACAACAGCACTCTGATCTGAGTTCCTTTTAATGGCATTTTCGGCTCGGAATATTTAGCCTAGTTAAATGCAGCTGTTCATAAACATAAGTTTTAGACTTGCCGTGTATTACAGTTTTCCCTGTTCAAGTTCACTTTATTGTCATTCAACCCTGGGGGAGTAAAATTGTGTTTGCATGTCTTGGCAAAAATAATATTGTATAAATTATATCTAAATTATGTATTGGCCTCTTAAGATGCTTCAAAATATTTAAGTTTGAAACTTGTAGTATAGCCAACAAATTTTTCATATTTCTCAGACTTAGAAATAGCTTTGCAATCTACAGTATCAAACTTCCCCAATGCTGGTATGCTGTTACAAAACAAAACCTTTTTTTTTTTTTTTTTTTTTTTTTGTCAGTTGGAATTGTTGGCTAATTGTGATGAGCAGACAGAAAAAAATATGTCTTGGCTCATTAGATTCTAAGCTCAAAGAGAATATTTTGGTGTTATGGAAAGGGCCCCGTCTCATTAAGCATTTTTATGTGACATTATTAGCCCGCACCAATTCTCTCTGCACTGATTTGTCCCCTTTCTGCCCCACTGTGAGCTCTAATCACCCAGTCTCTAAACCCAAAGCACTAACATCCAAACGCCAGATCTGAAGGAAGCACTTACTCAGCTATAATTATGGTAAGAGTCCTACAGCATTGCTCTCTTCCATGCTCTTCCTCTCCAGCAGGGGCCTCAGGGCACAGCGAAGTCAGATTGTTCGGAAACAGCGAGGAGTTGCAGAATTCCCGCCTGGATCGCCTGCAAGAGGCTAACTAGCTCTGACAGTGGTGGGGTCATCTCTGAGGTCTGGCCATCAGCTGGTGCCACACCTAATGCAACCTGAACACTTTGGGAACGGGAGTCGACTGCAGAAATTCTCTTCCTGTGATACTCTCACTGTCTTCAACATGCATAGTGGGAGAGTTTATGCGTAAACATGGGATCGGTAACTGTAGAACAAGTGTGTATATGTGTGCGAATGTGGCCATCTTCTATAAGCAGACTGCAACCAATTCATCAGACAAGGAGTTAATGCAGTATGGATGGCCCGTGGCTTTGAGATCATTAAGGACATGTTGTTAGGAAAGATATTGGCTCTGTCTTCACAACTAGATATTGAGGTTAAATTCACCCTTTGTTCGTGTCAGGTGTCTGAGAGCCATTTACATGAATATTGATGTAAACTATCTCTAACCCCAGGAAACTGACCTAGAAACTTCTTAGGAAGTTTGTTTTAAGCCTGCAACACATGCTCACAAATAGCATTATGAATGTTAAGCACATAATATTCACTTTTTTGTGCATCATGTTAAGTAGTTTTGTGCATAATCATACGAAGGTAATGATGACATGCAGAAATTAGGTGCATATACAGGAGGGGCATACTAAGGTTTTCTTTCAGTGTTCTGTTCGAAAATGTACCCTTGGCAATGACACGTGAAATTACAACAAAAAATATAACACTTTCATATTCTATAAATGGATGTAGGCTGAGGCTGTTTAATCAAATTAATCATGATTGGTGTTTTTTTTCGCAGTTAACATGATTAATCTAACATGATGACATTTCATGTTCTATTGATGCTGAAGACAAATTCCAGAGCTTAAAATAAGCTACTCCATGGATGTAATTATGTAGATTTGAATTTAGGGCAAATTTACTTTGAACTACATTTTTACATTTGAAAGGTGATCCTTGCAAACACAATATGATGGTAGGGTTTTTTGGTGATTGTTAGGGTGATGCTAAGGCCCAATCCCAATTCTATTTTATACCCCTTCGCCTACCCCTTACCCTTGCCCCTTGAAACAGAGTGGCAAGGCGTAGGGGTGAAAATATTCCCCTAAGAAATGGGACACCACTACTACACCGTTACACGTCATTATACGTCGTTGCTAGCGCCTACATCACAGGAGATGCGCCAATGTTTATCACAAACTTCCAAGATGCCGTCGTCAGCTGTAGTCTTGCGTGAGTTACAGCTATTTTTTTTGCATTTTTCTTCTGAAGTTCGCAGAAAACAACGGAGATGACGATATCTTCCACGCCTAAAGCTGCGTTTACACCAAATGCGAATAGAGCGTCTGGCGTGAGTGATTTCAATGTTAAGACGCGTTTACGCGCGTCTGGAGGTCTTGCGGCGAGAATGAGGCGAATTCGCGCGTCCACTTCGCTTCAAACTTTTGCTTTTTACACGCGTCATACTGTTAACGAACTTAAGCGATTTTTTTGCAACCGTTTCTTTAAAGAACATGACCGTAAATATGTACACAAGATTGAATGTGACATAAAGAAAATGATTATTGGCAGTCATGTTGCCTCTGTAGCCAGTGTATGCAGGTACATTTCTCATACCC
Source organism: Squalius cephalus (assembly GCF_949319135.1). Lineage (NCBI taxonomy): Eukaryota > Metazoa > Chordata > Actinopteri > Cypriniformes > Leuciscidae > Squalius > Squalius cephalus. Next base: position 15,623,551 of record NC_137127.1, on the reverse strand, counting down.
CTTCGTTTGAAGTGTGGTCCCGAAAAATCTTCGTTTCAAGGGCTATCTGGCCCTTCCCCTTACCCCTACCCCTCCAACCAAAAGAGAATCGAGACAACCCTACCCCTTCACGGGAACGCACAAAACAGAGGGGTAGGGCCAAGGGCTAGGGGCAAGGGGTGATTTGGGATTGAGCCTTAGTGTTAAGTGCCAAAGCTCAAAAAGAAGAATCCGGAGATTGAAAATACAAAAGTATTTTTTTAAATAAAACCCGCAGAAGATCGCAAGAATAAATAAAAGGAACTTAGGAGATTGCATACCACACATGAACAAACGAGAACTGAAAAGGAGTAACTGAAACACAGGGCTTTAAATACACAGGACAAACAAAGAAAACTAGACAAGACACAGGTGAAACTAAAAGGTGGTGATGATTCTAGGAGGATTCTTATGATTTCAACAGAATGACACAATATATTTTTTCATACATGATATATAGAACTTTACTATGCACTACTGTACACCCAAAGTGCACCCTTCAACCACCAGTGTGCAGGATCCCCTTTGATGATGCAACGGCAGCCACAGAACAATGGCGCCAATGCGCTCACCACAGACCAACTATAGGTGGAGAGAAGAGAGAGAGAGAGTCATTGAGCCAATTCTAAGGATGGGGATTATTAGGAGGACATGACTGAAAATCGCCAATGGAGAGAATTTGGCCAAAACACTGCGGTTACGCCCCTACTTTTTACGAGAAGTGCCATGGGATATTTAACGATCACAGAGAGTCAGGGTGCCCAAAGCAACAACCTGCACTTGGGCCCCGAATAACCCAGCTGTCAGTGACTCTATACACAGGTTACATTGTTACACCCGTAAGTCATTTTAATCATTCATTCAACCGATTCATTCAAAAATTATGATTCATTTAGGAGTGAAACAAGCGACTGAATTTAGTCATTAGAACTGTAGTGAGCTTAATGAACGCTAACAAATGCTCAAGTGTATTACTGCAGTAAAACAATTACAATAAGATTTTTCTAGGCTGGGTTCCATAAAAACAGCACAGTGTTAACCCTTTATAGGGCACTCATTGAAATACTTGGAAATTCTAAATTTCAACCATAGAGTGTTATTGGAGGATATTATAAGACTTCTAAACATTTGTGAGTTTTTAAAAAAATATATTTTTTTAGGTTGGAAATCAAGGGCAATGAAGTTACCATATTTGGTTCCTCGCCAGTCTAGGGTAATGTTTTTCCCTTAAAAAGTGTATATATAAAAATATAATAAAAACACATAAACTTGTTACAAACATAAAAATATTTATTTAGTAACATTTTAAATTATTATTAGGAACATTTTAAATTAAATTATTATTAGGAACATTCATTAAATTAATGAATAGGGTATTCATTTATGGTTTGTGCTCCTAAGAACATCTAATATGATTCATATTTTATAAATGCACATTTGTGCATTTATAAATGTTATAAATAAATGTATACATTTATAAAAGATCTGTACTACTGATCTTTGGTATGGTCAAGTACTGGTGGTACCACTTATTTTAGCAGTAATAAGTCTCACAGTAAAAAAAAAAAACCAATACATGGCATTTAACTATGATAAAAACTGTTTCAAGGGCATAAAACTTACACATAAAGGGTAAATATATAATAAGAAGTGCAAAATATCATTATGAGTATTAAAAACTGTTATAAAGGTCATAAAACTGACCAAAACCACACATATTTCAATATCTATGGCAATATAAAATGTCTATAAATGTGTTACGTTTCCCACTGGATCACTTTATAATGTTATTCAAACCTGTGATAACATCCAATGCACTAGTAAATACTATTGTCCTACGTTATAATCATAGACTGTGGTTATAATGCATTATTTGTAGAAAAAATACCCTAGTACGGCTTTTCTATACGCATAGGGCGTATGTCTAAATATGGACATTCTCTAATCTTACCTGAACAGGGCGTATGATCAAATATGGTCTCACCATTTTTCATGCCACAAATGTCAATACTTTCAAGAAATCTATGCAAACAACACCTATCTCAACATGTTGCACAACTATTCAACCATAGAATGTGTGAGTTTCATCAACTCACAATTTTTTGTTTTGAAGTTATTAGCGCTGATGTGGGAGTAGGTAGTAGCGCATAACCTCACTTTCCAATATCCGGAACGACACAGAAGTTTGAAATGCTCCGCGCAACTTCTGATTGGTCAGATGCCATCATGTGACTATCAGTGACGTAGCCTGATCTTCGCTGATTGGCTAGGAGAAATCTATGCGCTCATATGACAACACAAACAGGCAGGGGAGACTCAGTTTGAATGCGCGATTAAGTTACCAAATATGGTTCCTCGCCCGATAAAGGGTTAATAGAAAATGGACTGAGACCTCATCACAGGTAAACAGTACCACTTTTAGGGCAAGGGATAGTCCAACTGGTTCACTTTTTTTCCTCTCAAAAGTGTCTTGAGTTTAAAAGAATCATAAAATAAACTCAAAAGTGAACCGAAGTGAAAATAACTCAGTTTTCTTTGCATTCACAAAGTACTTTTCACTCTTTGCTTTTGTGATATTGCTAAATTACTCTAAATTGCTAATGACAAACATTTTTCTAAAATGTGAAAAATAACCAAAATATCAGTAGGTGTTGCTAGTCTATATGTCAAAATTCTTTCAAACCATTTTTAGACCACTGAAACTAGCCAAGATCAATCTCAATTGTAATGTCTTTGTCCACAAGGGTTTGCTGTCAAGAACCGACTTCGAAAAATCTGCTTTTCAACAAGCTTCGAGTCTCTTTAATTGAGCCCAGGAACTGAAGGGCTACAATTCCTTTCAAGGATGGATGTATTGGGTTAGTTTTGACATAATCACACAGCATTTCATAACCTTAAGGTGAACTGTGCAAAGAAATGTTTTGTACCCAGATGCACTGAGCGTCCCATTCAAGAAAAGTCATTACGTTGAAGAGCACTTTATGTAATATCATCTCATTACAACCACTCTTGTTGAAGCAGATTATTTTTTCCAAACAAGGTTTACAAACATGCATTTAACGTTTTCAGATGAAGAGCTGAGTCATGAGCCATACCACTGACCCATTGTGACTATCTCTCTCACAACCCATTTCCTCTGAAATGAATAACAGTTGCATCACCCAGCATACATCTGCTGTATAGCTGTACCACTGCTGGAGCTGACATCAGCAGTGCCTGTAATCACTGGACGAGGCGTTCGCTTTCTTGATGAAGTTGGCACAGAGATGCATAATGCGCTTATAGGAAGGGAAGGCAAGATTAGCCCACCTCTTACACAACATCTTTGATTTCAGCATGCCAGCATGCGTGATGGTGTGCTCAACATGTATAATCACATGTCTAAACTGAAATTGTGTGCATGTGGATGCTTTTTATGAGGTGAAATGCAGTTTAAAGCGGCAGTTGTTGCATTATGTATTAGCAAGTAATTTCAGGGCACAACAATACTTCACAGATGTAAATATGGCACTGATTCTCAAGGTATTCAAGAGAAGAAATGATTATTGGAATTCAATTTGGGGCTAGATTTTTACATTTACATTTTTACATGAAATACTAGAATATTACATTTTCAGAAAACGTAAGTGCTGCTTGCAAATGCAGAAGTTGCCAAAACAGTCTGATGTTTTTTTAATGGTTTATAGCTGATTGCAAAGGTGTTGTGTGTGATGACTGGCCTATGCATTCCCCTATGAAAATAAAATATATTTTTCCATATATGAATGATCAATATATGGCAATATAAATGGTTTAACAGTATATTTGAAAATATACAGAATAATGTATTGTGTTCATATATTACAATGTATTGAATAATAAATAAGGAATTGCCGCTTTTCATGTATTGAAAAATATGTGACAATATATTTACTAATATTTCATAATGTATGTAATTTTATATTCAGTAATACACTTCATACTATATGGATGTATATGTGATCAGATATGGTACTGCATGTGTAATATATTGCAGATATATTTACTCATGCAACAAACACATATATAGAGACATATATAATGTAGTATTTTTATAATATATATATATATATTATATATATATATATATATATATATATATATATATTTTTTTTTTTTTTTTTTTTTTTTTTTTTTGCATTATAAATGTTTCATATTTTCAAGCTAGATAACAAAAGCACAAGCATATCTGCATGTACTATTTAGCCAAGAGACTATCACTGTGTTGAGGAGTGAACAGCCATTACTTTTAAATGTAGTAATTACTGTCTTAATTATATTCTGCCAATTGTCAACCGAACCACAGGCTCTACTCGTCAGCACAATGGTAACCCTAAAAATTTTGACATACCAGAAAACCCTTTAAATTCCAAAATAATAGAACATTAAACACTAACAGATCTCAAATGGAAGGCTGCATCCTATGAGGCCGTGTCCTTCCTAGTCCAGTCCTTCAGAGGCTTGTAGACTAGAGTCCTCCTCAGAATGAGACGTCTATACTGTAAGTGCGCATAGCTATGACACAAATGTTTCCACCCTCAACATCACGACGCGAAAATATACTATTAAAATTCAAATTTGGCAAATACTTTATAATAAAAACCTTTAACACATTTTCTAATAATACAGAACAATTAATGACATCCATCTGTAATCTCCAGTGGTTTACATTACACACAGTTTAGCATTATGTGATTAATATACAACAAAATAAAAGAAAACAAAATACCTTTATCTCCAAAAATCTATTTTTTTTTTTTTTCTTGCATTACGTAGTGAAATCGGACAAGCTCAGTGCCAAATCATTTTCTGCTAATTCTTTTTTTGTGTTTTGGAATGTGTGCAAAGGATTGTGGGTGATTGGTGGACGCGAAATATAAACCTGATGCATCCTTCAGAACAGGCTGGATGAAGGACACGAAACGAAGCCTGCCTTCAAAGGATCCTTTCAATTGAGACGTCCTTTGATGGAACTTGATGACGTGGCAGCCGAGATATGCAGCATTACTAGGACTCAGCCTTTCGATTGAGAAGCACCCAATGCTACATTATAGGCGACGACAAGTGACTGTGTTAATGAGTCAGTTGATTGGTTCATTTAACCAATTAGTGCAAAAAATGCTTATTTATTCAGGAACAAAGTGTTATAAGGCATGAACCAAGCTACCAGCTATGAGGCGAATCACAATAACATTAAAAAAATGTATTTGAAGCAATACAAGTATTCCGAATCGGACAAAAAGACAATGTTCAAGACCGTGTACTTAATGAAGAAATATAAATCATATATATACTTTCAAAAAGTTTGGTGGTTTCCTGTACCTTAGAGCTGGTTTAACTGCCAGGAATGAGAGTTTTATGAAGTCTCCATAGAGTTCCCGGAAAAAGAGAAGCCAACACACCTAAATTACTCCTTTGTTAATTGCTCTACCCGTCTGTCATACACCCCAAAGGGATTTGAGAAACAATGGCTCCAAAGCAACCGGAGCCATTTCCAATCCTGTGTCAGGTTTCAAACACACCTGCAGCAACTTATAATATTGCGTTTCACACTAATCACATTTGTCATATATTCCCAAGTACTTCGTTCTGTGACTAAGCCACCATAGCTTCGCTCAGCACCGGATGTGTACATCCGTGTGTGTGAGAGAAATTGCAGCTAGTTTTGACTTTTGTGGTGATCTTTACTTCTGTGAGTTACTTCAGAAGGTATTGAGTAAGTCTAATGGGTGCTCAAGTGTATTACTGCGGTAAAACTATACACCTCTGCTTCTTGGAAATGCTCTTAAAGATATCTGAGTGACTGATAAAGTGCTTTTAACAGAGCAGAATCGCGGTAAGTATGGACTGAAATCATATTATAAGGCATCAGAGTTCTTAATCTTGATTGCTTTTTCTGATGTTCATTTCTTCTGCTCACTATACTTTATGAGGACATGCACAAAAACTGATCTTTATGGGAAGACTGTATATATAATGCATTATAAAGTTATGCATAATCCGTGTTGGGACGTTACTTACTCAAAGACTGCTAACTTAAAATAATAGTTCACCTTAAAATTAAACATCTGCAGTAATGGAAAACATACTCATTCATATATATCATATATTAATAATATAATGGGAACTGAAAACCAGTTCCTTTAGAAAAAAGTAGTTAGACAGTAGTTAGTGGTTGTTTATGAGACAATGTGTATTGTAACTGCTTTTAAATTTGTTCTGGAAGATATCAAAATGGAATCCTAAACAATGTTTGTAATGCCTTATAATACACATTGCAATTCATATCTTCTCATAAATAATTAATGTTGATGGAAATGTGATGTAAATAAAAATGTTGTTTGGATTTTGTTGCTAATAATTTAATTTAAATTTTAATAGAGGAAATGGAAGTCAGTTGAAATGAATGACGTTTATGTTCCAGTCTCTTTGATTGACAGAAGAATGTTTACATGAGGCATTTTTCTTTTATCTTGTGCCTCTTAAAGATGTTTTCCGTTCCTCCGCTCAGCGAAGCGTGAGCAACACATTTTCAGCCAATGAATGCAAAGCGTGTATGTGTGTAATCAAGTCTGTCAAGTATCTCAGCATCCTTCTCGGCTTGAATCACACGAAAACAACATCACTAAAATCAGACACTAATCAAGGCCTCAAAAACCAGATGAGTTAATCCTCCAGTGAGTGGCTGTTTTGAATCACCCTTTTCAGAATATCAAAGCATCAAAATGAGCGGTTTTATGCCATTATTATACTGTAGTATGCAATCATTGGACCTTATCTGTTTCACTGTTGTATTGCAGCATTTCTTTACTGTCTGCTTAAGTTGTAGCATTCCTCGTTTGTTAATAAAAAAAGAAAAGAAAAAAAGTACAGTTCCTTTAATCACATAATCCTAAAGAAATGTCAGTTTATCCATAAGGATTTTATTTGATTCTTAGAATTATATTGGATTATATTGGATATTGTATTCTTTGACAAAACACTTGAACTGGAATATCCTTCTGGAGTTATAGGAAACCCTAGGGGAGTATTAAATATATAAAACTAAAATATATATATTTTAATTCCATACAATGTTTTAAAGGGGCACTTTTTCATACTGGGAATCATTGTAATTCCCTTTCGAAGTGGAACTTAACACTGCTTCTGGATCGATAGATCATTTTTAATTGGATCCACCTTATTTTTTTTAAATGTAATTGAATGTGTCTAGCTTTCTATTATTAATATTATTATTATTATTGGTAATTACATTCATCTCTTGAAATTCTCATAACAACAACTGGACATTGTACTTTTTGAGTTTAATTCTTAAGAGTGATTCTCATTGAAAATGTAAATGCTTCATTTCTTAAAGCAATATATAATTGTATTTATTTATTTAAATTTTGAGGTGAAATATTGTCCATGGTTTTGTTTATTCTATTATGAAAAGCTCCACGAGAGACTTTTCAAATTTATGATACATATTACGATTGGAATCCTAAATTTCTTTTTGGGGATTATTGGGATTTTTGGCTATAGGGCTGATAGGAAATAAATGGAAATTCATCATCAGACAGCTGAGGTAGACAAGGAAAATAAGTGTAGATGATCTTCCCTTGCCTATGACCTTTGCCAAGCTCTCAAATGCACTCGGTAATGCACCAATACCTTGTCAACCCTACAAACCATCACTCTTTCAATCACATCTCTTTCTCAAATCACATTCCCTCACCCAAAAACACACAGCGAGGACAAACGCACCAGCTCCTGCACTCGGCGGTGTGCCCAGACTTTAGATGCCTCTCCAGATTACCAGAGCCGCAGATCTTCCCGAGTCTGGGGAGCTGATGCCTGACGATGCGACCTGTCACGGTACTTCTTTTTTCATCGCGTCCCTCCAGGCTCCAGATCGATGGCTGCACTAAGTCACTGTGGCGATTGCCGGGTGGATATTGATCATTTATTATTTAATCTAAGCCCCATGCAGAGGATAGACGGGGAGAGTGTGTGGGATGAGACACCGCGGAGGGTCTGATATCTTATCCAGTTATACAATAAACACATGGCTAATGGATTTTAGCACCATTAATAGTGCTCAGACTAGGCATGAGTAATAATGACTGTATCCTCAGTGTTAATCATCGATAGGGAACAGTTATTCTGTTTAATGGTTGTGCACCCACATCCGATGCGAAACCTACAGGGTTGCTCAACAGATGCACATGAAATATTGATTTGAGTTTAAATAATAAATATATATTTTTAGCTTAACTGTGTATGGTTTCCTCTAAGAAAATAGGATAATAATGTATAGTTTTGTAACCTGCATACACTGTAAGAAAAAAAAAAACACCTTTTAGCGTAAGTGGCCATCACTGGGGTGGTACTCTGAAGGATACCTTTTTGTACCTTTAATGAGAGGTTTGTACCATTTAAGGGGCAATTTTGTACCCCAAGGTACAATTGCATTAATGTTTATTGTTTATGTGCATTGGTACATAGCACATTTTAGAGTGGCCTTTTATTGTGGCAAGCCTAAGGCACACCTGTGCAATAACCATGCTGTCTAATCAACATCTTGATATGCCACACCTGTGAGGTGGATGGATTATCTCAGCAAAGGAGAAGTGCTCACTAACACAGATTTATACAGATTTGTGAACAATATTTAAGAGAAATAGGCATTTTGTGTGGACACAGAAAAAGTCTTAGATCTTTGAGTTCAGCTCATGAAAAATGAGGGCAAAAACAAAAGTGTTGCATTTATAATTTTGTTCAGTGTATATCACTTCTAAATGATTGATTAATATAATTAATGGTTATTAAGATTGTTAGAATTGGTAAAAATGGGCTTGGAAAAAAATTATCAGAATATCAACTTGCATAATTTTGCACACTATATATAGCCTACACACACACACACACAATACATATACATTCTCACATTAAAATCACTGTAGACAAAACTGCTGACTTCTTAAACTTTCATTTTCTTCTGTCAGAAGAGCAATCTCCTTCTGTGCTGCATTCAGCTGCTCTTCCATGGTAGGAGACGTTTCCAGGTAATCATGGTCTTGTAGTGCCCCAAAATCATTGTTAGATCTGTGTATTAAGAAAAAGAGAAAATTACATGAACAAAAATAAGAATCAAGGAGGTCATTAGATATGGGTCAGGGAGCATGCAGGCAGAAGAAGACGACGAGGAAGGCAGAAGGTTCCAATACAAAAGCGTTTACTTACAAATATAACTATAGTGATACATACAGGCAGGATACGCACACAAATTACAACGTTACATAGACGAGAACGGACCAAGACTGACTGAACAGAGGGAACTAAATACAGACACTGATGAACATAAACCAGTTGACACAGATGAAGGTGACTGAGAAGACACAGGTGATGATGATGAACTAATAATGGTAGACATGGCAACGGATAAGTGGCGGGAAAACAAGACATGTGACTAATAAGACTAAACAGGAACACAACGGTTACAATATGTTTACATTCTCTAATTTTCATCAATGAATCCAATCTGATTTCAAGTTCATAAAGTTCAGTTTATATGAACCCTATAAACTGCAATCTGATTCTCAGAGATTTTACTGTAAAATGGCTCTGGTATGCATCAAGACTGATGAAGTCTGGTTCAAGAGTTTACATGCTTATTTTTTTCTTATTGATCAGATTCTTTCAGGTCTACAGCACCCCTTTCAATCCGATGATTTAATTCAGATCAAGCTTAATCAGTTCGATTGAGGAGTTGAAGGCTTTTCAGTTGGATTGAACCATTGACGGATTTAACCGACATTGGCTGACCATCGGCTTGGTGTGTCCCTGCCCATAGGTCTGAGATAGATGACTCACTGTTCTCTTGTGTTCTGATAAGGAAACAAATGGTCCTCCTCTTCTTCCTCAAGTGTTTCAATATCACAGACACTGGAAATTAACAATCATGATTTCAGTCTTGGCAGTTCATATAGGCTAGTACTGATATGTACAGTCGTCACATTATAGACATTACAAAAACTGAGCCTGAAACAACCTGTAATATCTATTAAATATATATAGCAGCCAATAAGATAAATACACTGTAATTTATCCAAGATTTGTGCAACTGTAAGAAATGACAGCAATCAGCACATACATACATAAAATGTCAGTTTGGTTAGGTACTTGTAATATGATAAAACATTACAGTAGCCTATTATCACATTCAGAGAGGTTTAAATGACTCAATGAAAAGACAACAGTATTTTGGTTATTAAAACAAATGTTCTCATAACATAACATCCTAATCTTTTTAAGATTATTCAGATTATGTCATCAAACAAGTTAACACACCCTTGATTTCTCTGAAGTGTCCTCCTGGGCTTGAGTTCACAGCATCATGTAATCAAAGTCGGCACGCTTCCCCGTTTCAGTCTATGTAAACCCGTGAGCGAAAGAACAATGCAGTCCTGAGTAAGCATACTTAAAGTTGGAGCATACTATCGTATTATCTGTAATCTTATGAGATAATCAGTTAATTAGTGCGATAACTGCCATCCAAAACGTGTATAACTTGGAAAGATAGCGTTAACTAACTTAAGTTAACTCGCTTACCTGAAAATGAGGTCCAAAATCCCTTCTTATTTTCACAATCCACTCACGACAGGCTTTTGGGTCACTCAGAAAGCGATGAAAGGATATATTTTTATCACTCTCTTTCCGTTGATAGGATTGTACAGCCTGGTACACAACAAAACGCTATCGCATTCGCAACTCTCCTGTGATTCAAGGCGATACTTCCGGGTTTCTTCCCACCAGTGCCTCGCTTTCGATTTCAAAATGGCGGCTGCGTGAAATCAGCATATGTACTGCACATTGAGGTTTACAGCAAAGGGCAGTTGTTCTTCAGCAATACCTTGTGAAAATAAAAAAAAATTCATCGACATTGTAGGCATCTTTAACACAATATTTGACATCATTAATCTCTACTTATTACTCGCTGAAGCTGTTTGTCTTAAACATTGACATGGCTGACATGGCTCTATGCAGTAGAGCCGAAGTTAAAGTTATTGAAAAATTTGCCTCATGCATGAATGAGACCAATATATGCTGGATTTCTTTGACAATTGTGAATGTTCTCTGAGAGCATTTAGGACAACAGAACAGGCAATGGATTTGTAGGATTTGGAAGAGGCTTGTCACCATCCACAGAAAGTTTCAAAACATACCGCTGAAGAAACATCGGGTGTCAAATTAAAGACGAAATAGGCACAAAATGCAGAAAGAGCCCCTTCATCCACACAGCTAGCCCAGCAGATCTCTCTCCCATGTACTCTTGATGACTACAGTGACTTTTCGTGTAAGTATATTTTTCCAGTCAGTGGCTTCCTGTACTTGAACAGTTGGATATGATGAAGATGGTTTACTGTAAAAGACAAAAGCACAAAACAGATTTTATCTTAATCAAATTTTATGATCATTCAAGTTAACTGATGTAGAGAAATAATCTACATGCATAAGAAGTAAGATGATTATGATTCACCCCTTTTGTATGTGGGCAGTAAATATATTTCAAGAATTATAAATATTATTATCATTATATAAATGCATTTATGTTAGAACAGAACACCACAATCGCATAGACGCCATTCTGCTCATAGACAGTGCTCCAGTGAGCGTATCAACAATGACGCGCGGACTATGATGACAGACAGCTCGCTCACGAGCGAGGGCGGGTCTATGTTGAAACGCTGCTGTCAATCAACAATCGTGGGAGGGGCGGCCGACCGTGTGACGTCACTAGGTCGAACGGCTTGATTTGAGACAGGGGAAAACATATAAGGAGATAAAAAAAAAAAAACATTGGATAGATTTTTAACATTTTATGATGGTTGTGTACAGGTACTGCCAACACACATTTCAGTACAATCAACTTGTAAAAGTGCATGTACCATTATATGACCCCTTTAAAATTGGGTACCTCAGAGTCAGGGCCTCAGCAACTTAAATGTACTCTTTATAAGACGAATACCTGCAAAAATATTTTTATTAAACTGTAACCCATTAATACTTTGGCACAGTTAATGAGGAATACATACTGTACTGAGCCATACTTTCATACAATGTTCTTATTATTTTGATCCTATCTGATGCTGAAAGTTTCCTTTTTATTTGGTCCATCAAAAAGAAACTTAGGAACTTAAGAGAAAAAGAGAAAGTAATAATTAGGATACATAAAGTACAACTAATACTGTAAAGTACAATTTATTACTGAAAAGACAAATCAATGAATTAATTTACTAGGGCCGCCTCGTTTGATGGCCGTTGCGTTTCGTGCGGCCTAAAAAAAAAAATCTCGCTATCCAAACTGCAGGATATTTTAGTCTCAAAATGTAAAAACTGAGAGAATCAATGGCTAGCCCTTCAAATATATAGTGTTAGCCACCATTTTAGAAATACGGTATGAGAGGCTAAGTTATGAAAGTTTAGTCATGGACAAGGGCGTTGTCACACCGAGAATCATCCTCTAGAAACCTCGATTTTCTTCAAACAACATACAATTTTCTTGTAATATCATCCATTTCAGCACATAAACAAAACAAAAAATGCTGGTTAATCATTTAACACAGTCGAAGCACACTGGTGTCGCATGCTACGTATGTACATCATAACACATCTGAATCTGTATGAAAGTCATTGCTTGTCCTGCAGAAGTCATGAATTGTGATATTTGTCTCTCTTATTTTTTTTAATATTATTAACATGATTAAATGTTATTGAGACAAACAGACAGACATACTAGACGGACAGACAGATTGATCAAGACCGCTGATGCATTTACAAGTTAAAACTGAAATCATTTTATGCATTTTTGTCATTCATGACAACTTCGTTTTGGAGGACTGAAAACGCAAGTTTTTGAAAACGATACAGCTATCATCTCCATGTAAACAACAAAAACACGAATTTGTGAAAATGGCGATGTCATGCGCATGCATATAATGTGTTCAGTCTATAGGCATCTAGTGTTTTGTTAAAAAGTAACATCGCCAACGACTGACCTGTTTTGACAACGTTGTCATCTGTACATGAAAAACACAAAGTTACCTAAACATTTTCCATTTTTAGTACAACATTAGCATACCCTTATCATACAAGACCTGCAACAGAAATCTTGGTCCTGAGGACCCACCGCTCTGTACATTTTGTATGACTCCCTTAATTACCACACCTGATTCAGATCATCAGCTCATTAGATGAGAGCTCTATGAACTGTATCAAGACTGTCAGATAACAGAGACATACAAAAAGTGCAGAGGGGCGTGTCCCTAGGACCAGGATTGAAAACTACTTCCCTAGAACATGTTCTCAAAGCATGGCGTGTTCTTAGTAAAACAAAGCAATGATTCATTAACTACTGGGAAATGTATTAAACCATCTCTCTAAGGTACAACATGTTAAGAACACGCTGTGCTTTCTTTCAATCTTCATTGGCAATATAAGCATTAGAGCCCCCTGTCTTTTATCTACATCCTTCTAAAATCTGCAATTAGTTTGTCAGACCTAAATTCTGTGCTTATGTGATCTATCTGGACGTTTGCTGAAAACAGCGGACGCAGTCAGCAGAGGTACTTGGGTGCCTTTTTTTTTTCATTCCTGCACTGCTTTCCCATTGTTTTTATAAAACGGATGGGTCCTTGATTCTGATTGGTTGAGCCACGTTCTAAGCTGTTGTAAATTGTTCAAGTCGTATTCATAGACTGTAAAAAAAGATGGACGAAAGATTCACTCTCTTCCATTGGTGAAAACTGAAGCCACCAAAGTCCTAATATGGCACTGACATCTTGCACAGATTTGGGACCTGCTTCTGCGCAGTAGTGAGCAGGAAGTAAAGCCACGATATCAAGGTCCCGCCATCACTCTCGCAGAAACCTTTACTACAGTTTACTGCAGAACAACTCATTATGTCAGTGTGAAATAAACAGTTATGGACACGTAGAAATTAAAGCTGAAGCTCCAATCTCCTCCTGAAAATCCCCCAAAATGTCTGTTGGTGCCTAAGTGACTACTAATTTTTTTAGAGAAGATGTCAATCACAGCTGTCAATCATGACGTCACATTCCCGTTTTTATAGCATCAAATAACTAAATAAAGATCAAACTTATTTTAAAAAACGAACACTTAATTTACATTAACGTGAAAAAAAAAAACCTACCTATAAAATGACAGAAAATATCTTTAGAAAAAAATCATTTGAAGTGTAATTTGATTGTTTAATTTCGCGGTCATTAGACTTCACGGGGAGGCGGGCTTTATGACCTATACTGGGACCAGCCACCGGGGGGCGATCGAGACACTTTGGCTTCACTTTTCAGGACTTGTGCAGCACGGTTGGTTGTAATAGGCTTGGAGAAGACAACACGTGACATTCTATTCGGAACTGTTCACGGGATTGGGAATTATGCATTTCTATGGCAACATTGTCAAAGCCTAAATTAATCTGTAGTGGTCAGGTGGTACAGTACACGTAGGAGCCTATGAAGGAGTGATCCAGCTCTCAGATTTCATCAAAAATATCTTAATTTGTGTTCTGAAGATGACGAAAGTCTTATGGGGTTGGAACAACATGAGGGTGAGTAATTACTGAGAGAATTTTCATTTTTGTGTGAACTAACCCTTTAAGTTGTTTTAAAGGTTAAAAATCTATTTTGTAGGAAATGAAACCTGTTAATTTATTAAATTAATTATTGTTTAATAATTGTTAATGTTGTTGTAATGTAAGCCTAGTTGTTGTTTTTTTATCAAATTAATAAACTTTTGAATTAATCAGCATCAAAAACAGAGATTACTGGACCAACTATTCATTTAAAGTCATCTCACACACACACACACATACACACACACACACACACACACACTCGTTCGAGAGTAAATCCTGAAGTCGCTGTTCACCTGTTTGTGTTCAAAAACAGAGGGATTTGCTGAATTAAATTTGGAATACAGACAATGATGAATGGCAACAATTAATTATATTCAAGTAATTTTTCAAAACAACTGTCATGCTGTAGTTCTCAAAAAGCAGGATGGAGGCAATGGATACAAAAAATAACAAGATGATTTATTCTAAACAACGATTAGTTAACACAAACAATAACCAACCATGAACTGAAAACAAGCAGGAACTAAATACACAGAAGATAACGAGACAACAGCTGAAGACAATGATGATGACAATGATGACTGGCAGGTGCGGGTAATGGTAGAGGAGGTGCAGGTGTGGGCCAAAGAGGATGCTGGGAACTGTAGTGCAGACAATGACAAAGACAGTGACGATGACAGTGACAGTGATGATTACAATGACAGTGACGATGATCGTGATGGTGACAACAACGTTACGGTTGTTGTTGTCGCTTTAAAGGGGGGGTGAAATGCTCATTTTCACTCAATCTCCTGTTAATCTTGAGTACCTATAGAGTAGTATTGCATCCTTCATATCTCCAAAACGTCTTTAGTTTTATTATATTTATAAGTTAAAGATTGGCTGTACCGAGTCTTTCCGGAAAAAACCGAGCGGCTGGGGGCGGGCCGTGTGGGCGGTGTGCTATAGCTGTGCTAACTGATCTAACAACAACACAGAGAGACATTTGAAGTAGTTTACTCACCGTGACTGCTCGATCCTTAAGCATTAGACGATCTGCAAATAAGTCGATCTGGGCTTTGTTTATAAAACAATCATCGTCGAAATGCAGGGAACAAAGAGTCGTGCACAACCTCCGTTGATGCTTCGAAAAAACAAACTCCATCCACTATTCCCTTAACGCTGGGTTCTTTGGGAATCTGTGCAGGGTTGTCTTGCCCTGCCAACCAAAAACCCACTTCTTTGGTGACATTGACTTCCCTAAAGCCGAGCAGAGCGCTTTGAGGTAACGTACTGCTTTCGCTCTCTTCTCTCTCAGGTCTGCGAGTGCGCGCGCGGCCGCGGAGAAGTGCCCTTAGGACCCATATAAGGAAATTCCGCTCTATCTTACGTAAGACAGAGCCATACTCGAAAAAAACTTTCCGAAACTTGTGACAAACCGGAAGGAGTATTTTTGGAACAAAAATACTCCTTCAAACGTACAACTTAACTTTTGAAACTTTGTCCATGTTTAGCATGGGAATCCAACTCTTTAACAGTGTAAAAAACTCAGTATGCATGAAACAGCAATTCACCCCCCCTTTAAGAAAATTTCCCGTTTGGCTTGAGTCATTCGGTTCTTCTGAGACCAGTGTGTGAATATGCGGTCTTGTTCTGACAGAACTTCTCACGATTTCCAGCGTCGAGCATTTTTTGGAGGACACATTCTTTCAGGTAAATGCGGGATAATGTTAGAATATATTCTTATTTTTTCACGTATGATGGCATGTTCTGTTGATTTTGTCTAATTTGATGTTCCTTTGCTTTAAGCCCGCGAAAAGTACTTGAGTCAGACTGCCTCTGGCTGGTTTACGTTATTTTTTCTACGGGAAAATGTCTACCGTTCAATTAATAAAGGAGCTAATGCAGTTTGGTATCGAACTCACTGAAGAGGAGAGGGGGAAAAAATAGGTTGAGAATGTATCGCATGTATAAACAAAGTATGTTCTTGTTGAGACAGAGAGAGAATTCATTCAACTGTAGGGGGCTTCATTAAACCATCTCTGTAGACTTTAATCTTTTGTGAAATACAGCACATTGATTTGTGCGCAAGGTCTTTTAAGGAAGAACTGATGAGCCAAGACTAATGATCTTACATGATCATTGACTTCATCACTGTAACTTCTAAATGCGTTCATCTTGTCCCATTTCCTGCCGTTTCACTGCGTGTGACTGGTTGTTCGAGTGGCTGTCAGGCTCGTGTTGTTGATCAGATTCCAGTGCTCCTGTAGGGACGTGCGTGTTCAGTACGTCACCTTGTCTCCTGACTCCCCGAGGGCCCAGAGAGATGGCACATATGGCCGTCCTGCTCTCCCCGCTGTCAGACTGGAGCACCGCTCCCTCTGTCATCACCTCGCCCGTCTTCTTTACTCTCTAATCCCCTGTCAAAACTCACCGTCCCATTTCTGCTCTGATGCCTCAGACCATCAAACATTCATACTGTACTTTGAGAAGCAATCTACTGACCTTTTCAAACTTAATGATCTTGCAAAACAACAGGAAAGTCATATATCCAAATATGTTGTTGATTTCATTACACTTTTGGTCTTTTTGCCTTTATAAGACAGGACAGTATGAAGTAAAGTTGCAAGGGGTATATAACTATATATATATCAGTTTCTGAAGGGAGGGCATCATGTTCTGCTTCAGAATGTCACAGTACATGTTGGAATCCATGTTTCCCTCAGTGAAGCTCAGCTCCTCAGTACCAGCAGCACTCATGCAGCCCCAGACCATGATGCTACCACCACCATGCTTGACTGTAGGCAAGACACAATTTTCTTGGTACTACTCACCAGGGCGTCGCCACACATGCTGGACACCATCTGAGCCAAACAAGTTTATCTTAGTCTCATCAGACCACAGGACATGGTTCCAGTAATTCATGTTCTTGGATAGGTTGCTTTCAGTAAACTTTTTGCGGGCTTTCTTGTGAGCCAGCTGCAGAAGAGGCTTCCTTCTGGGACGACGGCCATGCAAACCGACTTGTTGCAGTGTGCAGCGTATGGTCTTAGTACTGACAAGCTGATCTTCCGCTTCTGCAACCTCTAAAGCAATGCTGGCAGCACTGGCAGCACTTATCATCATCATTAAACTTCGTATTGGAACTTTATTCTTCATCTTCGTCTGCCTTCCTGCAACCACCGTGACAATATTAATGCATAACAATGCATTTAAAAGTTTATGACCAAACCGATCTTTATAAAAGGTCACATTGTTGTTGCAGATGATATAACACAGATAACATCACATAAATATATTTGCATCAGATTAAATGTTGATTATTAGTAACTCGAACCCCTTTATCTACCTCTCTATTTAACCGTCGGACACGTGTTTGTAGTTCTGAACTAAATCCTCCTCCAAAGCGCAATGGGTTGTGGGCAATATTAGCCATTATAGTGTGCACAGATCCACACTTCGAAAATCTACCGGAAATAGTAGACTACCCGGGGACTTCTGGCATACTCTTTTCAACATACTATGCTACTTGTACTCGCACATACTACTTGCATAGTTTGCAACATACTATGACACACTTATTTTAATCTCACATATTATTTAGGATGGATAGTATGGACATTGGGACGCAGGGTAACTGAACATAATTGTGACATATATAAGGTGTGTCTCATTTCGAAGGCCGCGTCCTCCAGAGGTCGCATTTGTCGG
Organism: Squalius cephalus; assembly: GCF_949319135.1. NCBI lineage: Eukaryota > Metazoa > Chordata > Actinopteri > Cypriniformes > Leuciscidae > Squalius > Squalius cephalus. The sequence goes on along the minus strand of NC_137127.1, from coordinate 15,605,187 downwards.
CCAGATGCATCATAAAAGATGTCTTATCTCAGAACAGTAACCATTATAAAAGTGACCGTTATTCCTAGTGAAGCATAAATTGTTGTAATTTCTTAATGGCTTTGGAATAGTGGTCAGTTGACTGAAATGAAGCAGCCTCAATGATGTACAGTATGCAGCCGACAAATGCGATCTCCGGAGGACACGGCCTTCACGGCCTTCTGTGCACGACAACGGGTATATATTAACCACTTATTTATTATTACTTACAATAATTCAACATTTTATTTATTATAATATTTTAATTATTAGTATTATATTTATTTTTTGATACCACCGAATTATTAGAATTCATTGTATGATTTTTTTTGATTTATGATTATCATAATTATTATGGGCTTTTTTTTTATTTTATAGAAAGTATAGTGGAGGGGATATCAGATAGAATAGAAGGCAGGCAGGAATTCTAATGAAATACTTTTGCTTTACTTATTCATGACTCCTGTTGGAAATTTGGAGGAACTGCAAAGCATAAAACAGTTGCTTACACACACCTTTGCAACACACCAAGCCGTCTGGCAGTTTTTGTGCGTCGGCCGACTAAGTTTTTGCAGTGTGTTCCACACCGTCGCCTGAAATTGGTCCTTGTCGGGTTTTTTTCAGCCAATTCGACATGTTGACATGGCCGAGGTGACAACACAGTCGGCTTTCATCAGCACTAGTTCTTTGGTGTCGGTTTGGTGTGTCCCTTCTGCACTGATAATATCTTTAAAATACAAGAGTTTAATTCCAAGCATCCCGACCCCTGCAAAATAATGTAATGTTTTTTCTTCACCTATCTCTCTCTCTCTCTCTTTCTCTCTCTCTCTCTCCTTTCATGACTTGGGGGGTTGTCTCTTACTGTGTAAATATTTATCTATGGGATCTGGAGCTTTTGGTGTCCCTCCCTCCCTTTTCTCCCTCCTGCAGTGGAGCCCCCGTGTCTGAAGCTGTGCATATGAATTCTGCCTCCTCCGGCACTGCTGTATCTGTCTCCATCTTATGTGCACCACTCAGAGGGATGTACCCACCCCATTATTTCCTCTTCCTCTTCCTTTTTTCTCCCTTTCCCTACAGAGAATGGGCAAACTCCAGGCCCTGTTGAATTCCAAGTACATCAGTGGGACCTTTGGGATGTCGGGCCAACCTCCAATACCTTCCTACCTCCATATTTTCATCTGGAAGTGTCCCAGCGGTACTGTACTATTCTTGGAAAAAACGCACAAACTGCAAGGACTTGTCATTTGCTGTAGGGGTCCATGTGTCGTGGGGTGTGTATAGTCGGTTTGGTAGTGCTGTACGCATCCTCTTTGTGGCCCTTCCCATGTTGTTTGGTAGGAATGCAGCTGCTATTTCTGGTGGGGGTGTCTGTTGGGGCTGGCAAGAGTTGTTGATTGACTATAGTGCGGTAATTTGAGGAGTATTTGTAGGGAAGGAGAGTTGCTCCTTTTTTTCTAGAGAGAGAAAGAGAGAGAGAACGAGAGGAAACAGGAGAGAGGAAACAGGAAAGAGTACACAAGCATGGCAGAGAGAAAGAGCAATGAAGAATGAGAAACGGCATGACATGAAATGTGTGAATTTGTTACATTCTTCCTTTTTCGCAGATGCACAGATCTTAGTTGACAGTAAATGGGTCAATGCAATAGATTTTAAAATACGCACTGTTTTGACAATGTAAGGCCCCGTAACTTTCACATGGTATGAGGAGGGATACAAGAAAAAGACTTTTAACACAGAGAAAAATCCGAATTACGACGGCAATGAATAATTAATCCATATAGTACATTTATTTTAATGTTTATTGTTAAATGAATAACAATGGATTATTAGTATTAGTATTAATAATAATAATAATAAATATTATTAATTGGTGATTGATAAATAATTTAAGAATGTTAATAATATTTTTTTTATTTAAAAAAATAAGGTTTCTATTGCTAATCATTCAGTATTGTAAAGATAAATGGTTTCCATTAAGCAGAGAGAGAGATTGCACCATTAGTTCATTCATACCTCTGTGAAATACATTTTAGGTAGACCAAATGCAAGTTGCTATTTACAGGTGCGTTCTTTGTCTGAACAAGGTTAAAGGGGTGGTTACACTAGATTTTGTGTTCCGCTCGCCTTTATTCACATGCATGTGCAAGCAGGAGACTGGTAATGCAAACATATGCGTCACAGATGAAAACTGCGTCATATTTAACCATATAAAGCCTACTGCATCAGATTTGACGCACATTTTTTTTTGAAAGCTTCTACATTTTCAACACAATTGAAAACTTTGCAGAAAAAACTGTTAAATCTTCTATGCCTTATGTAATATATCTTATTGATACTAAAATATATTATGGGGAGATATAGAGTGACACCTGTTGAGATATACTGTTATAATCTCATTGATTTACATTACAAGCCATTATCAAAAAAAAAAAAAAAAAAAAAAAATATATATATATATATATATATATTTTAGCCATATAAATATCAGCAGCCAGCTGAAACAAATTGCAGTGTTTTTTTCCTCCTCAAGAGTGAGCTCCATTTTCTTCTATATCATACAATATGACCCATAAAGCCTGCACAATGTATCAAATTTGTTACTCAACAAAAACACACAAACACACACACACACACACACACACACACACACACACACACACACACACACACACATACAGTGCCCTCCACAATTATTGAACCCCCTGGTAAATATGATCAAAATTGGCTGTAAAAAATAAATCTGCATCGATTATCCTTGTGATCTTTCATTCAAAAAATGTGCAAAATTCTAACCTTTCATTGAAGTAAAAGAATTGAAAGTGGGGGGAAAATCACATTATGAAATAAATGTTTTTCTCCAAAACACGTTGGCCACAATTATTGAAACCCTTTCATTAAATACTTTTTGCAATCTCCTTTTGCCAAGATAACAGCTCTGAGTCTTCTCCTATAATGCCTGATGAGTTTGGAGAATAACTGACAAGAGATCAGAGACCATTCCTCCACACAGAATCTCTCCAGATCCTTCAGATTCCCAGATCCATGTTGGTGCTTCTCCTCTTCAGTTCAGCCCACTCATCAGGTCAGGGGACTGAGACGGTCATGGCAGAAGCTTCATTTTGTGCTCCACAACAAATTTTTGTTTTGATTTTGATGTTTGTTTTGGATCGTTGTCCTGATGGAAGATCCAACCACGGCCCATTATAAGATTTCTAGCAGAAGGCGTCAGGTTTTGATTTTTTATCTGTTGATATTTGATAGAATCCACAATGCCATGTATCTGAACAAGAAGTCCAGGACCTCCAGCAGAAAAATATGCCCACAACATTAAAGATCCAATGGTATATTAAATTGTACACATGGGGTACTTTTTATCCTTGTGTTCACCAAACCCATCTAGTGTGTTTGCTGCCAAAAAGCTCTGTTTTAGTCTCATCTGACCACAGAACCCTGTGTTGTTTGAAGATCCAGTCGTGTCTGACAATTAAATTTGCTGGAATTTGTTTTTGGATGAGCGAGGAGTTTTTTTTTTAAACCCTCCCAAACAACATGTGGGGATGTAGGGGTTGTTTGATAATTTTTTTTTTAGGCTTTCTGACCCTAAGACTCAACTAATCTCTGCAATTCTCCATCTGTGATCCTTGGAGAGTCTTTGGCCACTCAAACTTTCATACTCGCCGTGCATTAAGACAATATAGACACACGTCCTTTTCCTGGCAGATTCATAACATCTTTAGTTGGTTATAACTTCTTAATTATTGCCCTGATGGTCAAAATGGGGATTTTCAATTCTTTAGCTATTGTCTTACAGCCACTTTCTAGTTTGTGATGCTCAACAATCTTTTGCTACGCATCAGAACTGTATTCTGTGGTTTTACTCATTGTGATGGATGATTAAGGGGATTTGGCCTTTGTGTTTCCTCATATTTAAACTCCTGTGAAACACGAAGTCATAGCTGGACAATTTCATGTTCCTAGTCACCCTGGTGTACTAAAAAAGGTAAATATTAATGGGAATATACTTCAGAGATATTTTACTCGTAAAAAATTCTAGGGGTTTCAATAATTGTGGCCAACATGTTTTGGAGAAAAACATTTATTTCATAATGTGATTTCCCCCCACTTTCAATTCTTTTACTTCAATGAAAGGTTAGAATTTTGCACATTTTTTGAATGAAAGATCACAAGGATAATCGATGCAAATTTATTTTTTACAGCCAATTTTGATCATATTTACCAGGGGGTTCAATAATTGTGGAGGGCACTGTATATATATATATATATATATATATATATATATATATATATATATATATATATATATATATATATATATATAGTCTAAAGATTGAATAAACTGTTTAAACTGTTTCGTATGTCAGGCTTAACAGGGTTAAAATTCCATATAAATTGGATTTAACAGGAGTAAATATTATTTATCTAAATTCTGGTTCTATGAAACTGAAAAAAGTGCATGCCTTGACATTACTAAAGAACTTATACTTGATCTGAATCAATACATTTATTTTTGTCTTGTCATTGGTCTGATGTCATTTAGTTTAGTCGACTGGAAGTAAAATTAAGTTGTGTAATTTAAACTGTTTGCCTTAAACCAAATGACAATTTTGCATTCCGTGCAAGCCACTTGACCACTGACGTCATCAAGGTTTGGTTTGAGAATTTTCTGATTGGCGGCCATGACAAATCCATAAAACCGGTGAGTATTTCTACAAATAGTTTTTGATTACCACAGATGATACATACGATATTAAAGTCAGCGTCAATGGATTAATTCATGTGTTTTGTTGAATATTTGTTTTATTTATCAGTAAATGATGGATATTGTCATTAATGGGTGCCTTATCTTTTTAATATATAGGTTATTAACAATATAAAATGTCAATCAATATAAATTTTGTTGTATCGTTTATATTGCACCATGTAAATATGTTTTTAGTGGGTGAATTGTGACACATTAGAGTGATAAAGAAGCATGGATGAATGAAAAAATAAGGAACGGACAGTGCTTGATACTTTAAAAGTGCATTAAGACATGAAAGCGAACTCATGTCGGTACTCGCACAACGGCTTGCACAACAGCTTGTCAGCAGGCAAGTAATATGTTCCGGTTCGTCGCATTTGAATGGTCAAATACACAAAATTAAGTAACAAAAAATTATAAAAATAAAATAAACATGAAAAATTATGCAGAGAATTCATAAAGACAGTCGTTTATGTCTAACCTGAATGTAAACAGTTAAGAAAAATATCTGATGCGTATCAGTATATTAGATTTGTGGATTCAGTCTTAAAGTGACAGCAGTCTAATAAACCTGCTGTCGTCTGTCATTTATGTTAATTAAACAACAGAGAAAATCTCACTGCTCTAATTGAATAATTTTGTAGTTTTAAAAAGAGTCAGTGTATGTTTAATTCATAAAGTAAAGACATTTATTTTTGCATTTGTTGCATTTTACTAACTGTTTACTTGTTTATGCTTTTATTTCCTTTAATCCAATAGGTAATGGCTATCATTGTCTTTTTTTTAGGAAAGAGATTTTTGAGATGTTGTTATCAAGTCACATGAAAATGGTAAGTGTATATGATCTTGCATTAAGATATATTGTATGTCAAGTTAGATTGCAGTACTTAATCAATTTATGAATTAAGTCTGATTTGTTTTTATAATGCTATTTATTATAATTTAAAGTAATGATAGACCTGTAAGTAACCACTGAGCATGCAACCACTCACGACACCCTTTAATCCAAACAGCAATGCACTAACAACCGTTCAGAACACCTTAGCAACCACATAGCAACGAAAATATGAACGTTCAGAAAATGTAAAAATCCACTTATAATTAATCATATCATGTTGCCAGATGTAGTGTAACATGTAGTGTGACCACCCCTAAAGTTTTAATTCCCAATGAATCAGTCCTCGAGACCCAATATCTATTTTCTCTCTCTCATTCTCTCGCTTTCCCTTCCACCTCCTCTCTTTCCTATCTCTCTCTGTTCTCCTATGGGCCTCTGCAAACACAGGCACAGGATGCTGTATGCTAATTTCAGATTTAATGATTAATTAGTTGCTGGCCTGCTTTTCTGCAAGGACGGCCACAGATAAAAACCCTTACTTTGTTTTTGGAGTGCGAATGGTGTTTGCATGAAATAATACATGCAAAATGAGCTTTCTCTCACACACAGAAAACGAGAGGAATGCTGAAATTTGGATGTCCCATGAGCATACACAAAACTCAGATGGAGGCGAGTGTGACTGTGTGTGTGCTGCAGTTATTATGTAAGCAGCTCAAATGGCCCTGGCATCTCTAAGAGAAGGAGTGTGAAGTGGAGTTGTCCTCTTAAAGCCTGTGACATAGTCAAGCACTCTTCTGAGAGTGTTTGGAGTATATACTACAGCCCGCCTCCCTTCCTCTCACATCTTCTCTGCTAACTAGCGGACATCAAAACAGAAAACCCAGTCATCCACAGTGAAGCCTGCTACCAGAATGTTCCAGGTGATGACATTTGACAAGGATAAGGGTTAAACTGGTCAGTGGGCTAGTGGAACATTTTCCTTTTTAAAAGTTTTGTTTTGGGGTCTAGTATGTTTCATGCTTGAATGTTCAAATCCCACATTATTTTTCACATATTTTACATTATCCCACATGGAAATAACCTATATAAACATATATGTTTTAATATAGGTTTTTAATATATGTGACATATAAAATTGGCCGTTTTCCTATATTATATGTACATATATGCATATATGTTCACCTATATATGCACCTATATGTTCGCCTATATGCACCTACATGTTTACCTATATATGCACCTATATGTTCACCTATATGTGCACCTATATGTTCACCTATATATGCACCTATATGTTTTTACCTATATGTTCACCTATATGTGCACCTATATGTTTACCTATATATTAGTAAAATTATTAAAATCCATAGCTACTAGGCCTACACTGTAAAAAAAAAAAAAAAAAAATCCCGTATACAAACGGTAAATCTCTGGCAGCAAAGTTTCCAGACGGATTCCGTTAAATCAAAGCAAATAACCATTTCACAAAATTACAGGCAAAAACCGTGAAAATACAGAATTGACTTTACAGTCAAAATTAATTAAATTACAGTACATTACTGTTGATAATGGCTTATTAAACCATGGAAAAACTGATAAATGATGTCAAATTACATAAAAAAAACATTTAACTTTCAAGTTAAACTGTAAATTTAGGGTTTTATAAAGTTATTTTATAATAATGCTGTCTATCTACAGTAATTGTCTTTCTGTGTATAATAACTATTAAGTTATGTATAAAAATGCATTAAGTAGCCTACATAAATTCAAATACAAAGTTTGTATATTTACAGTTTTAATTTTTGCATTTCCAATTTCACAACTTTGACCAATCTCTAATTAAGTACTTAATAATAGCAAATGTACAGTCAATTTCTGTTAAATTAATTAAACGTATAAGTACAGAATACCTGCACATTTACAGTATTACTCATTAAACAAACACTAAACATCAAGATATGTGAATGATAGGAAACACAATCTTAGTATATAATTTAGAACATGTAAAAATATCCACATTAAAAGGCAATTGCTGTATGCCTTTATACTCTAATATAACTTATTTTACACATTTACAATTACATTTGATCCAAAGTGACTTAAAAATTAAGAGAACAATAGAAGCAACAAGTGCAGTGACAAGTCCCAGTTAGCGTAGCACAGTACACAAGTTTATTTATTTATTATAAAAACAAAGATTTAGAATTATTGGGTCAAGTGTTTATGAAAAGATGGATCTTTAAGCAGTTTCTTGAAAATGTGTTGAGTTGGGCAGGTCATCCCACCAGCAGGGAACAGTCCAGGAAAAGGTCAGTGAAAGTGATTTTGTGTCTCTTTGGGATGATGGCACCACAAGGCGCCGTTCACTTGCAGAACACAAGCTTCTGGAGACACATAGATCTGAAGCAGTGAGTTTAGGTCTTGCTGCAGCATCTGGATCAGTTGCAGAGGTTTGACTGATGCTGGAAGAGCTGCCAGGAGAGCATTACAAAAGTCCAGTCTGGATAGAACAAGAGCTTAGACAAGGAGTTGTGTGGCTCCGACAGGAAGGGCCTGATCTTTCTGATGTTGTATAAGGCAAATCAGCAGGATCGCATGGTTTGGCTGAAAGTGAAACCATAAGCAGTTCTGTCTTGGCAAGGTTGAATTGAAGATTAAGGTCATTCATCCAGCAAGAATTTTCTATCAGGTAGGCTGAGATGCGAGCAGCAACCGTCAGATCCTCTGGCTGGAATGAAAGGTAGAGATATATGTCATTAAGTGGTAGGAAAACCCATGTTTCTAAATGACAGAGCCTAGTTACACTACAAAATGGGTGGAATCTAACGCAATCGTGGTCTTACTGTAGCAAAACCAAACCTTGTGCAGCTACAGTGGCCTCACAAGGATCAAATGAATATTCACATGGGAAAATATAGTATAAAACAAATTAAATTTTCTGCCACTTTTAGTGCAATCATATGGAATCAGAAGACTCTGCCATTACAATATTTTAAATTACTTTTCCCATACCTTGTTTGCCATGATCATTCTGCTTTCCACTTGACCTGAAATCACAAAAAAATATATATATATTTTTTTACAACTCAGTATTACATTTACACATGTCAGAATATGTTCCACTGGGACAATGCAAAACCTCAACTGACTTTATAAGCCTAATATATGCACATATATGCATTCTGATTCTATAGCTACGTGTTGGCAAGCAGATGCAGCCAGAATATGCTATTTATCATGTGGTGTTCATATTCTAGTCTAGTGCTTTCCTGTATCATCAACGAGTACTAGGGATGGCCCGATACCATTTTTTTTCAAACCGATACGAGTACGAGTATTTACATTTGTGTACTTGCCGATACAGAGTACCGATACCAATATTTCTACCGCAAAAGTAACTACAGGCTCCCAGAAATGAAGACAGAAGACTATTTTAGAACACAGGTTAGAAGACTGTTTTTATTTTCTCTGCTTGTTTTAACAAGTCTAAAATAAATAATGAGTAAAATAATAAATGTAGGCAATTTCAAATAAAAAATAAAATTATATATATTTCTGTGTAAACAAAAAGCCTCAATACTGGCACTGTCTTCACAACTGACAAAATATAAATAAAACGTATTGTACAGTCAACACCGTCAACTCAACAATATATCAATGAAATATTTGACACCGCCTCCAGCTTTCAATTGAACTAAATTTCAATGTAACTGTTGTGTACTTAATTAAACATTTACATATTTAAATTAAACAAAACATCAATGTAACTATTGCATAGTCTCAATTAAACATTTACATATTTAAATTAAACAAAACATCAATATAACTATTGCAAGTCTCAATTAAACTACTGCATATTTCAATTAAATGATGTTTTATAAACAAAGTTCGGGAAGAGCACGTTCAAATAATCAATCCAATCTACTCGTCATCAAACAATTATGTCTACCCTAAATCAGCATGACAAGAAGTATATCCACTCTGTCAACTCACCTAATATTCCTTGGCAGTTTTCCAGCATCCCTCCACCACCCCGACTCCTCACTCTTGGCTCAATCTTTTACAGCCAGGAATACGGGGGGAGTACTCTGGGTTCGGGCCGAATACCGAGCCCGGAGCCCCCCCTGGACAGCACGCCAAATACGCATTTATTCTATCTGACTTATTTGTAAGTGTGAACTAGTGAAACAACAATTAAACTATGTGGCACAGTGACAGTTCCCATGTTTCAATTAAACAAACATTTCAGTCAGCAATGTGATCTGAACTAGCTTAGGTACTTTTTGGGAGAATGAGAGGCAGGTTCTTTTTGATGAACAAAATCATCTCTGCATGATCAGCTGTGATTCTGTTTCTGTCGCCATTCACAATATGTGACACTGAGCTGAACAGCCTTTCACTGTCAACACTACTGCATGGTGCTGAGAGGTATCTGGATGCCATTTTGGCCAGAATAGGGAACCGCACTTTGTTAACTGCCCAGTATTGTAGTGGTTTGTCTTCTCGAGAAATTGTGGTCTCCCCTAGGTATGTCTCTAATTGTGCAGTAGAACCTACTTGAGCTCTGTTTAGAGAGACTGGTGCTTGCTCATCTGCTATTTCATCAAATATACTGTCCAGGCTGCTGCTTGCCTGGTCCCTGCGTGGTTTTCTGGCAGGAGGTTCGTGCAGGTCATGATTCTCCTCTTCTCCAGACGACCTCAACAGCTCACGCATCAGCATCTCCTTGGCATTTGCAGCAGTGTTGGTGTTAGAGAAAAAAAGATTTTTATACCTGTAACAGAGGGAGAAAAAAATGAGGCTATCTGACAATAGGTATTTATTAATATAACATAGCCTAATTTATTAAATGAAAATGAAATACTAAAATGTACTTTTCAGCAAGACATAGGCAACTTTTAACTTGCTATCTAGCACACACACACGCACACAGACACACACACACACACACACACACACACACACACACACACACACACACACACACGCACACAGACACACACACACACACACACACACACACACACACACACACAGACACACACGCACACAGACACACACACACACACAGACACAGATACAGATACAGATACAAACACGCACACACACACACGCACACAGACAGACAGACACACACACACCTACCTGGGATCGAGTAGAGTAGCGATGCTGTAGAGGGGTTGTTCTTCCACATCAGAAAATCGCCTCCTGACAGCTGCAGCTAAAGTCCCTTTCATAGTTTTGATGCCATGGTCATCGTCGGTCTCTCTAGACAGAAATCGCTGCAGTACAGTGACAGCAGGAATCACATCTGCTGCCATAGCTTCAGAAGAGCTAACTTTTCGTGTTAACTCCTCAAACGGACCCAGAACAGTTACAACCTTCTCCAGCAGTGCCCACTGGTGAGCCGTGAGATTATCAGGGAGTTCATGTTCGGACACAAAAACTCCTAGAGCCCATTTCTGCTCAATCAGGGACTGGATCATGTAAAATGTACTGTTCCAGCGGGTCTGTACGTCCTGCTGTTGTCGTTTTGCAGGCTGACCGATCTCTAACTGAATGTCTTCGAGGCAGGAGTAGGCTAGAGGAGAATGTTTAAAATCCAGGCCGTATCCAGATCTGATGAAGGACCTGCGCCTGGACCCGATGACAACGCAGTGCTGAAGTGCCAACTAGTCTCTCCCTATAGAGGATCCCTTTACCACTCAACAGATAAAGCGTCGTCGGGAAACTTAATTCGCGTATCTACCCCGAATTGATAAAATAAAATACAACCCCAAATCAGAAAAAGTTGGGACACTGTACAAATTGTGAATAAAAACAGAATGCAATGATGTGGAAGTTTCAAATTTCAATATTTTATTCAAAATACAACATAGATGACATATCAAATGTTTAAACTGAGAAAATGTATCATTTTAAGGGAAAAATAAGTTGATTTTAAATTTCATGGCATCAACACATCTCAAAAAAGTTGGGACAAGGCCATGTTTACCACTGTGTGGCATCCCCTCTTCTTTTTATAACAGTCTGCAAACGTCTGGGGACTGAGGAGACAAGTTGCTCAAGTTTAGGAATAGGAATGTTGTCCCATTCTTGTCTAATACAGGCCTCTAGTTGCTCAACTGTCTTAAGTCTTCTTTGTTGCATCTTCCTCTTTATGATGCACCAAATTTTTTCTATGGGTGAAAGATCTAGACTGCAGGCTGGCCATTTCACCCGGATCCTTCTACGCAGCCATGATATTGTAATTGATGCAGTATATGGTCTGGCATTGTCATGTTGGAAAATGCAAGGTCTTCCCTGAAAGAGACGACGTCTGGATGGGAGCATATGTTGTTCTAGAACTTGGATATACCTTTCAGCATTGATGGTGCCTTTCCAGATGTGTAAGCTGCCCATGCCACACACACTCATGCAACCCCATACCATCAGAGATGCAGGCTTCTGAACTGAGCGCTGATAACAACTTGGGTTGTCCTTGTCCTCTTTAGTCTGGATGACATGGCGTCCCAGTTTTCCAAAAAGATCTTCAAATTTTGATTCGTCTGACCACAGAACAGTTTTCCACTTTGCCACAGTCCATTTTTAATGAGCCATGGACCAGAGAAAACGCCTGCGCTTCTAGATCCTGTTTAGATATGGCTTCTTTTTTGACCTATAGAGTTTTAGCTGGCAACAGCGAATGGCACGGTGGATTGTGTTCACCGACAATGTTTTCTGGAAGTATTCCTGAGCCCATGTTGTGATCCATTACAGTAGCATTCCTGTATGTGATGCAGTGCCATCTAAGGGCCCGAAGATCACGGGCATCCAGTATGGTTTTCCGGCCTTGACCCTTACGCACAGAGATTGTTCCAGATTCTCTGAATCTTTGGATGATATTATGCACTGTAGATGATGATAACTTCAAACTCTTTGCAATTTTTCTCTGAGAAACTCCTTTCTGATATTGCTCCACTATTTTTCGCCGCAGCATTGGGGGAATTGGTGATCGTCTGCCCATCTTGACTTCTGAGAGACACTGCCACTCTGAGAGGCTCTTTTTATACCCAATCATGTTGCCAATTGACCTAATAAGTTGCAAATTGGTCCTCCAGCTGTTCCTTATATGTACATTTAACTTTTCCGGCCTCTTATTGCTACCTGTCCCAACTTTTTTGGAATGTGTAGCTCTCATGAAATCCAAAATGAGCCAATATTTGGCATGACATTTCAAAATGTCTCACTTTCAACATTTGATATGTTATCTATATTCTACTGTGAATAAAATATAAGTTTATGAGATTTGTAAATGATTCCATTCCTTTTTTACTCACAATTTGTACAGTGTCCCAACTTTTTCTGATTTGGGGTTGTAAAATTCTGTATCAAAAATTATAAGGAAACACCAGTACTTTGTTTAGGCTTGGTTTGTAGGGAATTCCAAACCTGCGCACATTCAAACGCACTTAACTATAGAACCAATTCTTAATGCGCATGTGAACACCATCAGCGTTTCTCACAGGTTCGCGTTTAAAGTCTGTGTCTGAGAATGGTGTCATCTTAGCGGCCCCTAATTTAAAGGGATAGTTCACTTTGAAATTAAATTTTGGTATGTTTTAGCTTACCTGAAGGGCATCCAAGATGTAGGTGTCTTTTTTTCCGCAGTAGTTTCAATTTTGATATTTTTAGGTCAAACCGTTCTTGTCTGTTAGTCATTTCATGCAGGTATATGGATACTGACTCAAAGAGCTTGCACAAAGTCCAAAATAAAACAGTTCCCCATCGTCCAAATTAAACAATTCCCCATCGTAAGTACACATTGATGGCCTAAGACACGAAACGAGCGGTTTGTGTGAGAAAACGAACAGTATTTATATAGTTTTTAGCTCTTATAACACAGCCGCGTCCAAATGATCTGAGGGCTCGGCGGGTATAGATATATACACTAGATGTCGCCTTGGCTACGGTTCCGTTCCAATGAACTGCAGTAGCGAAGGCGACATCTAGTGTATATATCTATACCTGCCCAAGGGGCGGGTATAGATATATACACTAGATGTCGCTTGGCTACGGTTTCGTTCCAATGAACTGCAGTAACCAAGGCGACATCTAGTGTATATATCTATACCCGCCGAGCCCTCAGATCATTTGGACGCGGCTGTGTTATAAGAGCTAAAAACTATATAAATACTGTTCGTTTTCTCACACAAACCGCTCGTTTCGTGTCTTAGGCCATCAATGTGTACTTACGATGGGGAATTGTTTAATTTGGACGATGGGGAACTGTTTTATTTTGGACTTTGTGCAAGCTCTTTGAGTCAGTATCCATAGACCTGCATGAAATGACTAACAGACAAGAACGGTTTGACCTAAAAATATCAAAATTGAAACTACTGCGGAAAAAAAGACACCTACATCTTGGATGCCCTTCAGGTAAGCTAAAACATACCAAAATTTAATTTCAAAGTGAACCATCCCTTTAATAACAAATGATCGTTGTGACGGAAGCGAATCAATCCAAACTAACTTTAGCTGGAAAATAACTTTATTAAAGAACCGCTATAAAGCCAAAACAATCTCTGTTACCTTAAATTATACGTTTATCTCTGTAAAGCTGCTTTGAAACAATCTACATTGTTAAAAGCGCTATATAAATGAAGATGACTTGACTTGACTTAAAATGGCCAACGATTTTGCGTCCGATAGCCAGTGCATCAGCAACACTTCTCTGTGACAAAAGTCCTTCGTGGACCACCAGCTGGAGAGTTTGAGCGGCACAAGGTAAGCTGGGGAGTCCAGCATCATTCATGCCCTTAATCATATGTTTAGCGTTGTCTCGTAGCACAACGTGGACAGAGGTTTTCGGAATGCACCAGGTCTGAAGCATCCCATCGAACGCACCTGCTATGGCTTTGCTGGTGTGCGAGCCCTGGAACGGCTTTGCTTGCAAGGTGGCTTGGCGAAGAGTAAAGTTGTCATCAATCCACTGTACAGTTAAACTGAGCAGAGACATTGGGCAGACACTGCTTGACCAAATATCTGTTGTAAAACTGACGGTCGAAACGTCACGCAACAGGCCACTGACGTGCTTTTTCACGTCATGAAATGTAATGGCGACTCGGAATTTCGTATCACGGCTCCAGTATGCCAAGAAGATGTCGAAATCCTATATTTTCAACAGCCGACAATGGCTGGTCATCAAGTGCAATAAAGTATGCAATTCCCTCTGTTATTTTTAGTGCCCGTGGATTATCTCTGGACATCTTCTCGCGCTTCTGTAAAACCTGTGTTAATGTTGGTTGCTGAGTTGCTTGTTTAGCTTGACTAAACTGTGTGTATTCAGCACTATGATGCGTATTCAGATGTTTAATTAGATTGCTGGTGTTAAACGATGTACTTTCTTTTCCTCCTCTCGACACCTTAGCTGAACATAACTTACAGTCTGCCTTGCTGCTGTCATCATCCCTTATCTTGAAATGAGCCCAAACCGCCGACATTTTACGTTCCTATGCCAGTTCACCTACAAAGCGGCGGCTCGCGGCAGCCAGTTTCGTTGCACAAAATGTACGTGGTATCGGTGCGTGGTATCGGCTAATTTTTATGAGTACGAGTACGAGTATATGAGGACAGTATCGACCCGATACCCGATGCCAGTATCGGTATCGGGCCATCCCTAACGAGTACAGTATTTACTGAATTCGTTTTCTTAAAAGTCTTGATAGCCACGTTAACCCTTATGAAAATTAACTATGGTTTAACCAAAAAAAAAAAAAAAAACCTTGGTAACGTTAGGCCTATTTGTAGTATAACTGTGGTTATTAAAAATGGTAATAAAAATCCGCCAAAAACGTGGTTACTATTTTTTTAAGAGAAGAGTTTTCAGCTTCCAGACAGTGTTTCAAAATGTCCCGCCATTTAACAGATTGATTTACTGACAGATAGCCTACTATCGCATATTAACAAAGATTTTATACACAATTAAACGGACTTTATGTATAACAAGTCTACGAAAGCTTGTTTTAGGTCTTTTGAGGTGGGATATCTTTCTTAAAAACAGATGGAAAATGTAAAGATGCATGCTACATTTTCAGTGTTTTGCCTCCAGCTCTCGCCAGTTAACTGAACATCATTTAAAATGCTAACGTTAACTTGAAAACTGTAATGTAAACTTAACACAAATGTAATATAAAATATCGTTAACATGTAGACTCTTACCTCAGCCGGTGATCGGTTGGCATGATGTCCACTGTGACGAACCAGGCTCACTGAAAAGGGCGTTATTTCCGAAGAATCCAAACCAATGACATAATATAGATCAGTGATCCAAACGGACTGACAACAGGGCTCCTGCTCACGGCTGCTCTCGACGAATACGATTGCTTTGAACCCCTGTTAATCTCACAATCCACTTCAAGAGAGTAGACTGAATTCAAATCTCCCGCTTGCCCTTGATACAGATCCAAAGTCGACTGATCAGCTAACCGTTGTGGGCGGGACTAAACAGCGGAAACGTAATGGCGGCGAATTTGAATCTGCGTCATCGCGCGCGCACGCACACACACACACACACACACACACACAAAGCCCTGCACGTGCAGCAACGGAGATTTGGAATAATATTAATAAAATATACATGAAATTATGGGAGAATAAGACAATGAAATAATGATCAAAATGAGCATCTATTTGCAAGACAAGATTAAAAGACTATAGTCTATGCAATAAAAAATAATTCAATACAGGTCTAGGCCTACTGTAGCCTATGTAGGGTAGGCTACTGTACAAATACTATTATTTAACCTTAAAAAAAACGCACTTTAACCCCCACATGCTTAATAATCTGTAAGGACAACATATTGAATAGATGCAGATTTCTGCAGTTATAGCCTACCTTCTTTTCTTTGTTTTCTAATTTCACAGAAAAAATCTGTAAAATATTTCTTTGTAAAAATACAGACAAGTTCCTTTTAAAAAACGTAAAATTGATGTAAAACCAAAATACAAGCAATTACCTGTAAATTTAATAGTGGACCTTTAAATTACAGCAAATATCTGCATTCACTGTATAATGACAAAACGGTAAAATTCTGTAAAAAAATACAGACCATTTTTTTTTACAGTGTAGGAAACATAAATAAAACCCAAAAATGTTGAAATTTACATTATTTATTTACTTAAGAACAATCAAATAGTACAAGAACAAAAATAAGACAAAAAAATGAACAGAAAAAAAAACAATTTATCTTTTTGATCTTCTCAGCTCCGTGAGCTTCGAATTGATAGATGTGCCTATCTGAGCTAGGCATCATGTATGACAGTTGCCAAAGTGAGATATGAGCTACAAAATGACCATCCTGCCATGAGCTATATAGGAGACATATCTTGTATGTACATATAGGGCTTATATGTGGATATAAAGAAGCAATACAGGAGACCTATATGGCCTGTATATGCACATATATGCAGCTCAATTTTGCCTATATGTGGCATATATACGCATATATGCAGCATATATATTATCATATATATATGCTGTATATATGCAGCATACATATCATATTATAGGTTCTTTCCATGTGGGATTGCAGCACCTCTCTTCCCAGTCTGTCAGTAACACTATGTTGAGTTCCTGTCTGAAGCCCCTCCTGAAAGCAAAATGTGCTCCGATTGGTTAGCTGGACCAGTGTGTTGTGATTGGTCAACTCTGTTTTTGTATTTGTCTTAGGCAGGAATTATTTAAATAAGGGATTTTTTTTGTGTGTGACCTGTACCTTCTCAAAGAACTCAAGACTACAATCGAGGCATTTCAGGAAGTTCAGAAACAGTACTTGCAAGTGATGGAGTATTAGAGTCCTGGACTCGGACTCGAATCTGACTCAAGTCCCTATTCTCTGGACTTGAGTCCGACTGGAGACTCTATTCTCTGGACGTGTGACTTGACTTGGACTCGCGGACTGATGACTCGTACTTGGACTCGAGGATATATAAAATAGGACTTGAGCATTCATCAAATGAGTGACGTTGAATGAAGTTTCTGATTAAATAGGTTATAAAAGTTTGATATAAGATGTTACACTTTTCCTGTTTCAGGCTCCAAGATTGGCCAACCAACAGTTTTCTGTGTTGACACAAATCTTGTGCGATGTCCTAAACTGCAGAGATAATCCCACAACGAGGCTACACGTCCATTAATGACACATCCGATTCGCGAACTAATGACTCCTTTGAACCGATTCACTTTAATGAATAGTTAAAACAACTGATCTGTCCAACACCTAACTCTTGAGATGTCTGAATCGGTGTATAACAACACTTGGACTCGAACACTGGGGGCTCGAGACTCGACTCGGACTCGAACTCAGGTAATGGTGACTCGACTCAGACTCGACTCTGACTCTGCTTTGGTGACCCGGACTTGGACTCGACAGTTGGTGACTCGACTACAACACTGCTACTTGCACTGTAAAAAATTATATATAGTCAATAAGTTACGACAACATATGGTTTTACATTGCTTTAACTCATCAAAATAAGTTAAGCAACTTTTTTTATAAGTTGTACAAGATTCAACTCATTTTAAGTCGGTTTAATGTAATTTAAGTTGAAATAACTTAAACATCCAAGTTGATTGTACTTACAAATGTAAGGCACCAGCCTTTTTTTATAGTGCTGATATAGAGAATAACTTCATTTGGAGTGTGCTTTGCAACTTTGCATACCTTTTTCATGCTCAAACAGCAACATTACACATTAAAGAAAGTTGAAAATGTAAAAAAATCATAATACCCCTTACCAGGAACCACATAGCCCTCAAATCCAATTCATGCTTCAGTGCAATAAAAAAAATGATGGAGAAATAATTGTGTTAGATATGGGTGTGCTATATGATAATATACATTTCAATATGTTTTTGCTGTAAATTCAACCCTACAACATTTGATATATTATGCTGTCTTTTCAATTATCTAATTACTTAAATATTTGAAAATAAAACTTATTGTTTGGAAACCAAAAGGTCTGATTATTTGATGAGATGATGAATTCTGGCGTCAGTGCATGAACAGCTGCTTCACATTATATAACACTTGGGTTAAAAACAACTCAAAATATTAATGGATTATAAATATGATGGGATGAGCCACATTTGAGGCCACTGTAATCTAGCAAATGAGACAAGTGAGTGTTATGGCTTGAAAGAGCCATATGGGTTTGGAACAACATAAGGGTGAATAAATGAAAACTGAATTATATATATTTTTTGTCAAACTATTCCTTTAAAAGTGTTTGTTGTTTACTGATTGTTCATACCAAAATGATTGTCACATACAGTGTTATTAATGAAGCAGGTATTATTTTTTGCAGAGTTTGATTATGTGGTGATGGTGGTGTTATAAAGGGTTAAATAAACTGTGATTATAATCAATTATTCTACTGATTCCAAAGGCAACGACTACACCACCCGGGATTAACTACCCGGGAAAGACCCAATTGCCCACAGATATGATTTCTCACAAGATGACCCAGAGACGTGGATACTTTGTATCAAAGTTGTAAATAAAAAAAAAAAAAAAAAAAGGATCAGTCACAACAAGCAACTAACACTGTGAAATAAATGTATCAAACACAAAAAGGAAAAGACAAACAAACAAAGAGCTGGGGCTTACCAATAGGGAGGTAGGCTGTTGCCGGGCTTCAATAATGCCTGTAATAATAGCTACCCACACGTGCACCAAACCACACTTACACACTCTAAAGAAATTCACTGCAAATCCACACCACTTTGGTGAGAAGAGAGTTTTTTTGCCACTCAGTAACAGCTAGCCTGCCAGAAAAAGCAAGATTAAGGAAATACATCATTCAAGTCAAGTCACATTTATTTATGTAGTGCTATTTACAATACAGATTGTTTCAAAGCAGTATTACAGAGATAACAGGAAAATAATGCAAAAAAGTTTATTTCCAGAAGAAAATAGCGTCACAATCCAGCTTAAGTAAGTTCAGTGATGTTTCAATTTTTTTAAAAAAAAAAAGTTATTAATTTAATTATTTTATATATATATATATATATATATATATATATATACCGGAGTAAACCGTGATGCCATCGTCCAGCTCAGTTCAGTTCTTGTATAGTGTCTGTCAATCTATTAAACCTCCATCCAGGTCCTCCATCTGGTCTGGATACGGCCCGACAGAGTGTGTTAAACTGACAGTGTGTGTCTGCTCCCCGGACAATGTTATGAAGACTGTTCCAGAGTTTAGGTGCTAAATAGGAAAAGGATCTACCACCAGCAGTCGATTTTGATATTCTAGGTACAGTATTATCAACTGGCCAGAGTTTTGAGATCGCAGTAGACGTGGGACTATAATGAGTTAAGAGCTCGCTCAAGTACTGGGGAGCTAAAGCATTTAGTACTTTGTAAGTAATCAGCAATATTTAAAAATGCATACAATGTGTAAAAGGGAGCCAATGCAGTGTTGACAGAATGGGGCTAATATGGTCATACTTCCTGGTTCTAGTAAGAACTCGAGCTGCTGCGTTTTGGACAGCTGGAGTTTGTTTATTAAGTATGCAGGGCAACCACCCAGTAGAGTAGCATTACAATAATCTAGCCTTGAGGTCATGAACGCATGAACTAACTGTTCCGCATTTTTAATTGAAAGCATATGTCATAATTTAGATATATTTTTAAGATGGAAAAATGCGGTTTTACAGATGCTAGAAACGTGGCTTTCAAATGAAAGATTGGTATCAAAGAGCACCCCCAGTTTCCTAACCGACGACGAAGACTTGACAGAGCAGCCATTAATTGTTAGACAGTACTCTAGGTTAGTACGTGCAGAGGTTTTTGGTCCAATCATTAGAAACGATACTTGGTTACTCACGTAACCTCGGTTCTCTCTAGAGAGGGAACGAGTATTGCGTAAGGAACTTACGCTACGGGAAAAGTCATCTTTTCTCGAGATACTGAAGCCAAAAAATTATCCTTAATTTTTCATAATTTGTCAACGCAGTGCAGCAGGCGGCACAGCAGAGCTAGAGCGGGCAATACTGCGTGCTCATTGGCTGCCGCGCGGCAACTGCTTAAGCCTACCAGTGAGCCCCGCGTGACGTCACGCCCAATCAGGGCGTGCGCGCCCTCGCGCGTCACAGCCCGCCAGAAGGGGCGGCGTCAGAGCGTATAAAAACAGGGCTCGGAGGCTTAATTCTCTGGTTTCTGTCGAATGAAGCGACATGAGCTCGAGGCGCAAGCACGGCAGGGAACGCAATACTCGTTCCCTCTCTAGAGAGAACCGAGGTTACGTGAGTAACCAAGTATCGTTCTCTTACGAGAGGTTCTCTCGTATTGCGTAAGGAACTTACGCTACGGGAACCCTTTGTCAACGCCGTGCGCGCCATGCATCCACAAACAACTCCAGGGGGAGGGGGCCCGGGGAGTGAAGAGTGGGGAGAGAGGTGGCCAGCAATGCGGGCCAACACATGTACATAAGCACCCATAGGGAGAAACAGAGCGGCGCAGCCGGTCTGTATATAAGAGCTTTCCCTGAAAGTGCGGCTCGACCAGAAGAGTCAAATCTAATATCCAGCCTGCGAAGAGCAGGGCAGGAACATGATTTTAGACTGCAAGAAGTTTAGCCTGCAGGGCGGGAACTTCCAGGTTATAAAACCTAACAAATGTAGACGGGGAGGCCCAGCCTGCTGCCGTACAAATGTCATAAATGGAAATCCCACTGGACCATGCCCACGATGAGGCAACGCCTCTGGTGGAATGAGCCCGTATGCCCAGAGGGCACTGCAGGTCTTTGGACGCGTATGCTGTCGCGATAGCATCCACTATCCATCTGGATAACATCTGTTTCGAGGCGGCGAGACCCTTGGTGCGCCCACCAAATGAAACAAAGAGCTGCTCTGAGAGCCTGAAGGCTGCAGAGCGCGTAATATAAAGCCTTAACGCCCTGACAGGGCAAAGGAGGCTATTATCGACCTCGCTGGCTGCCGGCGGCAGGGCTGAGAGGGAGATAACCTGTGCTCTGAAAGGAGTACCCAACACTTTAGGGACATAGCCATGTCTGGGTTTGAGAATGACTAACGAGTCGTTAGGTCCAAACTCGAGACACGACGCATTAACTGATAGCGCATGTAAGTCACCCACGCGTTTTACTGAGGCGAGGGCCAGCAGAAAAACGGTTTTGAAAGTGAGGTATTTGAGACCCACAGAGTCTAGCGGCTCGAAGGGAAAAGCTTTAAGGGCCTCCAGGACCAAAGACAGATCCCATATTGGAACCGAAGGTGGCCGCGGAGGGTTTAGCCTCCTGGCGCCTCGCAGGAAACGGGTAACGAGTTCGTTTCTTCCAAGTGCGCGGCCGCGCGCCGAGTCGGCGAACGCAGCATTCGCCGCAACATATACCTTGAGCGTGGAGGTGTGAGATGGCTCCCATTGTCACTCCCTGACGGTACCATTCGGGCGCTAGCCAGGGCTGCAGGGCTGAGACACAGACCTGAGTCACGCTGACTCGAGCGCTGCCCGAAACCCACGCTCCGCGGGGTACTTTCGATTTCAGCCAGCATTGTAGCGGGCGCATACGAAGTAAACCCAGCCGTAGGACCGCTGCGGCTGATGCCATATGGCCTAACAGCCTTTGGAAACGTTTCAGAGGGAGGTATCTGCCCTTTTGGACGGATGCGGCGAGGTGTCGAACACAGCGCGCGCGCTGATCTGACAGCCTGGCAGTCATCGCCACCGAGTCCAGTTCTATTCCTAGGAAGGAAATAGACTGACTGGGGATAAGTGAGCTTTTGTCCCAGTTCACCGAAAGACCCAGGCTTTCCAGATGACTGAGAAGCGCTATCTTGTGAGAGATGAGTTCCTCTTTTGACTGCGCTAGAATGAGCCAATCGTCCAGATAGTTCAGGATTCGCATGCCCTGTTTTCTCAGGGGAGCGAGAGCTGAATCCATGCACTTCGTAAATGTGCGAGGTGCTAGGGACAGGCCGAACGGCAGGACGGTATATTGATACACCTGGCCGTCGAAGGCGAATCTCAAGAATGGCCTGTGACGGGGTATAATCTGGATTTGAAAATACGCGTCTTTCAGATCGAGAGATATAAACCAGTCCCTCGGGCGAATTAGCGCGAGGATCTGCCTGGTCGTAAGCATTTTGAACGGCCGTCTCATGAGGGCTCTGTTCAAATGTCTCAGATCTAATATGGGTCTGAGCCCGCCGTCCTTCTTGGGCACGAGGAAATAACGGCTGTAAAAGCCCGCCTCGGTCAGAGAAGGAGGAACTCTCTCTATCGCCTTTTTTCGCAGCAGCTTCGCTATCTCTGCATGCAGCAGATGGGCTGCTTCTGCGTTCACTTTCGTTTCGGTCCGGGCTAGAAAGCGCGGAGGCCGATGACTGAACTGTAGCGAATAGCCCTGTATTACCGTGTCCAGCACCCATGTCGACACACCCGGAATAGCCTTCCATGCATTCGCACTCATAGCTAGGGGTCGAATGGCCTCTGAGTCCCGTCCGTCGCATAGCGCGGGACGAGGAATCTGCAGTGGCGGGCGCGCGCTGCGCGCTGAGACAGTGCTGCGAGACGGGGACTCGCTGATAGCAGTGACCGGCCGAATTGCGCTGGGAGAGCGCGCGTGAGTGTTTACAGCAGAGTGTGAACGCGGGGGAGCGGGCACAGGACTCTTTATTAAAACACGGCCGGTGGCGGTGGCGATATCTGAACCCTGAATGTGTGAGACAGAGCGAGCAGTGTGTGGTTGTGAGCACTCGTGAGCGGGCACATTTCCTACACTTATCGCTCGAGCGGCAAGAGCGCGCTTAATGCGAGTGTGCTCTGTAGGGTACACAGGGGGATTTGTGCTTGTGTGTAGAAATGAACACTGGGTTGTGGGCATATTTACTACACTCATAACACTGTCGGCATGAGCCGAATGGCCAGATATTATGCTCATATTGTGATTTATCTGGGTCGCCGTAAAAACGGCGTTTGAGTGCAGGCGAGTGAGTCGACAGACTGGCTCGTTGGCTGCTGAAAACACTACTGCAGTAGCCTTTTTTTAAGGGGACTGGCAGAGGAAGACAGATGAATTTTGACGGCGGTCCGGCCGCAGCGGGACCCGGCCGTCTTTTCCTCCCGACGAGTGCTAGGAGGACTTCGCAGGCTCGGACTTCAGCGAGACTCGAGGCCGAGGCCCTCGCTGGCGCTGCTGTGTGGTCGGAGGGCGGGAAGAGCGCTGGGCAGAGCTGCGTGCAGGAGGCTCTGTGCTAGAGCGGCCTGCAGCGGAGCTCGAGCGGCGAGGCAGGAAGAGGCTCATAGCCTGTGATGCCTTCTGCACCTCCGTAAACCGGTCCACAAGGCCACTCACTGCTGGTCCGAAGAGGCCGGTGGGGGAGAGCGGGGCGTTAAGGAAGACGGACCGCTCTGATTCTCCCATATCGGCTAGCGTCAGCCACAGGTGGCGCTCTGTGACGGTGAGCGAGGCCATTGAGCGACCGATAGCTTGTGCAGCTACCTTGGTAGCGCGGAGAGAGAGATCTGTCGCGCTGCGCAGGTCGGTCAAGGTGGTCTGGTCGGGGCCCTTCTCGTCCAGCTGGCGGAGGAGGTCGGCCTGAAGGACCTGAAGGACCGCCATCGTGTGCAGGGCTGAAGCGGCCTGTCCGTTAGCCGAGAAGGCGCGGTGGACGAACGCCGAAGTAGTCCTGCAGGCCTTGGACGGGAGGGCAGACTTTGAGCGCCATCTCGCGGATGGGGGGCAAAGGTGCGCTGCGACCGCCTGTTCGACCGGAGGGATGTTGTTGTATCCCTTCTCCGCGGCTCTGTCCACTCGGGAGAGAGTAGCTGAAGCTGAAGAGCGGAGCCTGGCCGAAACCGGAGCGTTCCACGCTTTGGAGAGTTCCTCGTGGAGCTCGGGCAGAAAAGGCGCTGGTCTGGACGCTGTAGACTGGCGGCGGTTGGGCAGGAAGCATCCATCGAGCCTGTTCGGTGGAGGCACCGCAGGCGGGGACCACTCAAGGCCTAAGCGCTCGACTGCCGTTGTGAGGAGGCGGAGAAGCTCGGCGTCCACACCGGTATGGGTCCTGCCAGACTCTCTTGAAGACGAGGCGGAGCGGAGTGAACTGGACCACTCTTCGCTGTCTGACGCCAGAAGAGAGCAGCTGTCCAGAAGCGCGTCCACTTCCGCTTCATCCTGAGAGGCGACGGCATCGCGGGCCGTAGCCGGCGGCTGCGCGTCGGGAAGTGGGGGAGGCGAGGGAGAGAGCGAGGCTCGCGGGAGGTGCTCTGGCGAGGGCCTGGCTCGAATCTCCGGCTCCGGTCGTCTCTGCGAGCGGCGTTTCTTCTTACGCGGCCCGGAGACAGTTGGAGCGGGTTCTGCATTGAACAAGTGAACAAGAGCCCGCAGGGTCGACATCGGCAGTTCCTCGCAGAGTTCGCAGCCGCCCGAAGACAAGGCAACGGCTGCATGGTCACGTCCCAGGCAGAGAGCGCAGACCACGTGGCGGTCTCTGTCGCTGAGCGGAGAGCGGCATGAACCGCATGAAACTCGAGGCATTTTGAAACAAACGCCTTTGCTCTTTTAGTGAGTGCTGCAAGAAAAACACACACAAAGCAAGCGAGAAAGGATATATCGCCGGATAGCTGAGCTGGCACGGCAGGCTGAAGGCGGCGAAGATTCGACCGGCTTCCTCAGGCTGTCCTAGGCTGGCTCGTTGCTGGTTTCGACGGCGACGGCTTCTCTCAGAGTGCAGCGATGCGAAGAGCTTCGCTGAAGAGACAGAAATCAGAGAATTAAGCCTCCGAGCCCTGTTTTTATACGCTCTGACGCCGCCCCTTCTGGCGGGCTGTGACGCGCGAGGGCGCGCGCGCCCTGATTGGGCGTGACGTCACGCGGGGCTCACTGGTAGGCTTAAGCAGTTGCCGCGCGGCAGCCAATGAGCACACAGTATTGCCCGCTCTAGCTCTGCTGTGCCACCTGCTGCACTGCGTTGACAAATTATGAAAAATTAAGGATAATTTTTTGGCTTCAGTATCTCGAGAAAAGATGACTTTTCCTGTAGCGTAAGTTCCTTACGCAATACGAGAGAACCTCTCGTAAGAGAACTCTGTTTTTTCAGAATTAAGTAATAGGAAATTACTAGTTATCCAAATTTTTATATCAGCTATGCATTCCGTTAAAGGGTTAGTTCACCCAAAAATGAAAATTCTGTCAGTAATTACTCACTCTCATGTTGTTCCAACCCCGTAAGACTTTCGTTCATCTTCGGAACACAAATTAAGATATTTTTGATGAAATCTGAGAGCTGGATCACTTCTCCATAGGCTTCTAAGGGATTGAAACTTGCCGGTCCAGAAAAGTTAGTAAAGACATTGTTAAAATAGTCCAAGTGACTACAATGGCTCAACCACAAGTTTATTAAGCGACGAGAATACTTTTTGTGTGCAAAAAACAACAAAAAAACTTTTATTCAACTATTCATTTTCGTCTGTGTGGGCCTGAATGAATTCACGCAGTGAGTCTACGTGGTTAACACATTATATTTCAAAAATGGCGGTGCCCGCTCTGTGTGAAAAATAAGGTGGATATATGCTCCCCTGACTAGAACTCCATAACAAATGGTTACCTAGGGGGTGTGGTCAGAAAGACAGCCTTGAACCCAAAGCAATACCTGCATTTCACCACAATTATAAACCTAAAAATAAAATTATTACAAGGTCATGTAATGCACATGGCATATCAGAGATATATACGTTAACACTATACCGTTCAAAAGTTTGGAGTCGGTATGATTTGAAAAACAAATGTTTTTGAAAAAAGTCACTTATGCTCATAATGCCGTAAAAATAGGAATATTGTAAAATTGTATTACAATTCAAAATAACTGTTTACTATTTGAACATTTTAAGTAATTTATTCCTGTGATTCATTGTCACATGATCCTTATTATTATCAATGCTAAAAACGAATTGTGCTGCTTAATATTTTTGTGGAAACCTTTATGCTCTTTTTTTTTTCTCAGGATTTTTTGATGAATAAAGAACAGCATTTATTTGAGATAGAAATCTTTTGTAAAATTATAAATGTGTTTATTGTAATTTTTGGTCAATTTAATGTGTCTTTGCTGAATAAAAGTATTAATTACAAAGAAATCTTACTGACTCCAAACTTTTGAACAGTGGTGTATGTATATCATTTGTGATCAAATGCCATAATTTTCTTTTGGGAGAAAGTTAATGTGAGCCAAGAAAAATCAAGAGAACTGGTACACAAACAACAAGATAACCGGACAGAGATGTGGACCATATTTTATAACGGTTCACTTTACTATGTGATGTTTTACTGGTTTTATTGTTATGAAGAAAATAACATTGTAGCTGTGTTCAGTGATCCGGCAGCATCCAATCAGCAATATTTTTAAAAGCCTTAAATCAAACTCTCTCTCTTCCTCCATGTCCTTTTTAAACTCCCCATGGGACCAAGGGGATGTATAATACTTGGAGAAAGCGATCAGTTTGCATTTCCATTCATCTTTTTTTAAGCTAAGATCCTGAGCCATCTACGGTGGCCGAGAAGTGCAAAACAAAACACATTTCCGAAAACAAAACAACAAATGTATAAACGCAATGAAAAGACTAAAAACAAATTAACACGTTAAAAAACAGTAAATTCTGAAAGCGAAATAACAAACCAGAAAACGCAACGACAAATCTGAAAACCAAAGAACAAATCTGAAAACAGATTAGCAAGTCAAAAAACACAACGACAAGTCAGACAAAACGGAAAAGGTAGGTATATGTGGCGAATGGAATACTGACCACTGATTGGATGAGACATCTGTCAATCAAGACTTGCAGAACAGTAGACTGCAGCAGGAGAGTCGATTTGCTTGTGCATAGAGCTGTCCATTTAACTGGCTAATTTAGTGTGATTATTATGGAGAAGAACTTTTCACCTACCATCTGGTTTGACAAAATCTTAATAGAACCCGATCTGGTAAAGTGGGAGAGTGGCGTGTATAGTCCAATCAGCGGCCAGTATTCCATTCGTCACATATATCTACCTTTTCCGTTTTGTCTGACTTGTTGTGTTTTCTGACTCGCTAATTTGTTTTCAGATTTTTCGTTGTGTTTTCTGATTTGTTATTTTGTTTTCGGAATTGTGATTTCTAACTTGTTAATTTGTTTTTAGTCTTTCCATTTCGTTTATAAATTTGTCGTTTTGTTTTCGGAATTGTGTTTTGTTTTACACTTCTCGGCCATGTACTCTGAATCTGCATGATAATGGTGTCATGATGCACCACAAAAACATGCATAGGCCCAAACCTTCATTATAGTGACTATCATTGTGTCAATGAAAGCAGTTGGAAAAAAGTCAATTTCATGCTTTAAAAAAAATACAAAAATTTGAAAAGGGCACTGGTAAATCATGCAATGTAATACAATGAATAATTAGCAATACACTGTATACTAAAGTTCAGATAAGTAATACTAATCACAAGTTTGCAGTCAGACAGATTTCATTTTTTAAAAATAAATTGGTCATTTTATTCAGCAAGGACAGAGTGTCAGTAAATTCATTTATAATGTTACATAAAACTTAAATAAATGCCATTCTTTTGTACTTTTTTTAAGCATCAAATTAGCATATTGGAATGATTTCTGAAGGATCCAGTTTGATTTCAGTTTTTCCACCACAGAAAAAAACAACAAACAAAAAAAAACATTTTGAAATATATTAAAATTAAATGATTTTAAATTGTAACAATATTACTGATCAAATAAATGCAGCCTTGGTGAGCACAATAGACTTCTTTCAAAAACATTTAAAAAAAGCTTGTTTAGTTACACTCGAAGTAGATCGGTCCTCTGAGCGAGATCCCGAAATCGTCGGTCACGACGAGACGTCTCCGTTCCCTCTCTCAGAGAACGAGGGTTACATATGTAACCGAGACGGTTGTTCTGCATCATTATGATTGCTTATTATCTATATTTCAGGTCAAAAAGTCACGTTTCTCTCCCTAATCAGGTTTTGCTGCCAAAGAATGCTTTTATCTGAATGACATTTGTGAGTTTTAACATTTTTAACATAAGGTTGTTATGACACCCGATATGTTTTTTTTTTTTTTTTTTTTTTTTTTTTGGTGCCATTATTAAAATATTTCTATAGGGTTATTTAAACAGGATTAGATCATCATGCATTGTGAGTAGAATTAAATTGTATGAGATTTGTATGTGTAACTTGTAGAAATGCATGCGTAAAGGTGCAGATTCTAAAGGAAATGGAAATAATGCATATAATTTATCCACAACTTCCACCTAGATGTCTGTTTTCTCTTTTTGGTATAGCTTTAGGTCCTAAAATTCTTTTTCGTTTATACAAATAATTTATTGTTCTACCAGAAAGACTCGGAAGATAAAGTGATGTAACAAGCATATTTTTATTGGCAGCCCAGCAAGCATTGTAAAGTTCTTTGGCGTAGGCCCCGTCCATAGTTCGTAATCCGAGGGTAGCGGATCTGCATCTCCTGCCTGAAGACGAAGGCAGGGGCGCAGCCGACCCCCTAGAAGGTATAGACAGGACCATCCTGGTGGTGGTGGGGAGGGTGGAGGTTGATGTTGCGTCGGCATCTGCGAACTCAAACATGAGTAAGTACCATCTTTTATACAGAAAGTATAAAGACGTGATTGGATAGAGATGAAGGTAGTAATGACGTAGTGATTGAGTCTTCCTGGCAGAACTTAGCTAAAGCTTCCATTTCAGCTAGTGTGAAGAACTGTGCTCATTCCTTTGATGACAGTTTCTGCATTATAAGAACTGAAATATGCAACTTCAGTAATAGTTCCATATATAGGAAATAGAAAATAGCATGGCAAAAAGATCTAATATATGTCATATTATTTTGCATTTATTAAATTACATTTAAACAAAGGCCCAGGTGTGTGCACGAGTTTAAATCCGACAGATTTTTGACTAACCCACTGTTACTTCAAAAAATAAAGTCAACCAGTCATATTAGACCAGACATTTGCCAGATAGAGAAGGTGTTTTCCAGTTTCGTGCACAATATGGATCAGACGGTTGTGACAAGGGTGGAAAGTGTGAGCAGGTTGTAGAAACACATGCAGCTTCTGTCTCTGCTGTTTTAGATTGCAGTGATTGTGAAACCGCATACATGCACAGGAAAGCGGCAGATGGAAAAGGCATGATTACATGGCAGTATTGAGTAGAAAATAAATAAAACAAATCCTTTTAGTTCTTTCAAAACTTTCAAAGTCTTGCTATCAAACAAACAAAATATCTCTCTCGTATCCCAGCTGTAAAGTGGCGCATCGGCAAACGTGTTTTGACGGCGCTGTACGTGCCGAGCATGTTCAGGGAAGAGAACAGCATGGATAGAAGGAGCATGTTGTTTATGAATTCTTTGGGCTGAAAAACATCCATCTGTCTTCTAAAAAAACCTCCAAACCACTCTGTACTTTATCTCACTGTAAGCACCTTTTGTTTGGCCTGATGTTTTGACAGTTGTCGAATGTGATCTGTCACTGGAGGTCTGGATATGCCTTCCCTGCTCAGAACTGCCTTGATAACCTTTTGGACACTGAGCTCTGTTATGGAGGAGAGTGTTGTGTGGATGTGTGTCAGCATGAGTAACCTTTCTGGTGGCAGCTGTCGTTAAAATGCACTAGAATTGTATTTAATTAAAAAGCTCTTTGCAAATTGTTAAGGGAGGTAATCGGACATCTAGAGATGCTAATAAAACAAGGCTATGTTT
Organism: Squalius cephalus; assembly: GCF_949319135.1. Taxonomy (NCBI): domain Eukaryota; kingdom Metazoa; phylum Chordata; class Actinopteri; order Cypriniformes; family Leuciscidae; genus Squalius; species Squalius cephalus. Next base: position 15,574,809 of record NC_137127.1, on the reverse strand, counting down.
GGAATGTTATATTAGCACAATATGCTACAAGTATGTTGTATGCGTAATATGCACAGAATGCTAATTTTACTCAAATGACATTTGCCAGCGTACAACAACATGCACTCCATTCTACCTCCATTCTATGATCTGACAAATGTGTCAAAAGTAAAATCAGCTATTTTTAACTTTTCTTTCTTGACTCATCATTTGATATACTGGCAAGACTCAAGATAACTTTACATAAAGTTTTATTAAAAATGCAAAATAACCACATTTCCGAGATACGTAAAGTACGGTCATGTGACAACTATTGTTATATCCCATATATATATATATATATATATATATATGACATTTGTGTGTGTGTGTGTGTGTGTGTGTGTGTGTGTGTGTGTGTGTGTGTGTGGAATACAGCTGTGATCCGCACATTTAAAATTCTTTAAGGCACTTTTTCATATTTTTCACATTATTCACAGGGGAATAAAACAGACGTTTTGGCTCACAGGCTTTGTCACAGACAAAGATATGAGACGAGAGAACGCCATGTAAACGACTCTGTGGAACTTGTACACACACACACACACACACACACACACACACACACACACACACACACACACACACACACACACACACACTCTCCAGTGTCACATGATCCTTCAGAAATCATTCTAATATGCTGCTGATTTGGTGGTAATGAAACATTGCTTATTATTATTATTATTATTAATGTTCAAAACAGTTGAGCTGCTTAATATTTTTTTGTGGAAACAGAATTTTTTTTTGATAAATAGAAAGTTCAAAATAACAGCACTTATTATAAATATATATGTTTTGTAATATTTATAGTCTTTACTGTCTTTTTTGATTAATTTAATGTGCCTTTGCTAAATAAAAGTATTTCTTTCTTAATCTTATTTAGCCCATACCTTTGAATGGCAGTGTATCATGATTAAAAAATAATAATAATATTAAAAATAAGCAGCTAAAATTGTTTTCAAAATTGGTAATAAGAAATTATCTTAGAATGATTTCTGAAAGATCATGTGACACTGAAGTAATGGCTGCTGAAATTTCAGCTTGCCATCATGGGAATAAATTACTTTATATTTTACAGTTTTTGCCCGTTGCTTGAACACATTTTGCAAAACTTGGCTCATTGTGTCAAAACTCTACACACAAGCAAATAGGACACAACACTGGGAAATAAACCATTCACATCTATGTCAAATTGAAACTCTGCTATCAAAACCTAACAATCCTTTGTCAAAATGTCACTCTGATGACAAAATGATACCCACTTGCATCATATGAATACACTTTCAGATCAGCAGCAACATGTTGTTGGCACTGTTGACACTGTTCCTCTCAAATGGGACCCTGTACAATTGCTTCATGGTCATGTTGTGCTTTACCAAGATGCGTCTGATAGTTGTAATGCTTACTCGATTTATGTTGAACACTATATCTGTAAGTATTTGTTGCTGTAGCTGGTGGAGACGGATTGCATTGTTTGCTCTGACTAGGTTCACTATGGCAAGTTCCTGCTGTTGGGTGAATCGGCGTTGGCTTCCACCACCAGTAGGTCTTCTAGCCATTCTGTAGAAAAATGCAACCACAAATTGTTCTTATTTGCTTCTTTTTTACAGTACTGTATTTACCATACACACTACTGAAACATCTCAACACGTTTTCAAGGTATGTTTCACAAAACCACTTTTGTTGGAAAAGGAGCATTAGCCACCCTGGAATACAATACATGTACAGTAACGTGATATGGTACAGTAAGCTACTGTAAATACTCTAGATCAGGGGTCGGCAAGTAACTTTGGCCGCGGGCCAATATTTTTTTTAGCCAATAGATGGCGGGCCAGCTACACGGAGTAGGCCTATGGATACAAATTAAATACTCTTAATGAACTCTTTCTCACCTCCCATTTCAATGTTGTGAATACATTGGTAGCTTACAATATTTTTTCGTCCCGCTCCCACAAGGTTCTATTCAGCAACCGCTTAAAATACACTGTGTTCACCCGCTTTATTTCCCGACCTGACAGTCCGCAAAATCTCACATTCAAATGTCTCTAACGGAAAGAGAGATTAAGTAGCCTATAACAATTATAAATGCTATACAAAAATTGTGTCCGTGACAATATAAATATTATTTTAACATTGTACTGTCAGCAGAGAAAAAAAAGTCACAAATTAATGAAATATAAATAACAAATGAAATAGGACAAAGCCTATCACTCAAATTTCTAAGCAACATAAACGAAAACCATATTGCCCTATACTGACAAATGAAGTAGGCTATTTTCTGCCAAACTATTTCAAACATCCTTGCAAAAAAATAATGTTGTTGACTGACAATGGGTTCAGTACCAAACAGCTCCTCAGAGCTAGGTGTACAGGTGGTCAGAATGAAGTGCGGATACGCTGTCAAAAGATGTCGGGAGTGGGCTTGTCAGTCAGACCGCCTGCTCCGTCCAAAGTATAGGTAGGCTACACCAGAGTTCCGACCGCTACCGTCTTTATACTTTAAAATTTAATCCCGCGCCGCATGATTCCTCATGGGCGTTTCACACATGCAGCGGTGAAATCGCCGCACGGCTACGGCTTTTCTCAAGTAGTGGAAGAGTTTTGTGCAGCGTTTAGTGCAAATATTTTTTATCAGATAATACATATTATTTATCAGTGTGTTATACCCGAATAAATAATGAAAAAAAGTTCAAAAGTCGGACTGCAAGCGAATGAGACTTACAGGAGAGCATGACTGCTATTCACACCCTTAAAATGGCTGTAATCTGTTACCACACAATAGTTGTAGGCCTACTTGATCTGTTTAAAATGATTTCATTGGTATATGTCTGCTAAGGTGTTAAATTAAAATTCAAAATTAAAATTTGTTTAAACCCATTATTCATTTTTTCTATTTTTGATCTGAGCGCACAATCAGAAAATCGGAAAATGAGTCGTTATTCGTTTTTTCATCTTAGTTCAGGAAGTAACTAATGGAAAAACAAGTCGTTTTTTCAATTTTTTTATTTTTGGTTTTAATTTGAAAAAACGATTGAACGAATGATACACGGTGCCTATTTATAAACCGTTATTGTAAAATAAAAATAGGCTGATTAAAAAAAAAAGAAAAAAAAGGGACTTCCAAAATAATCCAGCGGCCCAGAAAATATTGCTGGCGGGCCAAAAGGCCGCCTGTTGCCGACCCCTGCTCTAGATACAGTCTGAGTAGAGAGTTGAAGACATACCTGTTTTCCAGTCGGAATGTCCTTATTATGGATGAAACTGTGAAACGGCTTAGATTAGGATAGACTCTCTGCCCAGCTTCCCTCATAGTCAGGCCATGGTTTATGACATGGTCCACCAAAGATGCTCTTATGTCATCCAAAATAATGGTCCTTGCATGGCCTCTTCGACTGCGTCCTCCCCTCTCTCTCGCTGTGTGTCTTCCTCTTCCTCTTCCTCTTCCTCTTCCTCTTCCTCTCCCTGCCTCCATGCTTGCAAAGTTCTCAAAATGGCTTAACTGAGGCATTTTTGTAGCTGGCTGATTGGTGATCAGTTTTGTAAGTAAGTATTTTCAGGTATGTGTCTCCGTCTTTTCAATTAACCAATGTGTGTTGTATTTTGAAAATAATGTGTTTTCCCAATGGTACCCTTAGATTTAATTTTTGAACTAAGTGTCTTATGTATGAAATAGTGTGTATGTCTAGGAGCAAGTGTGTTGCAGAAAGGAGCAAGTGTGTTACAGAATTGCAACTAAAGTGCAAAGCAGCGCTTTTGTTTAAGGTATGGTTACACTTTGTTTAAGGTATAGTAACAACAACTTCAAGTTATGTTACTTTGGTTTAAGCATGTGTCTATAGTGTTCAAGCAATGGGCAACAACTGTAAAATATATTACAACTGAAACCAGTTCATTTACATTGTATTAACATTTCACAGTATCACTGTTTTTTTGTGTATTTTTGATCAAATAAATGCAGCCTTTGTGAGATTAACAGACTACTTTCAAAAACATTTAAAAAAATCGTAATGTTTCCAAACTTTTGACAAATACCGTGTGGTATGTATGTATGTATGTATGTATGTATATGTGTTTTTATTAATAAAAGTATTTTTACTTTTATAAAAAAATACTTTTTATAAAAGTATAAAAGTATTTTGTTCAGTTCTCAACACCCTTCACAGATGCACCCTTGGCATACTATTTAAAAAAAAAAAAATTTTGCAGAATACATTGTATACTGCACTGTGTGAAGTACAGTAAGATAGTATTCCATTCTGAACATAGCTCAAGTGTCATTGAATGTACATTAGAGGCAGTGGGTTCAGAGGTCAAAATTCAGGTGGTGATCGGGTTGAGGTTCCTGCATGTTGTCCCATGCTGCATCATGTAGCCGTGGGGTGGCAGCGATTGAATGGGGGCCATCTCTTAGTCACGCCCCTTAATTCAAATAAACAGCCACCCACTGTTCTTCTTTGTGCACGAATAGTCTATTACAATTCCATGCTTCAGCAGTCCGGCTCTGTACGTCCTTGAGGAGATTTTCTTTTACCTGAACCTCCTTATATTTCAATTACATAACCATGCATAGAAACCATTATTGTAATATTCTCATTCATTGAATCAACATTCAAGGCTTCCCTTCGGCTGAGAAACTGAGCTTTCAGATACCCAGCAAGTGAGGGAGGCAATTTACAGTATAAAGCTGAAAATAAACATTACGACTTCTTTCACTCCACGGCTTCAAAGATCCGAACATTAAAGGTATTTGTAGTATAATGAGAGTTTTAGAAATGTAAAATAAGACCTTGGCACAAATTTCAATGCATTAAAGATGCATTAGAGGTTTTTAAGGAATAGTTCTCAAAAAATCTCACTCAAAAATCACAGTTCTGCCATTCATTATAACCATTTTGTATGTTTTTATTTCTCACAAGGTAAGATGTTAGGCAGGTTTTTCACTCTCTTTCTCTCCCTCTCTCCCTCTCTCCCTCTCTCTCTCTCTCTCTCTCTCTCTCTCTCTCTCTCTCTCTCTCTCTCTCTCTCTCTCTCTCTCTCTCTCTCACACACACACACACACAGACACAGACAACACCATGCAAGAGCTGTAAAAGTTGTCTATTTGACTTTCTTTCACTATTATTAGTATAATAATAATGACAATAATTAAAAAAAACAGAGTTTTAAATGTTATATTTTTTTTAATTAGATTTATTTAATATAATCACACTTAGATAATCTTCCAAGATTTCTGAAGTCATAGTTTTGTATGCGTAACAGACAGAAGAACATAATTTATACAGTAAATTCCTCTCCACTGTAACTCACAAATCTAATTTGTGCATATTAAACTCATTTCTTGTCACGAGTGGTTATGAAATAGATGAAAGAAATGATTTTGATCTGAGAACTGTGGCAGATAAGAAAATGATTCAGTATGGCTTAAATTCCACTTGTATTTCTATTCTGTTTTACTTCTGTTTGTCTGAGTTACAAGTTACATAGTTTACTTTCATGGTGCTTTTATGATAATTTTTTGTTGTTGTTTGACATCCTCTGGTCGCCATCCACATTCATTGCTTAAGAAAAAACTGGTCAACTTTATGCTAAACGTCTCAATTTGTTTCACAGAAGATAGGTTAGAAACAACATGAATGTCAGTAAATGTTGACAGAATTAGCATTTTTAGGTGAACTACTCATTTAACAACATTGCTGAGGTCTTAGCAAAATCAGCCTCATGAATTGCAGTGCTTATGTAAATGTTAATGTTGGAAGGCGAGAGGGAGAGATAGAGATTATGTGATGTGGTGAGGGCTGATGGGTAATTATGGCTGTGCTGAGTGAGTGGGCTCCAATACTCTGAAATACAGAAGCACACTCACTCTTCTGTAATCCAGACAGCACACGCTTGATTTTATAAGTTGCGGTTTTCGTAAAGTGCTTCAACCCCACATAGTGAAATGGAGAAATATCGTAATAATCCACTTATCAGGAAGCAGCACATTCCGATAATCCTGCCTGCTAAAATGGGCAGCTGTTCTTACTACTTTGGCGTTAGCTTTTGCCCCAAGTCCTTCCTGCGAAGCTTCAAGATGGAGCTGCAGCGTACAAGAAAGTAGAGGTGCCTTTTTTGGAGTGATCTGCTCCAAGGCTGATACTGTGCCATGGAGTAAGAGTTCAGGAGATTACTTCCACAAAAGGCAGTTTGAAATACATGCATTTTTTTCTCGTCTCTGGGTAGATTTGTCCGGCTCGCGAACTAAACTAAACGTTTTGAACCCGATTATTTTTAGTCAACTGGTTCAGACTGAAACATTTTGTGGCTCGAGTCAGCACAGATCTACAAGCTCCTCAATCAAAACTCACTTTTGGATGAGCATGGCAGTCAACTGGAAATGAGCCAATATCCTGAAGTATATGATCCTTTGCTATGATGTCGGTTTTTGACAACTCATTCAGGGCTCCAGTTAGTCCAACAGTGCACTGACCTGAGAACGTTACAGACATGTCCGACATGCTGAGAAATGAAAGCTTTAGCATAAGTTCTGCCGGGAAGACTCAATTACTATGTCACCTATTGCCTTCACTTCTATCCAATCATATTCGTAGGCTCATTGTATAAAAGCTCGGTACTTACACATGTTTGAGTTCGCAGATACTGAAGCGACGATTACCCCCATCCTCCCCACCACCACCAGGATGGTCCTGTCCATACCTCCCGGGGGGGTCGGCTGCGCCCCTGCCTTCGTCTTCAGGCAGGAATTGCAGATCCGATACCCTCGGATTATGCACTACGGACGGGGCCTACGCCAAATGACTTTGTATATTATCAGCTTGCTGAGCTGTCAATAAATGTATGGTTTATTGAAATAATTCTCCCGAGTCTTTCTGGTAGAACTGAGGGTTTCGTAAAGGGGACAAAAAGTAACAAATAAAATGCACGGGAAATATAACAGTGATCCGATGGCAGTAGTTATCTGATAGCAGTTCTCTCTCGAGTCAAGAGTCGGTTAATGGTTCTTGAGTCATCTGAACTGAGGAAAGAGTTCGAACTCATACATTTCCGCGGATAACCATGAGCTGCTGATATGAGTTTTGGTTTCTCATGGTTTATGTGAAAAGCTGAGTTGATTTGGACTAGTTTATTCACTTTATACTTTAGACTTTAATAATATTAATAATTAATAATATTAACTTTAATAATATAATTGCATATGTGATGTATTGAGTAGGCTACAAGGTGTTTATGTTAGTACAATATCTTCAAATCCATTATAAAATTGTAAAATGTTATTTTTCTAATACTTTTAAATACTGTTCAATTTCTTATTTGTGCTTTAAAAAAAGTGTTATGTGCATTTAGTGAATTAGTTTTATTTGGAAAACCTGCGTCATGACGTCATCGCACGCCTCAGTAGCTGGCGCGCCCGTGATGCACTTCATTCAGAGTAATTACGACGACAAGGAAGCCATCACTGCCGCGCTCGTCTGTATTTCTACTTTAATCTTCTTTTTACATACTTCTTTTCAGGTAAATGCGAAGCATAATGCACAAAACACGCTTCCGTTTTGAGTATAACATAATATTAATTAGTTGGACGGGTTAAAAGCTGTTCGTTTTACTTTAGTAGTAGTGTGTCAAGAGTTAAGCATAGTTGAGCACGTGGTTAGCACGATTAGCGCGCCTGCCCGCCATGTGTAATAATGGTCAAAATAGCAATGCAATTTGAATAAATAACAGTGTATGATGTTGATTTAATTTAAACTTGAACATTTAATCCCCTTATGTCTGTTACCTGAGTTATGGGTTGCATTATTTAATCAACTCTTTATTGTATGAAATACGATGGAGTGCGATAGGAGCATGTGGTTAATATGCCAGGTGCATTGTTGTATCATCAATTTAAAGGAGAACTTGGTAACTTTTTTAACTTAATAAAACTGTCTAGAATTCATCTGGATGGTTAAACAACCTGTTCTGGTGATATTGGTGACCTTCCCCGCTCCCCCCAGCGTTCCCAGGCGGAAAACCAACCTTGCAACTTGGGGACTACCGTCCCGGCAAGATAGAAATGGGAAGTCTCGTGAGAAGCGAGAACGAGAACGAGAACGAGCGCAAAACACAAATTGCTTTACGGCAATTCGACATAAACACACAGGCATGTATGATGTATTACCAGATTACCCACCTCGGTAGACATAGCTCCACACGATACAGTTGGCTTGCTCCGATCAAAACAAACGCACATGAGCAGCGGTAGAGAGGGGGAGGAGGCCGCCACAAGTGAGTTTTTTACGACTGTGTTGTGAAATATACGCCCCCCCACAGCTGTAGGGGGAGCTCGTGGGGAAAACATGCGACAACAAAAGGAAAAATCAGCAAAGAAGTGACTAGAGTTTGCTAGAGTTGCCGAGTTCTCCTTTAATACTGTCATTTGTTTGTAAAGGGTAAATATTAGTGAAAATGCTATGTGGTTTCATTGCTTATGTGTACATTCTAGAAATATTCTATTTGTAAAGGGTATGATATTTAAGTGTCACTGTGAATGCCATTGACCATTGTAAATGCCAGACAGGTCTTTTTTGGGCTAGGGCATGTGAACTGTACAGAGAGTGTTCGTTAAATAGTCTGTGATCGATCGTACTTTTCTAGTGTGAATGGAAATTGTTTGAAGTCACCTAGGTAGCTAGCCATTACTATGCAAACAAGTTACAGGTGTTGATAATCTAATGTTCTGAGCTGTTGTAATGTGTGTATGTTTTTATTGAAGGTGCTCTAAGCGACGTCACGCCTTTTTTAGGCCAAAACATTTTTTGTCACATACAGCAAACATCTCCTCACCATCCGCTAGCTGCCTGTCCCCTGAACACACTGTAAAAAAAAGTGGTCTCTGTAGACACCCCAGGCTCCACAAACGGCAAGAAAAACAAACTGGGCTAACCCGCACCACGAAACATAACATAGGCCTAAACTGTTCCAGCCAATAACCGCCAAGAAGGATTTGGGATGGGATGGGATGGGATGGGGTGGGGTTTGGGGGGTTAGTGTGCGGATGAGGAGGAGGAGGGAGGGTCTAGCTAGCATCCGTTTTGTTTGACAATACTTCGAATGTGACATAACAAGAATGACGTCACCCAACATCAATTAGAGCACCTTTAAGTCATTCAGAGTAAATACGACGACAAGGAAGCCATCACTGCAGCGCTCTACTTTAATCTTCTTTTTCCATACTTCTTTTCAGGAGTACTACACATACGTGATGGCATTGTGTGATTACATTTGTGTTGCTATAAGCAAACTCTTCCTTCTCTGAGACAACTGTGTGTTTGTGTAAGGTTTGTATCTTGGGAAACGGAGGAGAAATTTCTTAGACACGTGGGTTTGCAGTTCTTGTTAGTGATTACTCGTGGAACTCTCTCCAGTGTTTCCTCTGTAGACCACCTCTGATGCAATGCAGAATAATCTTTGCACACTGAATTAAGGTCATTATTGTTCTCAGCTTAGCTGGTTTTGTCGCTGGATTACTGACTTAGTGTGCTGTGCAGTGGATTTCTCAATTGGGAGGCCATTAAAACCTGAAACTGTGCTGATGAGGTGTTGAAGTGTGATTACACCACATCAGAATGTCGTCTTTATCACAAGAATGGTCCTAATGTCTTTGCAACCCTGAAAAGCATGACATCTTGATCAATATGGCTATTTACTGAGGATTTGACCCTGTTTAGTGTGTTTACGGCCTATATCAAAGACAGTGTAAAGGAAGTAAAGAAAGAACGTGCTACTTATTGAAAAATTAATGGAAGATGTTTTAATGCTCATTGGGGTGACTTAAGGAAAGGAAATAGCGCTTTAAAAGAGCCAAAAACCTTATTGGCAAAAACATTGTGGTCTTAACTAGTGGTTGACATGTATGGATTTGCAATAAGCCAATGGCGATGAGGTTAGGCTCATATATGCATAATACAATTTAATGATTTTAAATGGTCACAAAAATAAATAAATACAATTAAACAGGACACATGATTTACCCATGTGCAGCATTGTTAGAATTTTGTTAAGTGGCCAAATGTAATTTACTGACAGACGCTAATAACCTCAGAATATTATTTTGGGATTATAATGTAAAATATTGTTAATATAGGCAAATAAATTGGTTTATCAATAGTATTTTATGACAATAGCACATTGGTGTATGTTTCATTTGAACACTGCTAGAGTTTTGTGTATAATAACTTGAAATTTTAATTGCATTGATGTTATATGATGTTACATATAATGATGTTACAGATGTTGATGTTACAGGAAGTTTTTGACTTCCTGTTTTCGAATGCGCATGCGTCGCGTCTGAACGCGTTGTTGTCTTTGGAGCTCCATCGATTTGATTTATAATTCTTGATTTTACTCTTTAAACTTACTTACAACAAACATTTTCTACTTTTCCTCACTGAGAAGCACTACTGCTCAAACCTCATAGTTACAACGCCGACTGTTGAGCAGACGCGTCTCAAGCCTATTAGTGATCCAACGCTGGATACTCCTATAGGTTACGTCCGTGGATCACGGCTGAACGCGTTTTCTCAACACTCACTTACAAACATTTTTCGCCTATCGTGCGTCTACTCTACACCCGTACCACTAAAAAGACGGATTATATCTAAGACTTCAGTCATAAATTAGTATTAATATTGATAGCATCACTAGTAGCGTCGTTGCTAACTTACTGTCCATCTGTTAAAATGGCAAATATATCAGATGTAAGTAGTCTACCTTTTGGTGCAGGTGAGGACACATTTGAGCTGCACGCGGTGCAGTCTGAGCTGGAAGCTGTTGAGAAACAGATCCACGACCTTTTAGTGAGACAAGCCGAACTGATAGACCGGCGGTTAGCTCTTGAAACATCACGCGCCGATGCACACAAATCAGAGATTAACGTTACTAACCCGCTGATTCCGACCTCGTCTACTCCGTGTGTTACTCAGCATCGGTCCCGAGCGCGGAGGTCGCGATCAGCCATGGACTCGTTCACTCCGGCTCCAACATGCCACCACGAAGCCTGGATATTTCCGCAGCGGAAGACGCGAGTCAGGTCTAGACCAAGACCCTCTCCGACCATCCCGGTTTTCGAGTTATACACACAAAACCGCTTCTCCCCTCTTCGCGAAACAGAACGCGATGCTGTGATCATCGGCGATTCCATCGTTCGGCACGTCCACGCTACATTAGGTAAAAGTAAGGTGCACAGTCACTGCTTTCCTGGTGCTCGTGTTTCTGAAATCGCTGCTCGCGTTCCCGAGATTCTGAACGAGCGCGTCGGAACTGTTGTCCTGCACGCGGGAGTGAACGACATCAGGCTGCGCCAGACGGAAGTTCTGAAGAAAGACTTCAGGAATCTGATCGATACGGTACGCAGCACATCGCCTGATATAACGGTCATTGTGTCAGGACCGCTTCCCACGTACCGTCTAGGACATGACAAGTTTAGTAGATTATTCGCGCTAAATGAATGGTTAACGTCATGGTGCAATGAGCAGAAACTGCTCTTTGTAAATAACTGGAATCTGTTTTGGGAGCGTCATAGGCTTTTCCGTGCTGATGGCTTACACCCAAGCAGATTCGGAGCCGATCTTCTGTCGGATAACATCTCCAAAATGTTAAATACCTTTTGACTAGTAACCAAAAGTCCAAATCATAGTCTCTGCTGCACCAAATTAACTGATATAAATACTAGTGTAGAACATTGCATAGAAATTGTGTCTATTCCTCGTTTAGTGCGATCAAATAATAAATCTACTGCAGGATCTAGGAAAAATCTAATTGTTATTAAAACAGAAAATGTTGCTATTAGTAAACAAAAAAAAATTCTAAAGCTAGGTCTTTTAAACATTAGATCACTCACACCTAAGGCAGTTATTGTAAATGAAATAGTCACAGATAATAGCATCGATGTAGTTTGCCTTACTGAAACCTGGCTTAAACCAAATGATTATTTCGGTCTAAATGAGTCTACTCCATCAGGAGTAGTATAAGCATGAGCCCCGTCTGATTGGTCGTGGCGGCGGTATTGCAACAATCTATAGAGATTTTCTTAGTGTTACTCAGAAAACGGGTTATAAGTTTATTTCATTTGAAGTACTTGTACTAAATGTTACGCTCTTAGATGCTAGAAAAACATCCCTATTATCTTTAGCCTTGGCTACCGTATATAGACCGCCAGGGCCTTACGCTGATTTCCTAAAAGAATTTGCAGATTTTCTCTCAGACCTATTGGTCAATGTCGATAAAGCATTAATTGTTGGAGATTATACACGTAGATAATCAAAATGATGCGTTAGGGGCTGCGTTTATAGATTTATTAAACTCCTTTGGGGTTAACCCTCTGAGGTCTGAGCTATTTTCTGGGCCCTGGAGGTGTTCTGACATGCTCTGACATTTCTGGTTATTTCTGTTACTTGTGACATTTTCATGGCTAAAGTCTAATTACACTGTATTCAGCACAAACTCTGCTACAATAATATATCAACAGCATGTATGTATAAGTTTGTAGTTTTGAGATAATGACATTTATGCGTGGTTTGTGAAAATACAAAAAAAAATTCTCACTGAAATAAGGCCATGAAACCCCTACTGATTATTTCTTCACAAGACTTTTGAAAATTGTATGACGTAGCCTAGAATATTTGCTGCAAAACTATGTGAAAATCACCCTGACTGCTCATTCAGAGAAGACAATATATTGATTTAAAATTTTTACGACGTGTTTTGTGTGAATAAGCCTTATGCGAAAGCTCATTAATATGTATGGCTTTTCTCACCTGAGAAAGACAAAGAACCTCCCCTAACGGCCCTATTAGGAGCTATCAGGCCCCTATCATTCTGAGCAACCTTGCACAATACTGTAAATGAGGAGATTTAAAAAATAATGGCTTTTAGATTATTTGGATTTATTTACACAACATAATCCAAATAGACACAACAAATGGCAAAAAAGCACTTATTGAAAGACAGAGACCTTTGTGCCATTCCTAAAAACGTTGTACATAGGCCTACCTTTAATTTCCAAGGTGTTTGATTTTCACTTTACCATGTTCATGTTCCAGAGACTCATGTGAATGTTGAAGTCGGCAGGACTCAGTGGCATCTGGGCCCTGAAAAAAAAGTGAACATACTGATATCAAGAGAAAGGCCTGCATGATTTTGGAAATAAATATTAGATTTTTCTGGTTAAAATTTCTTTTTAAAATTCACAAAATACACACACACACACAAATGTTTCCAACAATATAATGAACACCAGGTTTGCTGTGCCTTGTAGGCATAGGCTATGTGCAGTGCTGGGTAAAATAATAATAACAATAGATGGCAGTATAAATCTTCCAAAATATTTCAGTAACAACCAAGCTAGAGAAAAATATATTGATTATCATGTTACTTCAAATGTTTCCATTCGTTATGATGATATGAAATGAGATAATAGTAAAAACATTAAGCCATTTGGTGTGTTTTGCTTTTCAAATTTTCAAATGATACATTCAAACGCGATCGCGCTGCAAAATCTGATACATTCAAACGCGATCACGCTGCAAAATCTGATACATTCAAACGTGATCGCGCTCAAATATAAAACATTATGGTTACCATACATATCTACGTTTGACCAGATATCCACAAACACAGTAGGCCTAACAGTAAACACGGGTCTAAACATTATAATATTCCCCATATTTCTAGCACCAGTTCAACTGCAATGTGACATTTATGCAACAATAACAAACTAATATGTAAGAATTTCTTACCTTAAATCTTTCTTGTCTTCAAATCGCGTTCTTCTTCTGAGGTAGCCTAAATCCAATGTAAGCTCAGGCGCGTCTTTCAAACTCGACGAAAAGTGAAGTGAAGTGTTTTGGTGTTTTGTTGTTGAGGTAACGAGCGCGTTCGCGTTCCATGTGGAGATTTGCATGTGAATATCTTTTGCGCGAGTAGGCGTGGCCAAATTAACTGTAATGAGCAAGCGTTTGAGAAGCTGGACATCTTGTTGGTTTTATACAAATTACTTAAACAGAAAATGTTTGTTTTCGTTTTGAACCAGATCATTTAAAAGTACACACTTAAATGTTTATAAAGGTGTATGGCTCATAAATGTGTGACAAGTATTCGCTGAGTTTTGTTTTAGTTTATAGACGTGCTTAAGAAAAAAAAGTTCACCGCGACTGAGAGGCAGAACGCACACCCTGTTTATTTTCTTTATTTTACAAAAGCACAATGTTTTGATTTGATTGTAAGTGGACACATACAAAAGTAGAAATATCACAGATTCTTTTTTTATATTTCTTTTTTCTGTATGACCATAAATGACGGAGTAATTTAAGTTTATAGTGCTACAATGTGGAGAAAATCCAGCAAAACGCGCCCGCGGTTTGCCGACCTCAGAGGGTTAAGCAAAACGTTACCGGACCAACTCATCGTTTTAATCATACACTCGATTTAATTATATCACATGGAACCGATCCAACCGATATAGATATCATTCCACAAAGTGATGATGTAACTGACCATTACATGGTAACTTGCATATTACGTACTGCTGTAATATGTCATGCTGCGCCGCGTTATCGATTAGGTAGAACAATCCTTCCATCCACCATAGATAATTTTTCAAATTGCTTATCGGATCTGTCTCAGCTGCTCAGTGAACCCAAACAAACAGATAAACTAGAGGAACTAACCAGCACTATGAGCACCATTCTCTCTGGAAAATTGGATATTGCTGCACCTATTAGACTAAAAAAGGTCAGCGAGAAAATTAAAGCACCATGGTACAACAATACTAAGCGTGTTCTAAAGAGAGAAACCCGTAATTTAGAGCGTAAATGGAAACAAACTAATTTAGAGGTTTTTAGAATCGCTTGGAAAGACAGTACGTCACGTTATAAAAAGGCCCTAAAAGTAGCCAGGGCTGAGCACCTCCGCAAACTAATAGAAAATAACCAAAACAATCCTAGGTTTTTATTTAACACCGTGGCTAGACTAACAAATAAACAAGCGTCACCTGAACAAAATATTCCGTTACAGTTTAGTAGTAATGATTTCATGAATTTTTTCACTGAGAAAATAGAAAACATCAGAACCACAATTGTAAACGTTCAATCCTCAATCGCGCCTTATAATTCAGCCTCAATTATCACCCCGCAAGAACAATTACAGTGCTTTACAACTATAGAACAAATAGAGTTAAAAAAACTTATCACTTCCTCTAAAACAACAACATGTTTATTAGATCCCATACCAACTAAACTACTGAAAGAAGTGTTACCTATAGTGGAAGAGCCTCTCCTCAATATTATTAACTCATCTTTATCTTCAGGTCATGTTCCAAGAACATTTAAACTGGCAGTTATAAAACCACTCATTAAGAAACCACAATTGGACCCAAATAACCTAGCAAATTATAGACCCATTTCAAATCTTCCTTTTATGTCTAAAATACTAGAAAAAGTTGTGTCTGCCCAACTGGGCTCTTTCTTGCAAGAAAATGACATCTATGAAAAGTTTCAGTCTGGTTTCAGGCCGCACCATAGCACTGAAACTGCGCTCGTTAGAATCACAAATGATTTACTCTGAGCTTCTGACCAAGGCTGTATCTCAATACTAGTTTTACTTGATCTTAGTGCTGCGTTCGATACTATAGATCACACAATACTCTTAGATCGACTACAAAAGTATACTGGTGTTCAAGGACAAGCATTAAGCTGGTTCAGATCATACCTATCTGACCGATACCATTTTGTCTATTTAAATGGAGAAAATGGAGAATCGATCATAACTCCAGTAAACTATGGAGTGCCGCAAGGATCTGTGTTAGGCCCTCTATTATTCTCAATATATATGCTGCCACTTGGAAATATTATAAGGAAACATGGAATTAGTTTCCATTGTTATGCTGATGACACTCAAATATATATTTCATCACGGCCGGATGAAAACGCTAAATTATCCAAATTGACAGAGTGTGTTAAAGATATAAAAGATTCGATGATGCGCAATTTTCTTTTATTAAATCCAGACAAGACAGAGGTAATACTTATCGGTTCAAAAAACCGCCCACAAAACCTCTCACAATACAACTTTAACATAGTAGGATGTCCTGTTACTTTATCCTCTACAGTAAAAGACCTGGGTGTTATACTTGACTGCAACATGTCTTTTGAAAATCATATTTCATATGTTACAAAAACAGCCTTTTTCCACCTTAGAAACATTGCTAAGCTACGTAATATGCTATCTGTTTCTGATGCAGAAAAGTTAGTTCATGCGTTCATGACCTCGAGACTAGATTACTGTAATGCTTTATTAGCTGGTTGTCCTGCATCCTCAATAAACAAGCTACAGTTAGTCCAAAATGCCGCCGCTAGAGTTCTAACTAGATCAAGAAAATTTGACCATATAACACCAATTTTATCATCACTGCATTGGTTACCTATAAAGTTCCGTATTAATTACAAGGTATTGCTACTGACTTATAAAGCCCTAAACGGCTTAGCTCCAGTTTATTTAACGGATCTTCTATCGCCCTATAATCCATCGCGCTCTTTAAGATCACTAAATTCGAGGCTTTTGGTCATACCTAGGATATCCAGATCAACCAAAGGAGGGAGATAATTTTCACATTTAGCTCCAAAACTCTGGAATAGCCTTCCTGATACTGTTCGTTGCTCAGACTCGCTCTCCCAGTTTAAAACTAAATTAAAGACGCATCTCTTCAGCCAGGCATTTATATAATATTTTTAATCTTACAGTTAAATCCGGTCTCTAGTTCATAAACGCCAGAGGAGAACTGGCCCCCGACTGAGCCTGGGTTCTCCCAAGGTTTTTTTTTTTCTCCATTAGGTCACCTGATGGAGTTTTTCGGTTCCTTGCCACTGTTGCCTTTGGCTTGCTCAGTTGGGGATACTTAATTTAATTAATCAATCAACAATACTATTGATCAGCATTACCAAACGTGGACGTTTTACACTAGAAACAAACACTGATGTACTATTTTATTTAATACTGTGAAGCTGCTTTGATACAATTTGTATTGTGAAAAGTGCTATATAAATAAAGTTGACTTGACTTGACTTATATTATGTTATATGTTATTTTCTTGTAAAAGGATATGTTCAATATGCAAAGAGAATATCTGTGCTGTACATTTCAGTCTGGTTTTTTATTTTGCTGTACAAGCTGTTAAACAAAGCAGATGTTTGAGGGAATCAGGAGACTTCATTAATATTTAGTTTATTTGTCCTCAGAAACCTTGCACCTGTCCTCTAGTAATGCTTGAATGAGCGATTAGCCTATTAAAAGTTCAACATCACCTGCACAACTTGTAAGTTCCCTAACAGTAATTGTCAATGCCCAATTCTTCAGCTATCTCAATACTTTTTTTAATCCACTGCCTTCCAAACATTGGCAGATAATATAAATATATATTTTTTAAGATACAAATTTGATGCAATTTTTTGGTCATATTTTCTGTTGAAAAACTATTTATTTATTTATTTCTGTCTTTCCCTATTGAAGTATCTGAATTTGTGCACATTACTGGAAATAGCCACCCAGAGGCATCACTAAGATGCGAGTTGCCTGCTATAAAAAAGACTTTGTCCGTATTTGTGAGTGTGTGTGGATGGAGCAACATGGAATGATGTGATTCACACTGACGGGTTATGACCTTGTAAACTGGCCTGTAGTCAAAAATCTCATCGAAAACACAGACAGACTTCCAGTAACTGATGTTAACACATCTTGCAACTACACTAAGCTCAATTTTCTTTAAATCATATGCATATGCTGTATAATTGTGCTGTACAACAGCAATCTTTGTCTTTCTCTATGTATCTATGGACTGTTATCGAGCAGCCAGTGTTAGGATGCAGTGAGAATATAGCAGCTAATTGGGAGTGGTTACATATTGAGAGTTCAATTGAATGAGTGTTTTCTGGAAACAGCCTTGCAGTCAGAGGCAAGAGGAACAGAGAGGGGGGTCTCGCTGCGCACACACACACAATCAAGCCTCTGAGTGAAATAAGAAATGTTGAGCTCTTTGGAGAACTAATGTATTTGAAATCCAAGGGGGAAAAGTTTTATTTGTAGTTTTAGAGGAGTCTTGGGGCTGCTTGCACTGATGATGGACAGGATGAGAGAGAAGTTTGTTCTTGCTTTGATGTTTAAAAAGAATTGTGTAAATTGTGTGTATATTCTGTGAGTGCTGGTTGACAATTACCTGTTCTTACTGTGTGGATGGCATCTTATGAGGTTTGATACCAATGTGCGATTGTATCAGTGTTGGGGAGTAACTAACTGAAAGTATAGTTTGTTAAAATTATAATATTTTCGGTGTAGTGTTTAAAAATTCAACACATCTTTAGTGACTATTTTATTTTTTATTGATTGTGAAGTATTATTAAAATTGAAAATAACAATTTTCTATTTTAACACATTTTATTTGATACAATTTATCATTTAGGCTATTATACATTCCTGTTATGGCAAAGCTGAATTTTGCCATTACTCCAGTCTTGTCACATGATCTTTCAGAAATCATTCTAATATGCTGATTTTATGCTTAGATGTTGTCAATTACAAATGGTCCTCAAGTATTAATGGTATTAAAGTATTAATGCTGACAACAGTTTTTGCCGTTTAATAGTTTTAAGGAAAACCTTATTTGGATAGAAAGTTTAAAAGACAGTTTAGAAAGACTGTCACTTTTAAACAATTTAATGCCTTGCTGAATAAAACCATTATTATTAATGAGCATAAGAGGCTTCTTTCAAAAACATTTAAAAAATAATCTTATTACAAACTTTTGGCTGGTAGTGTATATGCATGCAGTAATATCATGCATGCCAAGTTGTGTTTATATAAAAGTCCCAAACCACTATTATTTGGCACAAATAAGAGCTAAAACGTAAATTATAAAAACAGTTAAAAAAAAGTGCAGTTTTATCTTTTAAAAATTGTCATTCAATTTTAAATGCAGCATTTTTCTTTCATGTACACTGCTTCAAAACACATTTATAGCTTATCATAAATGCGAGCTGGAACATAATTTCTATGCAAGCAGGACTTGCACACACCCACAGTTGCCTGTAATGACAGTAATAATATCAGATGCCATGCTTTCAGCATGTGACAGGTCTCTATTGTGGATTTGCGTCTGTCAGACCTGCTTTGACAGGCGAATCCCATCCTCTCGCCCCCCTCAGCACTGTCCTGCTGACCCAATGGGTCTCTCATCTCGCCTTGAGGGTGAACATGGACTTTAAATGTGCCATATCCTTCCCAGCAGCCAAAGTTATTCTCATAGACATGGTGTCTTTGAGGGCTCATGACCTGAGATCACCTCCCAGTCTTCATCTATCTGTCTCTGCTCACTTCTCTCACGTATGTCCTGCTTTTCCGCCTGAAATCTGCCACATGTTTGTCTTGTAGAGGTCACTGGGTTTGTGTCTTCCCAATGGTTTTGGTGTTACTGAGTCACAGAGGCAACCCAGGGACACGTCTGCAGTCCCTCATCCTCCAGCACAGACCCTTATTTCTTGTCACTGGCACGGTCTATTTCAGGGCAGAGATTTGAACAGCCCTGACTCTCTCTATTGATTGTTCAGCACCAAAGGCCTTTCTATAAACTCTCTTTTGTACCACAGACCAGGTTGCCAGCAAGCTGAATCCCTTCTCTGACAGACTCTCTGACTTATGCAGCACCGCTGAACATTTATGCTAATGTAGTCAGGCCTCTGTGAAAACCGCAGGCTGTCCTGCTAAAACGTCCTCGTATACTTACAAGGTGAAAATGGGGATGTCATTTAGCTGAGAGGGAAGAAAATATTTAAAATTTTAAATATGAAATTTGTAAATATGAAATATTTAAAGCAAACAAAACTGTCAAGTTACTGTTTTACAAACTTGCTGGTAGACAAATTTCACTCAAAAATAAAGGTTCTTAATTGGCATCTGTGGTTCCTTGAAGAAGCTTTAACATCCATGGAACATTTCCATTGCACAAAAGGTTCTTTCATTGTGGAAAAAAGTTATTTATATTATTAAAATGTTCCTCACACTAAGAAAGGTATGTATGTATGTCACGGCACACTTTAGTTTTAAAAAGTGTGGTGGTTTCCTGTACCTTACAGCTGGTTTAACTGCCAGGAATGAGAGTTTTATGAAGTCTCCATAGAGTTAAAGTGAAAATCAAGCTTTTAATGTTGTTTGTTTATGTGGTGTTTTTAATATGCATTAAGACAAACCATGTGCACATTCAAAATCCAACACCATTGCTGAGTATTTTCACCTTAAAACTGCAGTGAACCAAAGACACTCAAAAACACTGTTTTAAAATCGCTGGTGTTTCTGACGTCACAAACTACCTTGAAACCAATCACGTCAACGTGTGATCGTCAATGAGTGGATTTTTGAGCTGGAGTAAGTGGAGGTGGGGCTAATTTGCATATTCATAGAACCGCATATACTTAATGAGGCAAGGGTGTAGAGTTACATTCAAGCTATTTTAAGACATGAATGCATTTATTTCCAAGTAAAAAACATTGAAATATTTCATTTTGGTGATCAAAGATGAGTTTTAAGGGATACAATTGACTACAGTGGGACTTAAAAAAAAAAAAATCTACCCCTTAATGCTTTAAAATGGTAATGGGACACTAAAGTGTACCCTTCGTGGAAAGTGCCAGTTATTAATATTCATCAATGAGAATCTGTTGGATATCTAGAACAGATGATTTCTCACTTTGACATTTGTATATTCGAAATGCGCAGTTATTTATTGCAATTACATAATTTTAGAGCTTTCTCTGGGTTTATGTTAATATTTCTGTCATTATCTCAAATGTACAAATCTTAACATTTGCACTTAAGTTATTTACATGTCTTTTAGGGGACGGAATGTTGATGAAAGACTGAGGAGATTAGGTTAATGGTAGGTTCTGTATTTAAAAGTGTTTTGTTTTTGGTGAATGTGATTTATTCACTTCAAAACTTAACTTGAATGTGGTGTGTGTTGATCAGATCAGTTAGACATTGGGCACAGTCAGGTTATGAGCTATGTTCTGGGTCGTGGCACTGAAGTTTCGCTCTGCTCCAGGCTTTGGGCCAACACTAACTCTTTCCTAAGTTTGTCATATTTCTCTCTCTCTCTCTCTCTCTCTCTCTCTCTCTCTCTCTCTCTCTCTCTCTCTCTCTCTCTCTCTCTATGATGAATGAATTTGACACAGCACAAACTTAAATCCATTTTGCTAGTGCTTTGCTATGGTTTTATTCTTCCTTTTCATCCTGTTTTTGCTTCCAGACTCCTTGTAGTCTGCAGGTTTGATTCCTTTTGCCATTAATTGTAATAATCCAGTGAGATTTTTGTATCTGACAACAGCCGGCATGATCCACATAGAGATCTGATCTCACCATCATCGAGTCTGTCTGTCATTACATGAAGAAACAGAAAAAATGAGAAACCGACCTGCAAAGCTATAGCTAGTACTGTGAAAAGTTTTAGGCACTTGTGTAAAAATCGAGATTTGGTGAGACCATCCTTTCTGTCCTTTTTGTCCTATATTTGCACATAGTTTTTCAGTTAGCTTTGCAGGTGAATGTAGGAACATGTTCCGTGTGAACAACCAGTACCCTGTCTAAAGAAGATCTCATATTAATGTATAATTTTACAGAAGTGACAATAACTGTAGTGACTGTAGTGATTTTGGCTATAATCTTGGATACCGTAGTACATTTTTGTAAGTGGTATCAAATTTATAGTTGAAATGTGTTATCACTAATTCGTTTAACACAACAGGCCTTGTTTTGGATTCTCTGCTTTCCATCTGTCTCTTTTTGGACCATGATACTGCTTTTTTTCATTCTTCTAGCATAATATCTTCTTCTGTCATTCATTATCTATCTATCTATCTATCTATCTATCTATCTATCTATCTATCTATCTATCTATCTATCTATCTATCTATCTATCTATCTATCTATCTATCTATCTATCTATCTATCTATCTATCGTTATTTACAATCCAAGCTTCATCTCCTTGAATAATTGCGTTTGTCTTTGTCACTTTGGCATCTGAAATATATTAAGTTCTTATTTATAGATTTTTATTTAACAAATAAATATTTCCATAACCATGAATACAACTGCCAAATTAAACCTGATTAAACTCTACAGCATTTTATAAACTCCCTTTTTGAGGACTGAGGGAAAATCTGTCTCAATAAATGTTAGACCCCTAAATTATAACTACGCTTCCTCTCCTTGTGTTTGTATCGTGGTAGAATGATTTATAGTGTTCCTCTATTCCTGATTGGTCTGTCATAATCATTTCTGAGCTACTTTACTGCTACCACTTCTCTGTATTTTGTACTCTAACACAACAAAACATCAAACATGTTTTGTTTCTTCTCTGATATAAAACATTTTTAGCACCGGACTCCCACGCACAGATGGTTTCTAACAGTTGGAGCTGACCGGAGAGGGAGTCGACAAATGATCATGAAATCACAGAATAATGGACACATATTGATATTTGTGAACAATTAACAGTGCTTGCAAAGCGAGATATGGATAAAAGAGCTATGGACATGAGTTTAAAAATCAAGTTTCTCAGACTGAATGTTCTTAAAGCTAATACACTGCATTTTCCCTTAAACATAGTCCTTTAAAGGGGTGGTATAATGCCCTTTTCACAAGATGTAAAATAAGTCTCTGATGTCCCCAGAGTGTGTATGTGAAGTTTTAGCTAAAAATACCCCACAGATATTTTTATATAGCATATTAAAGTTGTCACTTTTTGAGGGTGAGCAAAAACACACCGTTTTGTGTCTGTTCCTTTAAATGCAAATGAGCTGCTGCTGCCAGCACAGAGGGTGGAGCTTCAACAGCTCCGGTCATTTTACCTCACAGATATGCACTGAAAATTTCAACAACTTTTAGCTTTTATGTTCGAACCGGAGTCAGATGATGTCAACGGAGTCAGTGATGGAGAGACTCAAGAAGAAGTGACGTATAATTCAACAGGACATTTCTGAATGGTTAGTTGATGAATTTGTGTAGTTATTTTCTAGTCATTGATTAGCATATTCTGTCTTGATAATCTATAAATCGTGTTTCAGGGGCGGGGTTTATGTAAATTCTAGGGTTGGTGATGTCACTAACCCGGAAGGAAGCTTGTGTAGTTCCCTACCAGCCGTTTGTTGTAGTCCTTAAAAAGCAATTTGTTTAAAAGAAAATATCTCCCTTTGCTTTGAACTTTGAGCATTGTAACTTTGCAGATGTTGTTTATGCTCAAACAGCAACATTACACACTAACTAAAGTTAGAAAAGTGAAATCATAATCAACCACCCCTTTAATATCAAAGATGGAAATTGAATAAAATATAAAAAATTCTAAGTTACATAGCTTTATGAGGCTCATCAAAGAATGTACTTGAATAAAACATGAAATAAACACTCATTTTACTTGTGCATGCTATTCTAAAGAGGAAAACAAAAGTTTTCCCATAATCCTTCATAGAAATGTAAAAACTTTGAAATTAGTTTTCAACTGATGTAACCAAGGCCAATAATATCATAGCCTACTTTTGCCGAACCAATCTAAACCTGATGGAGAAAAATCATGTTCTATCTTATATTATTTCCCACTGAATGTTTTGAGTCACTTGAAAATACGCCACTTTACAGAAATTAAATGTGTTTCAGTGCGAATATTGTCTCCTGTTGTCTTGAAAGTCAACATAAAATCATAATGTAGTTTATTGACTTCCCAAATACTTTTTGGTTTTATTGTGAATGATTAACCATTGCACATTATAAATGATAAATAAATGATAAACAAATTTTTCATTTTGGTTGAAGTCACAAATCCCTCTTATTTTCCAGCCCTTCTCCTATACATTTACCTTCATGTTATCTTCATATACATTTGTCTTCAAGCACAGAAGTGTTTTGGAAAATTGTATTTGTATCTCTCTCGACTCTCACACAGAGTAACACGGTCATGCTCATTGTAATTAGCACCCTTTGAGTAATGGGCTGATTCAGCCTGGAGGTGTTGTGCCAAATCAGCACTCAGATAAGTTTCAGCTCCTTCAGGAAGGTCTGTTTGTAACAGCCTGCCAACACACACACATTGCTCTTGCCCTTTAGTAGTGAAAGTGTAATGATTCTGTTATGAAGCACATACAGTGTTAAAGTAGACACACACACACACACGCACTTAGGGGACTGCAGAATATATAGCTGTAAGAACAGATCAGAGCAACCAAACCCCATTTATGTAATGTTCCCTGTCTGGAAAACCACAAGCTCTTGATACCAAGTTGCTTGCATCTCTGAAAGAAACGAAAAGATTGTGTGAGGGCTTCGCATAACTGAGTTTACTAGGGCTGTCATTTAATTAAGTGTAATTAATTATTATTATTTTTTTTATGAAGGTGTGGTAAAAAATGAATGTAATTAATCATGCCACATGACCCATGCAAGCAATTCAAGCTTGAAGTACTGTCAAAAATTGAAAAATTGCAGACTGCATATTGTGAACAGCTGCTAAATCTACCTTTTAAAGCCAATACAATGACTTCCATTTAAAGGCCAATGATATCATAGCCTTCTTTTGCAAAACGAATCTAAACCTGTTGAGAAAAATAAACAAAACAAAAAAATCATGCTCCATCTTATATTATTTACCAATGAATATTTTGTGTCACTTGGAAATAGGTCACACTATAGAAGTGACGTGTTTAAATTAAATGCTTAAACCTTCGGTACCTGACACACTCTGCATGAGACAGACACACATCAAGTCAATTACAACATATGCCGATTAATTTATTGCAATTAATTAATCAAATATCAATGCAAACCCTAGAACTGACACATCATTTTGAGAACACAGGCAAATGTGATTTGAGTCTGCATGCTCAGGGTGTGTACAGGTGCACGTGTCTCTCTCTGTAACTGCGTTTGCATTCCAGTGCTTTGTTGTCTGAGTAAATGTCCTTCAGATGCAGGATTGGCAGCTATATGTCCTTGTGACAGTAAAGACACATTGTGCAAAAACTTGAAATTGAGATTCCTCTCTTTTGAAACCTTTGTTTGTTTGTCTTTGATATTCTCTCTGAGTCCAGCTCATTTGCAAGCTTTGAAAAATCATCATCATTATTGACGTCCAGCCTGGAGTCAGAGACCATGTATGATTCTATAAATAAACAAGCCAATGTTTTCAGATCGTTATTTGAATACCCGTATAGACGTATAGAGCGTGGTAATTTACAGCTTTCCTTGAACGTTCTTTCATTTATTCTTCATTCAAGAATTCTTAATAGTGAATCATCAAGAATACTACATAATGTATAATTATGTACATAATTTCCTAAAAGAAATAGGCTAGTAAGGCACTTGCAAACACTTTTAGTGCTACAAGGCAGCACAATAATAGTGTTGCAATCTTTAAAATGTATTAATTTGGTCATTTATTTAAATTATTTTCTCCTATCGTAGATTAGGAATAGACAACTATAAATAAGCCATAGGTGAGTTCTCAAAAAGTGTAAACATTGTGGTTCTGTTTCATACTGACCACCAGAGGCAGTGTAAACACAATTGGATTATCGCAGCGCCAGCCAGATAGGTCGAGAGAATATAACAAGGTCACATAGTGACGTATGCTGAGCCTTGGTTTTATCTTAACTGAGCTTGGTGCAGGACAATCCATTTTTCCAACCCAATTTAATGAGAAAATGTAAGTCTTACGTACGTTACGTACATTCATATTTAATGTTGCTTGGCTTAGTCATTCCATTTGGAATCCGCGGAATCAGGACTTTTGCGTGAGGGTGAAAAGGCTCCTCGCACAGATTTCATATTGTTGGTCACTTGAAATCGCCACGTTGACCAACAGAAAGCTGCTTGGTTTAAAAGTGAGTTCTATGTGAGCTGTGCTTTATATAGTACCGATCAAAAGTTTTGAAATATTACTATTTTCAATGTTTTTGAAAGAAGTCTCTTATGCTCATCAAGCCTGGATTTAAGAATACAATTTTTTTTTTATATTGTGAACTATAATTGGAACTTAAATAATGGTTTTCTTTTAATATACTTTAAAATAGAATTTATTTCTGTGATGCAAAGCTGAATTTTCATCAGCCCACAACTGTGCTCAGTGTCACATGATCCTTCAGAAGTCATTCTAATATGCTAATTTATTATCAATGTTGGAAACAGTTGTGCTGCTTAATTTTTTTTATAACCCGTGATACTTTTTTCAGGATTCTTTAATTAATAAAATGTTAAAAAAGAGCAGCCTTTATTTAAAATAGAAAACTTTTGTAACAATATGCACTACTGTTCAAATGTTTGTGGTCAGTATTTTTTTCTTTTTTTTGCAAGAAATTAATACATTTATTTATTAAGGATGTGTTAACTTGATAAAAAGTGACGGTGAATATTTATATTGTTTGATTTTGAATGAATGCAGTTTAAAAAAAAAGAAAAAAAAACAACAACCTTTTTTTTTTTTAAATAAATCCTGAAAAAAGTATCACAGGTTCCAAAAAAATATTAAGCAGCACAACTGTTTCCAACATTTATAATAACTGAATGTCGAATCAGCATTTGATTTCTAAAGGATCATGTGACACTGAAGACTGGAGTAATGATGCTGAAAATTCAGCTTTGCTTCAGAAATAAATTATATTCTAAAATATATTAAAATAGAAAACCATTATTTTAAATTGTAATAATATTTCACAATATTACTGTTTTTTGTCTGTAGTTTTTATCAAATAAATGCAGGCTTGATGAGCATAATAGACTTCTTTCAAAAACATTAAAAATAGTTATATTTCCAAACTTTTGACCAGTACTGTATAACACTAATGACAGGAGGCAATTGACATTTTTTTCCCAAGAAAATTAGCTGAAATATCACTAATGTGACTAGACCTTAAAACTGTAAGACTACAGAACAAAAGTTTGGATCGAGTTTATATGATACAATTTCAAGCTAAATTAATTGCATGAAATTTTCCAGAAGTGAAAAGTGAAAGAAGACCAAAGCAGACACAATGTAATATGCAAATAAATTTAAGACGGCCAACCACAATTCATTATACAAATATTAATATAACATCATTGCTGTTGAATCTGTTTTTAAAGTCAATGGTAGACAGTCAAATTTTAATGTAATTTCTTTTATAAAGTATATAATTTATAGACGGAAATTATCTACAAAACAAAATTTGGAGTCCGTACACTAAGTTCTGAATTAATTGCAGAAGTTGAATACCTTGTGTTGTGTTTCGAACAAACCCTAACCAAAACGAATATCAGTACAGTGCTGCTTAGCAATGTGTATGTTATCTCATGTCTGTTAAATGAATGCTGCTGGACCACATTGTGCATTAATAAGTTCAGCTTTCAAGCGCTAGGCTACAGGGTGCACGGCTGGCTGAATAACCCTTAAGGCTGAGGGTGGTTACCATGCCAACGGGGGCCTCAGCATAGGCAATGCCAAGGTCACAGCGCCTGGAGGAATGGTAGATTAAATTGTGCAGTGGTCAGCGCTTTAATTCAATTAATCTGTGTGGAATGGATGGGAGGATGTGTGTGTGACGAGGGATAGGACTTAAGGTTATGAGGGCACACAGCGGGGCTCTCAAACATTGGACGGATACATATTTTGCCCATCGACTCTTTGGCCCCAAATCCCATGCTGAAATGATGACCTACTCATGCTCTCAGACAAACAGTCCATAATTAAAAAAGCCTCAGAGCTTATTGAAACGACACAGCCTGAAAATGAATTAAACATGACGGGAGGTCTTATTATTCTGCTATTGTATAACAAAATAAATGACTGTTGGTGCTAATATGGTTAAAGTAACAAAATAAGATACACAAAAGAAATATTGGCGTTTCGGGTTTATTATGGCTCCAGAGAAACATTACAGCTACCGTATTTAATGAGATTTGTGCGTTTCCTAAGCTGTTTTTCCATTCTGACTGTTTTAGAGGACTTGCAAGCACTTTAGGGGCTCATCATAAACCACAATGTCATAACTGCTAGTTTTATTACTCATTTTGTTAAATAAAAGCAGATATATTTACCTTATTAACTCTAACAGTAGGCTTTCGCTTTAAGTAAAACTCTCATTTGCCAACTGGCCTTTTGAGGGACTTTGAAAGAAGGAAGACGAAAGCAAACACAATTTAATATGGATATAGATGTAGGAAAGACGTTAATTGCAATTCATTATGTGTGTATTACAGTAACATAATTGCGGTTAGTTTTGTTCTGAATGCTGCACATTTATATCAATGTAAGTCAATGGTTGATGGTCAGACTTTAATGTAAAATGTCTTAGTTCTGTAAAGCCTGACATATGAAATGAGTCATAAAATCGTATTAAAAAAAATAATAAAATAATACAACCATTACAACTAAACCTTTAGATGAGTGAGAGAGAGAAAAGAGAGATTTGTACTTTTCCTAGACGTTTTTTTTCCATTCGGACTATTTTAGAAGACTTCAATGCACTTTGGGGGCTCATTATTGTTACGTCCCATGTGATAAGTGTGACTTCAGTTTTGTGTTTCAGTTTTTTTTTTCTGTAAATTCTTATTATGGGTTAATTTATTTTATTTTACTGATACTTAACCTTAAAATAAACTTGCTTGTGTGATTGCTTCCCAGTACATGCAGTGTTTTAAATGTTGCACCCTAATTCCCCTAGACCAGAAAGTGTTTGTAACATTAATGGGGGCTCGTCTGGGATACTAATTTTCTTATTGGTTTGTCCAATAAGACACTATTTAATACTGCTCATGTACTGGAGGCATAGTAATGGTACAGGTTACTGAGGGTTTGTATGTTGGATTAAGGTTTTTATGTTGTGGATTATAGTGTGTTGGATAGGAATAATAACCATGACTTTTAGTTTGCAAACCTTTATTGACAATCCAACTGTGGAGCAATTTGATGGATTTAGGAAGGATTATTTATTATCCATTGCAAGTCATTTTCAAATTCCTGTATCGAGACAAATTTCAGAGATAGAGTTAGATGGTGTGGAAGGGTTTTCTCCTAATCCTGATATAACGGATAGAGACCGTGCGGAAGTGAGTTGTTATCTGAAACTGTGGTTGAGACCGAGGGTAGGACAGTACTGCCACCGTTCGATCCATTTTCACCTGTTTCTTCGGGTTCCAAGGAGGATCCAAGGTTAAAAGTGTGTTTAACTCATTTGCAAAAAGCTCATACCCGACAGGCTGAATTGGATTTGCGTCGTAAGGTACGCACCCTTGAGATTGAGAAGCAAGTAAAGATGCGACAGCTAGAGCGGGAAGCAATGAAAATTGTTTGGGGCGCAGCTGTGCAACCCGTTCTACTTAAAGTTACGAGTGGTCCCTCTCAAGTCACGAGTGCTCAGTGTCATAACCACTAGTTTTATTACTCATTTTGTTGAATAATACCAGAGATATTTACCTTGTTAAATTCAACAGGAGGCATTCGCTTTGATAAGTAAAACTCTAATTTGCCATTGGGCCTTTTGAGGGAGCTCAATGAGAATGTACTGCGCTCGTCTTTTTGACTCCCCCATTCGCAGTGATGCAATCGCAGGCCAAATTGCTTCATTTGAAATGGGTTTAATCTTTCCTCTCGCATTACCATCAGATTCGCCTGATAACGTTTGGTCATTGTCGATTTGGACACGGCCCCCGTAAATTAGGTCATACCTTGTTTGCTGCACGTCTCTCTGTCTGGCTGACAAATTGATTTATTTCCTTTTGTTGCTGATGTGGGCTGCCAGATGGCTTGTAACGAACAGTTCACCTGAACTGGGGCTTCTCGTAACCAGAGCGGAATGGTTGAGGCATGCGTATTAGAGTGGGGCTGGACCCTGGACAAGGCCCTTGAACAGATGCATTAGGACGGAATGAAATGTTGATTGAGATGGAGGTAGAGTTGACTGACAGCCGTGGCCCAGTCGTGCTGCCTCTCTGGTGAAGTACCGGCACTGTCAAGTGGAAAATAGAACATACACTCGAGAGTGTCTGCTTTTAAGCACCGCCCTGGAACACCGGGAGTTTTAGCAGTGCAGGGATGTACAGAAATGTGTGCCTGAGTGTTTTTTTTTTTTTTTTTTTTACAGACTCTATCGCACCTCTCATCTGAAATCTTTGTATATACAGTACCAGGGCTTCAGCTTGTCATCCTGGAGAACAGGTTCAAAACTCCTCTTTTTGATGCTCAAATTTTGGTTACAGATTGCTTATGTGAGCAATTTCTGAGATAACGTTCTGTGTGGCAATCGTTAAAGTTGTAGTAGTTCACACTGCTATAGCTGATATAGATCGATTATTAAATCACTCACTAAATTATTCAATGAAAAATTATATAATTTATTAAATTATTCATTTTCATGTCCATCAATGCCAAATGTAAACCCATTAAATGCATACATGAATACAATCTCCACCATTTCAGTAAGATTTCTGTGAAAGAAATTAATACTTTTACTCCGCAAATATGCATTAAATTGATCAAAAGTGACAGTAAAGATTTATACATTTACAAAACAATGCCCATTTTAAATAGATTTTTGTTCTTTTGAACTTTCTATTTTTTAAAGCATCCTGAATTTTTTTAAAATATAATATTTTCATAAATATATTGCAGCCATTACTCCAGTCTTCAGTGTCACATAATCCTTCTGAAATCATTCTAATGTGAATTAATGTAAATTATTGTTATTAATATATTAGTTTTTACTGTATGGGTCAAATAAATTGAAATAAATTGGTAAGCAGAACACAATTCTTCCAAAAAAATATCTTATGCGTTAATGTAGCCTATATATTATATGGTTATACGGTAATTGTGCCGTGATGTATATTCATACTTTGCAGTCACGTGACTACCATGGATACCTGGCGGGCAACAAACGGGTATTTTCAACGTAGAGTCCTGTAGTTCCAGGTCTTTCTAGTAGCTATCAAGTCTGTTAGCGAGCTAGCTGCATAACTATGGACTGGGATTAACTCCAAGGTAGCTAAATTGTGTAAAGCAGACAAGGTTTTTTAAGATAATCAAGCAGTAATAATTCCTCCGTAAATAATCTAGCTCTACTGTTGGGTCATCTCTGGTTCTCATTGAAAACCATAGATATCACAAACCTCAAAACAACCGTCACACACTTTTGTTGTTGTTAGCAAAAGACGACAGCTGTTACTGTGGAGCTGTTACCGACGAGAGCGTCTAAGTGCCCGGAAGTCATTCATTTTCAATTAATTTTGCCGCTCTTGCCGGCGACGGTGTGAACGTACAGTTAGCCTAGCTTAGACTCATAACACAAACAGCTGACTCGCCGAACCAGCTGGTGGTGTTGATTGACGAAACTACAGGGCAACTTAAAGACACAATTAATTACATGATCATACACCCATTGTATTCAAACAAATGTTGAAATGACCTTTGATGGAGTGATGGAATGATCACTGCACTAGGGCTGCTCGATTATGGAAAAAATCATAATCACAATTATTTTGGTCAATATTGAAATCACGATTATGTAACACGATTATTTCACATGACTGGGAACGGGTTGCATTTATTAAAAAGACACGGTAACACTTTACAATAATGTTAATTAGTTAACATTAATGTATTAACTAACATGAACTAACAATGAGAAAAACATTTGTTACAGTATTTATTAGGCTAATCTTTTTTAATGCTAGTTAATAAAAATACAGCTGTTCATTGTTTGTTCATGTTAGTTTACAGTGCATTAACTAATGTTAACAAATACAACCTTTCATTTTAATAACGTATTAGTAAATGGTGAAATTAATATTAACTAAGATGCTGTAGAATTATTGTTCATTATTAGTTAATCTTAACAAAGGTAAGTTAGTTATAATGCTAATTAATGAACCTTATTGTAAAGTGTTACCAAAGACACCTTTCAACAATTCTTAAAAATCGTAATGTGAACATTGATTGTACTTTTTGAACTATTAAAATAAATAATGTAACAGATAATACTTCAATGAGTATTTTAATAATTCCCGCAGGTCTACCACTTATAATGCGGGAAATTCCCCACAAACATTGAGTCACTTTAGCATGTAGATTGTATGAGTATC
Organism: Squalius cephalus; assembly: GCF_949319135.1. Lineage (NCBI taxonomy): Eukaryota > Metazoa > Chordata > Actinopteri > Cypriniformes > Leuciscidae > Squalius > Squalius cephalus. The sequence goes on along the minus strand of NC_137127.1, from coordinate 15,542,612 downwards.
TTAAATGAATCCAATTATAAAATCAAATCAATAACTTTAAAACTTTCTCCAAGACGCAATTTCACAAACCGCGTGAGTTTCTCTCTCTCTCTGTCTCTCAAAATGCGCTGGACAAAGCAAGCGTCGAAACTACACATTCGCGTTTATGAGTCGGGACATGATGGAATTGTCACTTGTACAATCGGGCCAGCATTGCATCGTAACTAAAGTTTATCATTTTCACTTGTTTTTAAGTCTTATCAGTTTAAACATTCAAGCTGAGAGAGTTTACGGCATCGGGAAGGGCGGATGTGCGCGTGCGCGCGTCATTCAGAACACAAGACAAAATAAGAGCGTTCTTTCAAAACAGAAAATGGCAAAATAATCGTTTTTACTCGATTATACTATTTTGGTGATCGTTGGGAGCAAAAATCTAAATTGAAATCGAAATTCAATTAATTGCACAGCCCTACACTGCACAGACGTGTATACTGTGAAGGTTGCTTATCTCATCTGTGGTTAGTGCATCCAATCGCACAACAACTATCTGGCATGTCGTTTACACCTCAAAACACCAACTTTTGTATAGTAAAACTGGCGACGTCCTGGCAAGATCCTTGATTAGTTTACTGGGTTTCGTTGCTGGAGAACGACGTTCTTGCCCGCCAGCCAGTACTTGTGACGTCACGTACAAAGTATGAATATAAATGGCATATTATATACAGTATACAGCATTATTCTACAAACAGCACTGTCAAATAAAATACACACACACACACACACACACACACACACACACACACACACACACACACACACACACTATATATATATATATATATATATATATATATATATATATATATATATATATATATATATATATAATATTTGACAGTGCTGTTTATAGAACAAAGTTGTACATGGGTTAGGGTTAGCCTGAAAGCACCTGAAGACAAGGAAGGCTTATCTTCACAATCCTCCAAAATGAGGTCAAAAATATTACCAGAGCAGCATTTTGTTATTGGGACGTTTCTCTTAGAAGAATGAGCTGCTTATACACCCGAAAGGTATCCTGGATGTTACATTCTGAACTGACTTTGATGTTGGAAGTTTCCCTATTTTTTCTTGAGATTATAGGTTGGCAGGTGTCTTCTGCTTGGGTGTCGTGCAACTGAAGGTGAACAATCCAGGTACTTCATTAGAGTGTCTCAGGGTCTGATTGTTTTAAAGGTCAGGTAGAGAGGGAAGCCTCACAGGGTTGGTTGAACTCTCGCTTTCTTCCTTTCTGATTTGAGGTGTTGTCATGGAAAAATCTTCTCCCAGACACTCCTGGACAAAGGTCAAACCTGAATCACGGACTGTTATCATATCTGAGATGAGCTCTTAAAAAAAACACCTGCAGAGGCGGAGACTGATATGCTGCTGTAACTCAAATTAGAATTCCACCCGTATGGTTGGCAAAATTTTAAACCTACAACATCAGTCTGATTCTGCCACAAGACATTTTTGTTTCTTTTGAAAATATCTTATTCTGTTCTATTTTAATGAAGGAAATAGCCTACACGGGCAAAGATTTTTTTTTCTTGGTTTCTACTAAAAATATCATTTTCAGAATACCAATTTATAATATAAAAATGAATGTTTATATTTATGTGCAATATTCATTGCTTGAACATTTTCTGTTAATAATTGTCTTTTTAAAAACTTTTTAAAAACTTGTTTTTTTATAATAGGGAAAAATACATGGACAAATGTTTTTGTAAAAGAAAGTGTCAGCAATTAGATGATACGTTTAAACAGAAATAGATATTTAAAGATTAAATATCTAAAACTAAAACATTTGCACTTTAAAATATATTTTGTTCTAAATATATTTTTTTATCTAAAATAGTATGAGCAAAGATTTAGCTGTACATATGTGTCTTAAAAAAGTATTGTATTAGAAAAATAATTTTCTAGAAAATTTATAATAAACGTAAATTAATATTTTAAAGAGTTTTTTTTTTTTTTTAAGGAAACTGATAATCTGAAAACTGATGCATCAATAGTTAGAGAAAAAAATGTAAATAATTGAAAATATCTGGAAAGCTGTATATAATTTTTTAATGAAAAAAACATAAAATTCTTAAAAAAAAATTCTTCTACATACATTATTATTGTATAATGGATGAGAATATATGCAGGGCTCGACATTAGCCTAAGCCTTTTCATGTAAATCTGTCAGTAAATCGTTTACTTGTCAAGCTTTTTGTGAAAATGTTAGTGACTTAATTTTAACTGAACTATTGTATGGAATCAATGCTACATTTAAAATCGTGACGGTATTCACGAAAACAGCACTCGTCGTGTGAGGCTGCTTAACTGCATCACATGATAAAATGATAAAAACTCCACATTTAGATTTTTTTATAGGCAGTATGTTGTTAATTGAGTATCTTTTATGTGTGCTGCTCATTTGTTTAGATTTCTCTTTGAAGCCTCAACAGCACAACATCGTTACCATCAGTAATACATTTATTATTCACTATCGATCGCAACTTAATAGATGTTATAAAATCAGAATCATTCTCTTTTTTTTGTGATTCCCTAGTTAATTATTATTTTTATTTAGATTTTTTTTGGTTATTGACATTCTAATCAGGCTACTTGTCCGGTTGGGCAAGTAAAATTCACTTTTACTTGTCCCTTCAAAAAATACACTTGTCCCGGACAAGCGTTAATGTCGAGCCCTGATATGGATAAAGAACCCTGTTTTACTGCATATTGCAGCATCATCTTAATAAGACTATTCTTGACGGTTTCTTCAGGCCACATTATTCAATCTTCAAGTTCTTCTGTGTTATACACTATTATCCTCAATGTGACCTTTGTTCCTAGTACTCTCCTGTTAAAGACAAGACCAGCTTGCTTTTTTTCCTAGTTCTTGTTTCAACGGTGTTAAATAGCCTGGCTGATGTGATTTGGCCCGTGGCACGTGCGTTTGCCCCGAGACGTGCCGGTTACTGCAGTGCAGAGGACCTGCCGTCAGTTACGCACAACTTTAAACCCGTTTCCCAGGCAACCAACATGCCTCAAATCGACGGCATCTTCCCTCAACAAGTCCCTTTGTTATTGCAGTCACGATTGTAGAGAGAAGGGGCTGAGGAGAAAAAAACAAAACAAAAACAAATGTGACACATTAACATGGGATACGATGGCTGCACTGGCGACAGATGAGTCATCAGAGAGTGTTACAACTGAAACTCTGTCACGATACATTCAAACATCAACTGTAAAGGTGACTTTTGGCAGCCAGTCACAGCACTGGATCTTTACACAACTCTTTTTAGCTCTTTCACCTGTAAAGCTGCAAAAAGGGCACAAAAGCACCATAAACGTGTGTCCAAGTGTGTGCACTTTTTTTTCCAAGTTTTCTGAAGTCATAAAATAGATTTGTGAGATGAACAAACCAACAGGCACTGTAAAGGGGATCTATTATGCCCTTTTGATTTAGTTTTTGGGGTCTAGGCTACTAGAAGGCAGCAACTATTTACACGGTGTAAATAGCAATTAGATGGTATTTACACTGTGAAAATAGCAATAGATTTTATTTGCAGAGCAGATAGCGATATATGCTATTTACACTATAAGTGAAAATAGTATTTTCTTAGTGATATGCTATTTATTAGGGGTGTAACGATTCGTTTTGACAACGATTCGATTCGTATCGCGATTCGTGGTTGTCGATACGATTCAAGGACGATATTGGTTCATTTAGAACGATACGATCTGAAACGATTCAGTGACTTGAAATCGATTCAGTGACTTTTTAGCCAAAAATTCTTGAAAGGGAATCAGGTATCAATTAATTATGCGCGTGTAATTAAAGAGTGCACGCTACGAGCACAGTATAACGATGACAGGACATGAGATTTCGTTTTTCTGAGGTGAGAGACTTTATTTCGTTACAAGTTATGAAAATAATGATAGAATAATGACAAGGACATATAGCCTGACAACATCATCTGACCGCAGATACTGAATCTGGACAACACGTTTTTTCTAATTTAAAACGTAACGACGTTGCATGCTTGTAGTTTATTTTGTGCTTTATATATAGGCTAGTGAAACGATATAAACCTGCAGCGCGCGCCGCCGCATTTGCGCGTGCAATTGAAGAGTGCGCGCTACTGCAGTATAGCGGCTGAGAGGACAGGAAAGTCCATTTTTCTGAGGTGAGAGACTTTGCGCTGCTTGTTGTCTTTGCGCTGCTGCTGGCGCGTCACGCATGGCGATCACGTCACAGATAGGCAGACTGAATCGAGTAACGTTTAACGCCTTTATCATTAAAAGTGCTAAGAAAAAAACATCCTTATAAAGTCTGACGTGCTTAAATCCAATGCGTTATTTCATAGTATCGATACAATCGATTCATTACCTTTTAAAACGATGTTAGATCGATATATGTCTAGATCGATATAACTTGCCGAGCACAGATCGATGTAGTTGGATCATTAAGAATATAAATGGATACGTCGATGTAGTTGATGAATCGTTACACCCCTACTATTTATACTAAGTGCAAATAGCGATAGATATTTTATTTTATTTGCAATAAGTGTAAATAGTAGTTAGATACTATTTGCACATCAGTATTTTAGTACATTATGAAACAGTATGCAATAATAAAATATTGAGCGTAAATGATATTTAATAAATACATGTCACCTTATTGGGACAATAAAGCCCCCCCCCCCCCCCCCACCCCACACACACACACCTACCTCTAACCCTACCCGATAAACACTTTATTATTAAATAAAGGCACTTTAATTCTACTTTTCACATGTTTTCTTCATATTTATAAAAAATAAATGCCTTTTCAATCTGATATGCAATGGGAAAAGGGAGAACAAGAACGAGTTTGGCAAAAGGGGGATTAGAACTTGAGTCGATCGTGTCAAAAGTATCTACAATGACTTAAACCCTACGCCACTGCTTCTGACAGATCACAGGCGTTTTTGTACTTTCGTCTGGCCCAACCAGACTTCAGTGGGTTGAGTTAGTGTAAATAGCCTCTGCCAACAAGACACACAGGTTCTCTTGCTTGAATGTTCAAAAACAGCATTATTATTCACATATTTTGAATTATATATTTTGGGGGGTTTGCACATGCTTTGGACGGGATTTATTTAAATGAGGGATATTGTGATTGTGTATGTTTCTGGAAGAAAAATCAAGACTACAATCGAGAGCCACATTTCCACCATCGAGCCGAACCGTTCTCTTTGCTTAACTGTTTCATTCTGTGCCGATCATGGCCAGCCGGTACGGATATGCTTTATTTTTCGTGGTGAGGCTGATAATGGCCCCTCTTTGAATGTTCAGTTTTTGCCTGTAACGCTACTGATGATATGAAAAATATTGTAAATATGTAAATATCGACCGCTTTATGGAGGATGATCAGATATTTATTTTAATTTTATTATTAATTTGAGTTTACATCACTTAAATAGCACGCTTGGCCAGCTACAGAGAAACTGGTATCCAGGCAACGGACATGTGACGGACAAATCGCAACGTCACTACACGTATTCTACCAGCACGGTTCACCACGGTTAGCCAAACATGTTGAGAACTCCGGGCCGAGAACGGTTTGTAATCGTGCCGTGGCTTACCATTCTTAAAACTGTTCGGCCCCACGATGGAAAAATGGCTAAGGTGTTTCAGGGAGCTAAGAAAGGGTGCTTACTGATAACACCCTTTAGAGTGGAGTGGACATTGTGTTTTGTAACTTTGCAGACCTTTTTCATGCTCAAACAGCAACATTACACACTAAAGTTGGAAATGTAAAAAAGCATAATAGGATCTCTTTTATGTTTTATTTCATTCAAACTAAATCAGAAATGTGTCTTTTTGTTATGTCATGTAAATGCTTTAGTCTGACTGAAACTATCTGGTCTAATATAAGACTAACAATTTGGACAGACAAATCAAGATTGTGGCTCAATTCTAACTGCCCTGGTGAACGAAGTCACCACAAAATCAAAATGGACAGTTCTTATTTTTTATAGAATACTGTGGTGTTAATTGTAAATAATTTATGTGCACATCATTATTTAATTAATGTGCCTTCATAATATTTAATCAAAAAATGTCTAATCTTCACGTTTTTTGAAGATTACACATCAACAACATCGCTTGATGAACAACATCGCTTGTAACCTGTGTACTTGCACGAGGCCCGAGCAATTATCCCTCCTTTTCAGAAACCAGATGAGATCGCAGCAATTAGCAAACAAAAACTATTTAATCAATTCTCACTGAAAATTGATACTCGAAGAATTTTACTTGTATATGTCACAATAAGGAAGAAAAGACAAGACAATTGGGTCATTCCATGTCAAATCAACCAAATTTCTGAAACGTCCCCGGTTTAAATATTTTATTTTGTCAATATTTTTTTTTTCTGAAGAAAGACAAAATATTAAATGTCATGAATGTATATTGACTCCGCTATTATTGATATTTAATAATATATAATATAATTGATTATTGATAATCCACTATTTTGTCAAGGCGATCAAAATTACATTTTCACATTTTACCAGAGATTTGGTGCAGACAAGTGCTTTTTTGACCTTTTTGAACTGTCACCATTGGCGTATAATGCAACAAAGATTGTTAAAGTAAACAGATTTATCTAATAAACCTACCAATCTCTATGCTAAAATAAATTAATGATGCTGCTATCTGTCCTAAAGTCATTTTTACCCCCCTGTAATTTGCAGGTGAAAATTGTCATTTTGACCCACTTGACAAAAATAGTGGATTACTCAATAAATATACATTCTTGCCATTTAATAATTTGACTTTCTTCATTATTAATGTATTTCTTTCACCAGAATTATTATGTTTTTTATCAATATCAAAGTTTTGTTTTTGGTGTACTTTAATAGTGTTTGCTGGAGGGGAAGATTATCAGTGTATAACTTCCTCACATAAGTTACTCTAACTTACATTTGATATATTCTGTCCTGTGAATATTGATCTTCTGATAAATTGTTTGCACTGCTCCTAATTTGTAACTCAGTTTGAATAAATTATTTGCTGAATGACTAAATTAACTATAACTTCACAAAACTTGGTGTGTATTCATGGAATTGTATTTATTATTTTTAGTTTGACACGCATTATGAAATGGGGTTGTATGGAAAATAGAATATTGTAAAAAAATGTCCTGTTGGGTTAAAAAAAGTAAGAGTTAATTAATAATGATAGAATTTGTTTTTTTCACTGCTTTATTCTAGTTAATCGCTTTGTTTCTTGACATAAGGACAGACAAACACAGTTTTTTTTTCCCTTCCCCACTTTACAGTGGTGCGGCCCAAGAGGGTGCAGGCTTTGCCCTGATACTGTAGTGTTGCTTTGTGCAGTAAGCTCTGACTCACTCTTTGCTTGTTCAGTGGGAGGCTTTGGTTTCTGTGTAGGGGAAGGCCAGAGATCGGGTCTCCAAGGGGGGAGGCGGATGATGTGGTCTTACGCAATCAAACGCCGCCTCTCACTCCTCACCAGCTTTAGTGAACATTATCAACATCATCCACAGATAGCTGGAGGGCAAGTGTTGTTTCCAGGCTTATGCTATCTGGGTGGGCTTTAACAAACACAATATTAATAGCTAATACCCACAGTGTCTCTCTCCACTGTTCTGTAGCATGTCAAAGTTTTTCAGTTTATATTCCAGAAGTTCTGAAACTCACGAATCACAAGTAGAGGGTCATGGATTCGCGTGCATGAAGAATACAGTGTGATTTTCAATCCAGGCTCGTTGGAAAAACGTGCCTGTGTTGACAGGTGTGCGGAATATTAAGTTGCTTTTTGCAGATATGTACGAGGTGAGCTACTGAGAAAGTTACTACTGTACATCAGAGCTGTAGAGCTGTGGCATGTCTGTGGCAACATCGCATTGCTTCTTGCATATTTCACAACACTTTCAACGTGAAATATCCAGTGAGTGATGCTTAAAACATGTTCAGCTTTATCCAAAACAGATGAATGTGAATTTGACAATGTTTTAGTACATTGGTGGTTGTATGTCACAGCAGGTCGGAAATCAAATGTCCGGTGTGTGGCTCTAAAAGATTAATTTTCTATTGTGCTTGAAAATAATGTAAACCCTGCCCTAATCCAAACTTAAAGTGTTAACAAAACTCATTTGCTGATGCAACCATGACATTTTAGCTGGCTCTTTTATCTTGATTCTCAAGACTCGCTTCATTTTAACATATATGTGACGCAAACATTAAAAAATGTATTAGTGATCGGGAATCAATGTTATTGTTATTTTACTGCCTATAGTGGTCATTTTAAGTAGGATGTAGGTTGAGGCACATTTTCACAGGTTGGTAATTATGGCTTCAGCTTCCTCTCACCTGAAGAGCGAAACTCTCTTTGCCTCAATCCTCCGAATGTGATCCTAATTTAAAGTCTTGTTTTCCAATCCTCAGCCAAAAAGGGAACTGTAAGCTCTGGAGGAGTTCCTTGTGCACATTAATGGATTTGGCCTGGTTTTTGGGTGGTTAATTATATAATTTTAATTGTGCAATCTGCCTTTTTTACTTTCTTTGTCTTTCCCCCTCCGTCTCTCGTTTCCGGAGTCATTCAGTGGCATAATGCTCTAGGATACGCAGTGATGCAAGACTAGGGAAATCTATGTTCCCAGACTAAGGTCGGCTTGAAGACACAAAGCACCTGGGTAATAAAGGGAAAGGCTTCTGACAGCCCCTGGTGTGGACTTCATGCCGGTGTCGTGGTTCGGAGTGAATGTCTCTGTGGTGCCATCGCCCGAGGTCACGGTTTCCACAAAGGCACTGATGATGCCACCTCTGGTCTGAAGCAGAAGGAAATGAACTCCTGCCAGTGTGGAGACTCTGCTCTTATTTGCCTCCTCCTGAAGCATTACACCCTCCAGCGTGATGTGCTCTGCCTTTATATAACACTTGCCCTTAGACGGTTGCGCTCGAACAAAATCGACTGACTCTCATGAGTGGATACGCCACAGAAAGGGCTCTCCCTTTGGTTTGTGTGAGAACTATGTCGCTTGTTTAAAAGAGATTGCGAAATCGTGACTCGTTTTAATCCAAAGGCGGGGATGAAATATTTAACTGCTCACTGCTTGCTGCTTTGTATGACCAGTGTATTTGGCTCTTTTTCAAAATCTCTCTCACTTTCACTCGCTGCAGAATTCATTTCTTTCAGGGCTAAAGCTGTTCCATTTCCCCATTAAGTTTCCTCTTTGTACGCTCAATTGTCAGCCTGTTCAACTTCTTACCTACCTGCACACTGTGAAATGCATTGCCCCAAGAAATGCAGATTAATTTACAATGAGATTTGTATTTCAAACCATGACAATGAAGGCATTAGCCTTTTAGCTTGGTACTATTATATAAGCCTATGGCATACTAAACTTTCTTAGGCTCTAGTATGTGCCTTTTAAGAGTGAAGGCACTGTGCGTGTGTAAAATGAATATGCATGTGTCTATATTCATAGTCTCGGAGGAAATAATGAGGCTCAGAATGAGAGCAGACGAGCAAGTTAGCGTGTGTCATTATGCATGTGTTTTGACTCACTCCTCATGAAATTGCAACAGGATGCAACCGTTTATTGAGCCGCTTTCATCAGGACAAATTTACTCATCTTTGAGAGCCTGGTCTCATTTCACATGCCTTTTGTCGCTGAATCAAAATGGATGCCTGAAGCTGAATGTTAAACCACACTGGTTCCATTCCAACACATTACATTTCAGTAAAGAGCTCTTGTAAGTGGATTAGCTTAATATATACATACCCACACCCTAAGATGCATAATTCAGTATTTCACACCGTCTTAACAGAAGACCCACAGAGTACCTTAAGTTGATGCTAACATGGTCATTTACAAATGACATGTTTTTTCTAGGGCTGTCAAACGATTAATCGCGATTAATCGCATAATAAATAAAAGTTTGTTTTTACATAATATAAATACACACACATGCATGTATATATTTAAGAAATATTTGCATGTATATGCTGTGTATATATATATATATTTATATTATATATAAATATTTTATATATAAATAACACATTTTCTTAAATATATATATGCATGTGTGTGTATTTATATATAGAAAATAATTATACTCCGTACACAGACATAAATTATGTAAACACAAACTTTTATTTTGGATGTGATTAATCGCGATTAATCGTTTGACAGCCCTAGTTTTTTCATCTTTCATTTTTTAAAGCTCAAGGTCAGGGATTGACAGAAAATTTATTGTATTTTAGAGCCTTTTCTAACTGTTGATTGTTGCATCGTTTGCTACTTTTTATTTTAGCTTGAGTCTATACATTTTAAAAAGGGGCATTATGTTAAAGGGATAGTTCACTTTGAAATAAAATTTTGGTATGTTTTAGCTTACCTCAAGGGCATCCAAGATGTAGGTGTCTTTGTTTCCACAGTAGTTTCAATTTTGATATTTTTAGGTCAAACCGTTCTTGTCTGTCAATCATATAATGCAGGTCTATGGTCACCACCTCAAAGAGCGTGCACAGAGAAGTCCAAATTAATCATTTCCCCATCGTAAGTACACATTGATGGCCTAAGACACGAAACGAGCGGTTTGTGTGAGAAAACGAACAGTATTTATTTAGTTTTTACCTCTTGTAGTGATGTGTCGTTCATGAACGATTCGTTCATTTTGAACCGATTCGTTCATTATGACCGAGTTGTCTCAGAGTGATTCGTTAATTTTGTGTTGACCGCGCATGCGCATTACGCAACATATGGGTTCTGAATCGACGGGTCCGAGTCTTTCGTTCTTCCTGTCAGTCCCATAGAGGCTATGCTGTCAGCAGTCCCATAGAGGCTATGCTGTCAGCACCGGAAAGAGAAAAGATTAGTTCATCTTTCGAGTCTCGAGTTCGGGTTTGGCCGGGTCCGAGTCTTTCGTTCTTCCTGTCAGTCCCATAGAGGCTATGCTGTCAGTAACGGAAAGAGAAATGATTCGTTCATCTCTCGAGTCTTCGGGTTCGAGTCGTTCGTTCTTCAAGTCACAAACCCATAGCACTATGCAGAAACAGAAATGATTAGTTCATTTTTTCGAGTTTGAGTCCTTCATTCTTTTGTCACGTGACCGCTGATATCTCGCATCAAATACAACATTAGATTCATATTATTGACTGCGTCTGAATATATATTGTTTTATATTTAGGAATTAAAATACAAAATATGTGCAATAAACATTATCTGAAAAATAAAAGTTCCATCTTATTATTGCACCTGTCTGTCACTTTTCTGAATGTTTCTTGTGCATCTGTGGTGTGTTTTATTATTAGGGGCCAAGCACCGAAGGTGCGGAGGCACCTATTGTATCTGTTCCCGTTCTTATTAGGGGCCAAGCACCGAAGGTGCGTAGGCACCTAATTGTATCTGTTCCCGTTCTTATTATTATTAGGGGCCAAGCACCGAAGGTGCGGAGGCACCTATTGTATCTGTTCCCGTTCTTATTATTATTCTTCAGTTTTCCGACTGGGCTTCTATGGCAGCCCATAGAACCGCTTACGGGAAAGTTGTGCAATTTGGCACACTGATAGAGGACAGTCTGACCTGTCACCAAAGCAAATGTGGAGTCTTCAACTCAATCCCTCTAGCGCCACCAACTGTCCAAAGTTGCACTCATGTTTATGCTAATAACTTTTGAACCGTAAGGCCTATCAACAAAATTCTTTTTTCCACTGATTCCTTAGCTCAAGACGATTCGATTTAGAATTTTTCCGCCATTTTGAATTTTCTGAAAAACCTACTTTTTCGAACTCCTCCTAGGCCGTTACTCCGATTTTCACAAAAATTGAATCAGATCATCTACAGACAATGCAGACAAAAAGTTATGGAATTCAAGTTGACTCGTCAAACCGTTTTCGATAAACCCACGAACAAGTTTTACGTAGCGCTTGCGAAAACAGACGTAAGGCTGTATCTCCGCAACGCTTTATCGGATTCAGCCCAAACTGGGTACAGGTCATCACACGCATGACCTGAGGCTACATGCAGCGTTTCGGTGCAGCGACACCTACTAGTCCGGAGATATGAAAAATGTATATTTTTGCTTATAACTTCTGAACGGTTTGTCCAAAAATCATAAAAGTAGTCTCGTTAGATTCAGGGCGTCATGCTGAGTCGACTGATATCCAATTTTCCCAGATCAGCCATTTTGGCTGGTGGCCATTTTGAATTTTGTGCTAAAATGCTGTATTTTAAAAATGCATTAACGGATTGTTACGAAACTTGGTATGGGTCATCAGCACAATGCCCTGAAGGAGCGTGAGAAGTTTCAAACCAGCGACACCTAGTGGTGATTTTTTTTTTCAAATGCATATAACTTTGGGTGTGGTCGACTTATTTTCACGAGACTCATCTAATTAGACTCCTGAAACCTTGCCGAGTCCTACGATACCAAACATGCTAGGTTTCGCCTTAAGGTTTGAGTAGCGTTGTGATTTAGCGCTTAAAAAACATTTGGCTATATCTTCGAAACCGCTTGTCCGATCGAGACGAAACCACCGTCAGAAGTTTGGAAACATAGGTCGATAGTTAAAACCCAATTGCCAAATGCAAAAATATTGATAGTAAGGGGTAGTAAAATCCAATCAAAGTTATGTGTCAGTCATTTTTTACGTGTTTTTTCATATAAATGTCTATAACTCTGAAGCGAATTGAAATTTTTCACCAAAATTGACACACATATGTATGGGCTCACTCTGAGGACACAAAAAAAAATGGTGGGACTGAGCCTCTTGGTGGCGCTATAATAGAACAAAACATGAAATTCCCATTGACTTCAATACTGTTTCGTGAAATAAAATGCTATACTAAACAAATGCTTTGGTGTAATATTACAAAACTCTGAATGTGCCATCAGCACCATCCCCTGAAGGTACCCAAAATATTTCGAGACAGCGCCACCTAGTGGTCAAAAGTTATAACAACATTTTCAAAAAGGCTAATAACTTTTGAATAAATCTAGCTATTGAAAAGCCACTGGTATTAATAGATTCCCTGGGTCAAGCCGAGAACATAGATACTAAGTTTTCCTTATTTGGCCAAACTTCCTGTCCGCCATCTTGATTTTCAGTCAAAACCTACTTTTTCGAACTCCTCCTAGACCGTTTGTCCGATTTTCACCAAAATTGAATCGTATCATCTCCAGACTGTGCCGACTAAAAGTTCTGGATTTCGTGTCGATAGACGAAACCGTTTTCGTATAGCGCAGCAGAAAATTTGAGGCATGATGCCAAAAGCACTATTCAGGCTTTATCTCTGCAATGCCTTGACATATTGCCACCAAACTTTGTATGTGTCATTGTCACTTCACTCTGACCACATCACATCAGTTTTGTAACTGCGCCAACTATTGGTCAAAAGTGATAATCAATTAAATCATACTGTTTATGTGATTTTTCAGCCATTTCTCCTAAAATCCTCTTTAAATGTCTTTCATTGCTCATTATTGCAGTTGTTCTGACACTTTCAGGCATGTCTTGTCGTCTTATTCTGCTTGGCCCCGGTAATTGCTGCTTGCAGCTATATTTACTGCTATGTTACAAAGTGTAGATTTCAAACGTGACTAAAAAATCACTAAAATAAATGATTTTTATTCATTAATGACACAAGGACAAAAAAAATCATATAACAACTCAATAGAGAAAAATAAATTACAGTGGATTCAAAATTAGTAAGTCTAATTGACTTGAATTTGTGAAGTTATAATAGTCAATATATTTCCCATATTTGTATATGTCAATGATATTAACTGAAAATTATAATCCACTGTAAAGAAAACTCATCAAAGTGGTTTCCCCTATCATACGGATAAAGCTTTGCATTAACCAACTCTTAAATATCACATTCAGTGTTAAAGAAAATAATCTTCATGACAGATATTCACAAGCCTATCATTTCTCTTTCCATTACTGACAGCATAGCCTCTATGGGACTGACAGGAAGAACGAAAGACTCAGACCCGGCCGAACCCGAACTCGAGACTCGAAAGATGAACTAATCTTTTCTCTTTCCAGTGCTGACAGCATAGCCTCTATGGGACTGACAGGAAGAACGAAAGACTCAGACCATCGATTCAGAACCCATATGTTGCGTAATGCGCATGCGCGGTCAACACAAAATTAACGAATCACTCTCTGAGACAACACTGCAAAAGATGCTTTCCAACAGGTTTTATCGTAGTTTTTGTCCAACTCCATTGACTTGGATGTGCTGTGAGGTACGGTATTACTCCGCTGCCGGAGTATCTATTATTCAAGCTCTCAACGGAAGAATGTACGGGTGTGAGGCGTTTGGAAAAATAGGTCCACAGTTTTACAACGAATGGTAAAACACCTGTTGGAAAGCATCTTTTGCAGTGATTTTTGTGTGAGCATATCAGTGAACACCCCTGACCACTCTGTGAGTTTCACGTCTTTGTAAACGAAAGTTTAATGCGTTTTAGGAAGGATTGTTCCAGTGCACCTATGCAGCCATTGTGGAGGTGGGGGGGTGCTACCACAGAAACCGAAAATTCTCGGGCCAGCAGCATGTGTCTAAATTTCAATCTTAACCGTTCTATTTCATCAGAAACTATCTGAAAACAGGGCTTTAACTGTAAAATACCGAACTTGTCCTTTAAAACAACTGATCTGTCCAACACTGAATCGGTGTATAACAAATCGGTAACACTTTACAATAAGGTTCCATTTATTAAACTCTAGTTAACTACATCAGTTAACATTAACTATTAATAAACTGCACTTCTACAGCATTTATTAATCTTAATTAATGTTAATTTCACCATTTACTAGGCTAGCCAACATTATTTAAATCAAAAGTTGTATTTGTTAACATTAGTTTGCTGCACTGTGTGAAGTAACAATGAAAATACAGCTGCTGTTAACACCTCTTAAAATGAGAATGTAAGTGTGCTTACCCCATTTTTTTTAGTAAGAATGGTTAGCAAGATTTAACCTTAATAAACTACTGTATTTTCAGGTTATCTAGGCTATATGACAATGTGTAGAACAATTACCAAAACAATCTTTTAGTTTAGACTGTTTGCGGTAAATGCAGTTGGGTTGTCGAGGTCAAAACTCTAAATAAGCTGTGAATCAAATAAACTTACTATAAATTATTTTTTTAATCTTACACTAATCTTACCAAACACCCCCCCCGCCCCGCCCCGCCCCGCCCCGCCCCGCCCCGCCACCACCAGCGCAGCAAATTGCTTTCAAATCTGTGGGAAACACTTTATGAGCTCCAAGGGGTGTTCATAATGTTATCTAGGTTAGCCTAGATAACCTGAAAATGCACTACTTTTTTAACAATTAATGGATAACATACAGCCAGTCCTGACATAAATCAGTGGCTTTTACATCATCCTGAAGGGGTTTATTTTGCAAAAAAATATTGGCTGACTGTACATTACCTCACTTATTACACAGCAACTTACCAAATAAATAAATAAATACACATGAAATATTGATTTGAGCTGAATTATTTTACTATGTGAGAAGAAAGTGTCCAGGGAACAGTACAAGAGACATGAAACTAACACAGTTTGTGTACGCCAGTCAGTTCAGCATTTATTGTGATTGTTTTTTTGGGAAGCTGGATGAAGCTGACAAAAATGCAAGAAAACTTTTGTCTTTATAGGAAATTAAACCTGTTTCTTATTGCTAGTGAGAAGCAAACAAATTGAAACGTTGATAGTGACATTCACGTCTAAGTGATTGGAAAGTCATTTGGCTGGGCAAGACATTAATTTACATAACCTCTAAAAAGCTCTTAAATCATAAATATCCACCATGTCTGAGTTTCTCCTCACTCACCGTCCTTCTATTAACACCGTGTCCTAACTACACGTGATAAAATGTGTCTCTTCCATGTTAATCAGAGTTTTTGTCCTAACCAGCCGAGACGGCGACACGTGACTATTCTATTTTAGAAACTGTTTCTATTTTTCTGCGACGTCGCGGATGGAACAACAATCACAAAGTGTAGCAATGATAATCTCAGGTACTGTTTGTGCTTTATTTAATGTTAAAAGCATGCAATGTGACTTTGAATATCATTTAGTGCTCCCAGCTTTGTAGCTGTATAAAAGCAACAATGGATAATTCACCTCAGATCTTGAAATTAAACAAAATGGTAACAAGAACGTTGAAACTGTGAACAAACAAGTGTATTCTTTGACAAAGATTGTTCTAGCAACTCAGTAGCCTATGTATTTTTTAATAATGTTTAAATTGTGTAATATTTGTCAATTTGATTATGTAGCCTACTTATCCATTTTCTTGCGAGTGCTGTCAAGATTACTCTCTGGTGCTGTGCACTTGCCGCTAGACTCCGCCCACACGCTGTTCTGATTGGCTGTGGGGTTTGATTTATTTTGACGCATCTCAAAGTCGCATCTAGTGTGGACAGACAAATTATTTGTCCCTGGAATCTTATCGCATCGCATCTGGTTAGGGCACAGTGTAAGATTTTACCAAGTTTCAGAGGGAGTTCAGAAATGCAGGGTTCATTTAGCAAACTCGTTTTGTGTCTCTCTTCTTCCTCCCCTGAGATCTGGAGACATCATCTCAAAAAGTCTGTTAAGAGTCCTGCATTTGTAATGGAAATCATATTTCCCACCAAGAAAACTAGTTTACTGATGTGTACCATTTAAATGCTAATTTGCAGGTCTACAAAATGCTGACAGGCTGTGGAGAAGTCTCAGTGAGTTGCTTTGGGTTTATGGGTGATCTGTTGTCAGGTTGAAATCACACTGAAAGGATATTTGAGTTTTTCACTCAACTATACTTTCAAAAGTGAAGTGTGTCAAAATTAGAGTTTCCAAACACTCCTCCCATCTGCCATTGGTCAATCAAAAATATAGTCCCGCCCAAAACGTACAGCCGTGTTGGGCCTTTTTGGATGCTCAGTAGTCTAAATGATAAAGGATATATATATATATATATATATATATATATATATATATATATATATATATATATATATATATATATATATGTATATGTGTGTGTGTGTAGAAACAACAGTTATTTTAAATATTTGATTAAAAGGAAGGAAATATACAGAAATTGTATTAAGTTATCAAACAATTCGCAGTCTTCACTGCATAAATGATAAATTTAATATAGATTAATCCTTATTAAAGCTACAAAAGTTATTCAGTCGAGCAGTGAGTGATTTTCTCTGTCCTTTGTTCTTTGACTTACATTAATGAGAGACATCACAGCAGCAGGTTTATTAGGCTGCTGTCACTTTAAGATTTGAGGCACATGACTGGATCTGACACGTCTAATGTCTTCACAACCCTTTACGGTCATTTAAGACATTCATTTAAGGGTACGTTTACAAGACAACGATGTACTAAATACGGAAACGTTTTTGTGCAGATGACAATGTTAACAAAACGATCCCTGTTCACATGCGAATACGACTAATAACGCTGTATTATGTATGCCAGACAAGTAGTTGGCAATGTCACTTTGTAAAGAAAGACTACACACCTGCGCACATGCGCATTCAAACGCGCATGCCTATAGATCAAACATGTGCATACCATCACCGTTTTCACAGATTCGCGTTTTTGTAGTTTACACTGAGACGATAACTATTATCAGTTATCGTTTTCTAAAACTTTGAATTGAAACCTGTTTTCAAAAGTTCACGTTTTCAGGCCACCAAAATGCTGCTGTTGTATAAATGAACAGCCAACATTCGGCATAAATATTCTGTTTTTAGTTGAAAACCGGATTATGTTTTTAGCCGGCTCGATTTCTGAAGTGGCTTTCTCTGTGCAAAAGTCGTGAGTGTGTCAGACTCGATGCTCATGCAGGTTGCCAGTTTGAGGACACGCAACAGTAATGAGCGCAGATGACAATGGAAGGCAATGAGCCGTATGCCGAGTTTTTGTCGCCAAATGGTTTTGTGAGATCGCCGATAAATGCCCGAAATCATAGGCAAATTGGTGCTCGTAGTGACAATCACGCAGTGTGAATGATCAAAGATGTGATCTGAAAGAATCGCCGACGCCTGTGAGATATTTGGCATGATAAATATCTGGACCTGTCTGCGATTCAAAATCCTGCTGTGTGAAAGTGTTCTGACTGAAAACTACATCGGCGATGACCTACAGCCAATGAGAGAGCAAGATACAGGGCAGCAGGGAGTTTGGGGAGGAGTTATAGACCAGAATATCAGTATTTTAATAGATATATTTACAATTATATCAAACAGAAACTAAGCACAAACATTTGCTTGACCAGCAGCAACAGCAGCACATTGCAAAATTATTTATTTACCCCCAACTCTCTTTGCAGAACACACAGTCCTTGCTCCCCTCGTCTTCCCAACCATTTCCTCCTGCATTAACTGTTTATTTTTCTCCTTTTCGCTGCAAATCAGCACACAGACAATTTGGATTGCAATCTTCTTGCAGGCTATCATTTTTAATAATTTCAGTCTCGCGTGAGAACTCACGTGTGATCTTGCGTTATTTCCTTATAACTTCTCGCGTGTGTTTGGTTGTAAAATGTAGTTTGCCGACCAGACAGAAGTTGTCCGTGATTCTTCCTTTTGTAAAGTCATGCAGTGTAAAACCCCCTGTCGCCGATCCATCGTGCAGTGTGAACACACCAGCAACTGAATGTTACCCCAGATAGTCATGCAGTGTGAAAAGAACAGTGACCCAACATCTTTGAAAATTATGCAGTGTGAACTCGGCATTACACTGTAAGTTGATTTATCTGCGTTTTAATATACCTCTGGTCATAGAGCTCTTTAGTTGGGTGGAAAGGCTTTTTAGTCTAGTATAATCTCCAACGGCTACAATACTCTGTGTTTTTCGCCAACTGGCAACCTGGGGTGTGGAAATACCATTGGGTAAACTGGTAGTGGGAGGGATCACACAGCCCAAAACAAAAACAGACATTCCCACACAGAACACAAATTTCAAAGTAGAATAACTGGCATTTATGCATTGCTTTTCTGAGAAACAAGTATGTGAAACTTAGCATTTTTTCCTAGATATCTGCAGACATATAATGGTGTTGTTATGCTTTAGTTCAATTTTTTTTTATATATATATATATATATATATATATATATATATATATATACACATTGAGCATCTTTAACTGCATGTCACTGAATATAAGACATCTTAAAAATACTTAAACAGCATTGTGTTGTTTTCTTAGTCTTCCGGTGTTTTATAATTGAACAGAGGCAGCCTGCTGAAGAGTCTTTGTTTTGAATAGTGTCTTGCCAAACGGAAAGGAACTCGCATGCATATCCAGATTTTTTTTTTTTTTTTTTTTTTCCTCTTTATCTCAATGAAGATGAGGAAAGAAGCCACAGACCCCCCATGGCTGATTAGAGAATAATGCTGGAGCTGATTGTTTGTGGCAGGTTTTATTGGAGCTGGTTATTGGATGTGTTTTATTGATGGCTCTGTTCAGGGAATTCCAGGTAATGAATGATTTATGCACAGTTACATAATTCAGGTCTTCACACACTTGCTGAAACTTCAGATCACATGCATTGTCTATACTTGCTGTGGAAAGTGTTTCTGCTTTGGCAATGGTCTAACTCCTTTATGTATCAAAAGCTGATGATAAAGGAGACCACATGCCACAGAGACTGAATCAAACCGGCCGTGAATTTCATTTTCTTCTGGCTTTCATTATGTGTTCTGTCCTCTCTCTCTCAACACTGGAGTTGAAGGAACAGTATAGTCAAAAATGAAAATTCTGTCATCATTTGCTCACTATCGTGTTGTTCCAAACCCATATGACTATCTTTTTTATCTTTTAATATTCTTTCTTTTACAGCAAAAGCGTTTAATGACCAGAGTCTGACAAGCTCCAAAAAGAACAATGTAGCGCCACATACATACATACAGTACATACATACATACATACACACACACACACACATATATATATATATATATATATATATATATATATATATATATAGCCTTTACTGTGGGCCCCACAAATATTAACACCCTTGGTAAATATTAGCAAAACTGACTGTGAAAATTTGTTCTTGCCATTTCTTCTTTCATTCAAAATATTCACAACAATCTAACATTTAATTTAAGTTAATTTACACGAAATAAAATGTGGAATAAATATGGTTCCCTTTCGAAAGGGAACTCTACACTACGTCAGAATGACGCTATGGGGAACGCCTCAGGCGTGACAGGTGTCTGAAATAAATATCAACTCACGTCAATTATGTTGACCGGCGACAGCCCGTGAATCATCAGCTTGATTGATTAACGCGCAACCTGGATGTATAAAGGGAAGCCTTGCATACATGACAACATCTTTTCGTCTTCAGGGACTGTTTGTCTGTATTGAGAATATCGCTGAAGCGCGCGGGAGGCTCTCGAGAGAGCCTCTTGTGCAAACTGTGAGCGTTTTTTATTTAAAAATGCTCCGCTTTCGCGGATCCTTTTCTCGAGGGAGGAGGGTTCAGCATCTGAGCTGTGGTGCGTGCGATCTGTGAAACAATACTGTTTGGGTACGAGGCGTTCACAGTCAGTTCCTAAGGGTGCTGGCAGTGTTCATTAAGAAATATCTCGGCGCGCGTGAGAAAGAAAAAATCCGTGCGCTGTCGGATGTTTCAACCTCGCACCTGTTGACTTTCTTCTCGAGGGATGAAAGCCAAATATTTTTTAACGGCTCTTTTCTCGCGCTTGCCGAGGCAGTGTGTAGATTACGAGAACGTATAAATGTTAAAACAGTATTGTCTGGTGAGTATGGCTGCATTTAATTCTATGAATTAAAATGATGGAATATTATCTGACTTTTAAGAAGTTAGATATTTAGTAATTCAGCCTATCATCCAGATCGCGTTATCCAGTGTTTTTGGCTGCATTTTAATTGAAAAATGAGCAGTGAACAAAAAGAGCAGGTGTAATTCTGGTCTTTTTGTAAAATGTGAAATTAACATATTTCTGTTTCTTTTCAGACCACATCTCCTGTTTTAGAGTCTGGGGCAAAATGTTATGGGAGTAAATCTAAAGATTTTTTCGATGGTCAGGTAGTAGGTCTTAACAGGCCTCCTTGACCAGACAGTCCCCATTTTGCAACCGGACAGTGCTTGGGCCTCCCTGAGGTGAGCTCCCAGGAATTGACTGTCAAGGAGTAATGTGGTTATCAGGTTATAGGCCTCACTAGGCCTTCCTGAATATGAGCTTCCACATACTATGGTTAAATGAGCTCCCACATATTATGGTTATCAGGTCATAGGCCTCACTAGGCCTTCCTGAATATGAGCTCCCACATACTGTGGTTATCAAGTTATAGGCCGCTCCAGGCCTTCTTGAATATAGCTCCCATATAATGTGGTTATCAGGTCATAGGCCTCACTAGGCCTTCCTGAAAATGAGCTCCCACATACTGTGGTTGAATATGAGCTCCCACATTCTGTGGTTATCAAGTTATAGGCCTCACCAGGCCTTCTTGAATATAGCTCCCATATAATGTGGTTATCAGGTCATAGGCCTCACTAGGCCTTCCTGAAAATGAGCTCCCACATACTGTGGTTGAATATGAGCTCCCACATTCTGTGGTTATCAAGTTATAGGCCTCACCAGGCCTTCTTGAATATGAGCTCCCACATACTGTGATATGAGCTCCCACATTCTGTGGTTATCAAGTTATAGGCTTCACCAAGCCTTCTTGAATATGAGCTCCCACATACTGTGGTTATCAGGTCATAGGCCTCACCAGGCCTTCCTGAATATGAGCTCCCACATACTGTGGTTGAATATGAGCTCCCACATACTGTGGTTATCAGGTCAGAGGCCTCACCAGGCCTTCCTGAATATGAGCTCCCACATTCTGTGGTTATCAGGTCAGAGGCCTCACCAGGCCTTCTTGAAAATGAGCTCCCACATACTGTAGTTGCCAGGTTATAGGCCTCACCAGGCCTTCCTGGTTATGAGCTTCCACATGTCAGGTTACAGGCCTCACCGGCCTTCCTGAATGTGAGCTCCCACATACTGTGGTAATCAGGTTACAGGCCTCATCAGGCCTTCCTGGTTATGAGCTCCCACATACTGTGGTCGCCAGGTTACAGGCCTCATCCGGCCTTCCTGGTTATGAGCTCCCACATACTGGGATATCAGGTTACAGGCCTTACTAGGCCTTCCTGAATATGAGCTCCCATACACGGTGGTCGCCACGTTACAGGCCTCGCCAGGCCTTCCTGGTTATGAGCTCCCACATACTGTGGCGCCAGGTTACAGGCCTCACCGGCCTTCCTGGTGATGGGCTTCTACATGTCAGGTTGCAGGCCTCACCCGGCCTTCCTGAATGTGAGCTCCCACATACTGTGGTCATCAGGTTACAGGCCTCATCCGGCCTTCCTGGTTATGAGCTCCCACATACTGTAGTCGCCAGGTTATAGGCCTCACCAGGCCTTCTTGGTTAGGAGTTTTTCACATGTCAGGTTTCGGGCCTCGCGGGCCTTCCTGAATGTGAGCTCCTACATACTGTGAGCTTCCACTTACTGTGGTTATCAAGTTATAGGCCTTACCAGGCCTTCTTGATTATGAGCTCCCACATACTGTGGTTGAATATGAGCTCCCACATTCTGTGGTTATCAAGTTTTAGGCCTCACCAGGCCTTCTTGAATATGAGCTCCCACATACTGTGGTTATCAGGTCATAGGCCTCACTAGGCCTTCCTGAGTATAGCTCTCACATACTGTGGTTGAATATGAGCTCCCACATTCTGTGGTTATCAAGTTTTAGGCCTCACCAGGCCTTCTTGAATATGAGCCCCCACATTCTGTGGTTATCAGGTCAGAGGCCTCACCAGGCCTTCCTGAATGAGAGCTTCCACATATTTTGGTTGAATATGAGCTCCCACTTACTGTGGGTGTCAAGTTATAGGCCTCACCAGGCCTTCTTGAATATGAGCTCCCACATACTGTGGTTATCAGGTCATAGGCCTCACTAGGCCTTCCTGAGTATAGCTCTCACATACTGTGGTTGAATATGAGCTCCCACATTCTGTGGTTATCAAGTTTTAGGCCTCACCAGGCCTTCTTGAATATGAGCCTCCACATTCTATGGTTATCAGGTCAGAGGCCTCACCAGGCCTTCCTGAATGAGAGCTTCCACATATTTTGGTTGAATATGAGCTCCCACATGCTGTGGTTGTCAGGTCACAGGCCTCACTAGGCCTTCCTGAGTATGAGCTCCCACATACTGTGGTTGAATATGAGCTCCCACATACTGTAGTTGCCAGGTTATAGGCCTCACCAGGCCTTCCTGGTTACGAGCCTCCACATGTCAGGTTACAGGCCTCACCGGCCTTCCTGAATGTGAGCTCCTACATACTGTGGTCATCAGGTTACAGGCCTCATCTGGCCTTCCTGGTTATGAGCTCCCACATTCTGTGGTTATCAGGTCAGAGGCCTCACCAGGCCTTCCTGAGTATGAGCTCCCACATACTGTGGTTGTATATGAGCTCCCACATACTGTAGTCGCCAGGTTATAGGCCTCACCAGGCCTTCTTGGTTAGGAGCCTTCACATGTCCGGTTACAGGCCTCGCCGGCCTTCCTGAATGTGAGCTCCTACATGCTGTGAGCTTCCACTTACTGTGATTATCAAGTTATAGGCCTCACCAGGCCTTCTTGAATTTGAGCTCCCACGTGCGGTGGTCGTTAGGTCACAGGCCTCACCGGCCTTCCTGAGTTTTAACCTTCCACAATTAGTGGTCACCAGGCTTTAGGCCTCTGCGGCCTTCCTGGTTATGAGTTCTTTCATGTCAGGTGGCAGGCCTCACCAGGCCTTACTGAATGAGAACTCCCACGTATTGTGTCTATCAGGTTGCAGGCTTCTTCTGGCTTTCCTGATTATAGGTTCCCACGTACGGTGGTTCCCTGGTTACAGGCCTCACCAGGCCTTCCTGGGTTTGAGCTTTTACATGTCAGGTTACAGGCCTCATCCGGCCTTCCCGAATGTGGGCTCACACATACTGTGTTTTTAGAGTGATGAAGTACGAGCAAACCTTTACTTCATTCCTTTTTGGTACATACGTTCCGTACCTTTTTTAAACCATGCTTATGGTAAGTCACACGACTTATGTCTTGTGTATTTTCTAAATCCATTTTCTATGGTAAGGGTCATGCGCATATCGCTTCTGTCCCTTCCTATGTGGCTCAGACCCTGGTCTTACTTCCTGTCGTCACTTTATTACGACAGATGTTTTTCTCTAGCTAACTTCCACATTCTGATGAGCTCCCACACACTGTGGTCACCGTGTTACAGGCCTCACCGGCCTTCCCGAGTATGAGCTCCCACATGCTGTGGTCGCCAGGTTAGAGGCCTCATCAGGCCTTCTTGGGTTCAGAATGGCTAAGTACATGCACTTTCTTTCATGTACTTTCTATTTCCATTTTTTATGGTAAGGGTTGTGCGCTGTACGCTTTATTCCCTTTCTGAAAGTGAGCTCCCACATCCTGTGGTCGCCAGGTTAGAGGCCTCACCGGCCTTCCTGATAGGAGCTCCCACATGCTGTGGTCACCAGGTTAGAGGCCTCACCGGCCTTCCTGATAGGAGCTCCCACATGCTGTGGTCACCAGGTTAGAGGCCTCACTGGCCTTCCTGATATGAGCTCCCACATGTTGTGGTTGCCAGGTCAGAGGCCTCACCGGCCTTCCTGAAGGTAAGCTCCCACATATTGTGGTTGAATACAAGCTCCCCCATGTTGTGGTCGCCAGGTTAGAGGTCCTACCAGGCCTTCCTGGAGGTAGCTCCCTTTAGGCCCTCACAGGCCTCCTCAGTGTTTTGAAACACAAACACTGGGTAGATCCATGGATCGAGTAGAGAGACTCCCCTCGCTGGCAAGGGTTGTAAAGCACTATGCTGAGTCATACTCTCCAGGATGTCCCGTCTCTGAGATCCGGGCTGAGTGGTTCATTGCCTGTTTTGCAGTCCCTCGGGTTGGATGCCTTCTTAAGGCAAGTGTCCAGAGGCTCTGTCTTCAGACAGACAGGAAGTGGCCAGACTCTAGTGTCTTATGTAGTGACACCAGGTCAGGCCTGCCTGGTGGTATTTCAGGTGGCACGCTCCCCTGAATAGTGACTGGCTGGGAGTCCCCTGGGCCCCCTAGCCACACTCCCTAGAAGGGACCCCTTCTTTTGGAAGCTGTGGTCCTAAGCCTTTGAGCTGGCCCAGATATACCCCCCATTAACTATGTTCTGGCGGTTTCTTGGTTCATTAGCTTGGGTGATGACCGGTAGGGAGTGCTGTCACTGACAGCCCGATGTGACCTAAGGGTGAGTGGTTCCAGTGTTTTCTGAATTACTGGTTCGGACAGTTGTCACTGCCTTTGGGCATGCACTCCCCTCAGCATGGTGGCGTTGGTATATCGTTCCCCATAGCGTCATTCTGACGTAGTGTAGAGTTCCCTTTCGAAAGGGAACGTCTCAGGTTACGACTGTAACCTATGTTCCCTGAGAACAGGGAACGAGACACTACGTCTTCCTGCCATGCCTCGGGGCCTGCCTGCAACAGTCCCTTCAGACGATAGGATGTTGTCATGTATGCAAGGCTTCCCTTTATACATCCAGGTTGCGCGTTAATCAATCAAGCTGATGATTCACGGGCTGTCGCCGGTCAACATAATTGACGTGAGTTGATATTTATTTCAGACACCTGTCACGCCTGAGGCGTTCCCCATAGCGTCATTCTGACGTAGTGTCTCGTTCCCTGTTCTCAGGGAACATAGGTTACAGTCGTAACCTGAGACGTTTTCTCCAAAATATGTGTGCTAAAATTATAATGAGTAAAGTATATTCAGTTATACAAGTATGTTTTTAAGTTCACCTTAGTGATCAGGAACACTTTAAGGTGATGATACACAGGGCAACTTTTTGAGCAATGTTGCTGGGCAATCTTGCCGGTCGATTGTTTCTTGGGCACTTTCCCATTGAAAATGGGCAATACATTTCAATCTGGATAATTTAGATCGGTCGTGGGCCCTGTGTCTCATCTGGTTGCCCATTGACGCCAACATTGCCCAGCAATATTGCTCAAAAAGTTGCCCTGTGTATCATCACCTTTAAGTGATAAGTCATGACATCACTGGGCTCTAAATATAAGTGACACACAGGCCAAATTCCTGTAGTCATGCATTACTATTGGAAACTCCTGAAAATACAGTGATGATGTGTGACAAAAGGTTGGTGAGATGCACAAATCATGAAATGGCTATAAGATAATAGTTTCATTGTTAGAATACTCATTTCCACTATCTGGGCAATAATTAAGAAGTTGAAATTAACTGGAGATGTTAACAATCTACCTGGAAGAGGACATGTAGCTATATTTGCCCCACACATACTGAGGGAGTATGGTTTGAGTCGCTAAACAAATTGTAAGGATCAATGTTGGAGAATTGCAGATGCTAGTTGGGTCTTGGGGTCAAAAAGTCTCAAACAATGATTAGACCAAGCATAGCCATGCTGTAAAGCCACTGTGAAGTGGTGGATCTTTAATCCTGTGAGGCTAACAGAAAATAAATCAACACCTGACTGGCCTATCAGGTAGCGTAAATGTGGTTGGATCTTCCAGCAGGGCAATGATCCAGAGCACATCTCAAAATAAACAACAGAGTACTTAACTGAACACAGAATGTTTTGCCATGGACAAAGCAGTCCCCTGACCAAACCCTATAAAAAAAATAAAATAAAAAAAAACTTTGGAATCGAATGAGCTAAAGAAAAGATTCCACAAGCATAAACATCTGAATCTGAAGGATCTGAAAAGAATCTGTATGGAGGAATGGTCTCAAATCTCTTGCCATATGTTCATCAACCTTAAGCACTGTAGGTGAAGGTCCAGAGCTGTTATCTTGGCAAAGGGAGGTTGCACAAATTAAGTAAAGGGGTGCCAAAAACAGTGGAAAACATAAAAAAAAAGTTTAATGATTTATTTCTTTTTTTTTTTTTTTTTTTACATTACAAGTTTATATTTTTGTGAATATTTTGAATGAAAGACTATGAGGAGAAATTGCAAAAAAAAAAAAAAAAAAATTACCAAGGGTGCCAACATTTGTGGAGCCCACTATGTATGTATGGAGGAGTGTTTGAATTTGGAAATTATTACATTTATTTGATGTTTTTGAAATAAGTTTCTTATGCTCACCAAGGGTGCATTTAATTGATGAAAATACAGTAAAACACTTTAACACACATTCAACACTTTAATAATCATAAAATAAACCAACAAAACGAACGTAAAGACGGCAGCCCCTCATGGACAACTGCCGCCACATATAAAACAAAACATAAATTATAGGCCAGGCCCTCTCTCGTCCTTCATCGTCGTCGCTCCTCCGTGAGCGATACGTGCCTCGCGCCGTTCTCCCATGGCCCTCTGCCTCGTCCTGCTCGCCACAATCACTTTTTACAGTGAATGGTTTCTGAAGGATCACGTGACACTGATGGCACAATATTATCTTTGAATCATCTTTTTTTGGATGATTTTCTCAGCAAATGTGGATATGCGGCTATTTTAAACTTCCAGCTCACTTTATTAATTAACAATAAAAACGTTTGTAGACTATTAAAAAGTATGTCACATCAGTCACAGTCTTGCTCTTGGCTTCCCTGCATTGTATTCATGAATGTTTTTACTTTAAAACCTCCCGTATTGTCACTGTATGTTTCCTCTTGAGGAAGACTAGCTTTGTCAGGAGACTGGTTATCGCACCATGTTTGATTTGTCTGTCTCTTATCTGAGCGTGGCGATAAGAAAAGGCATCCGCCAGAATGCAGGATATATCAGGACAGGCTGAAAGACTGCTTTTCCTCTTTTTCAGTCCGTCTTCGGAAACCTTATCCAATGATGTGAATACCAATTGGCTGTGTTATAAGGTACAGCCAGTATTATGTCTGTATTCTTCAGCTAAATCAGCATACATGTTATTCCTGTGATTAATTTGTGCAAAGCAGCTCTACATTCTGTCTTGCTGGTCATCACTGTTACGCCCCTGCTGCACTTGAGAAAAATGCCGGAGAAAATCACTGCATGTTCCACCCTCTGAGCAGGCAATTGTGCATTAATGCGCCAGTCTCAGTCTCTGCAGCTAGCAGGACGTATTGCCCTTCACCTTTTCGTATCTGTAAATGTCTATGAACGTAGGATAGTAAAATAATCTTAATTTATTCAAAGGGCAGCCAAGGTCTCAGATTAAAGGAGGCATTTGCATGAACTGGAGAACTCTTCAAATGATCATGTGACATTGATGTAGGACCATTCACAAGTGGGAGAAGAATTATTAATTAAGATTTTATTAGAGTAGGGATTGTCATGCATATTGAATGTGTTTGGTTTATATTCTCTCTGACATTTCATGGGCCTTGGAAGCATATATTTCATCACTGTTGAAAAAAAAGTGTATATACTGTACTAACATCTGTTTATTATAGTCATACTCACGCTTATTTTTGTGAGACAACCTAAAAATGGTTGTGGTTAAGAATGTATTTGCAAAAATAAGATGAGGGAGGGAGTCATAATTATTTTTCATCGTCGTTTTCAGCCTGCCCTAGTCAGTGCTTTCTGCGGTTCATTCATGTCTTTGCTGCACCATAAAATCTGAGAATTGTCTTGTTAATCTGTATTGAGGACAAGCTGTAAATCATATTAGTAAATGGTGATCATGTGATTGAATGAGTGCAATATCACAGTATAGCATTGCAGTTTATTATGAAAGTATCGTTGTTATGACTGTCACGACAATTGAAGTGAAAAGCACACATTCGCCTTTTTGCAAATGGGCAGTTTTGTGTAATTAGGATGGTGAAGTTGGCACTCAAGGTTTTTTTTTTTTCTTTTTTTCAGTACTTGAAGTACAAAGTACTTGAATATTTAGATTGAAAAATGATCCAATTACACGGGGCATGCAGAGTTCATTCTGGAGCATTATGATCACGGAAAGTCTCACTTTGTGTCAGTTTAGCAAGTCCGTAAATGCTGGGTTGCCAGCCTGAAGGCATCCCTGTCAAAATCTCTCTCCGGGTTCAACACATCTCACCCATTAGCTTCAGCACCATACATTCATCCTGTGACGGCCCACAGATGGCTCCTAATTAGCAGGGAAATTAAAAACGGTAGATAGAGGCTGGAGAAAAGGCCCTTGGCCGCATTGAAGGGTCTTTTTAAGTACTCTGGGAATGGTCATTCAGCTAATGCATCATTTATGCAGATGATGGTGTCAACACAGTGGCTGTAGGAGCTTTTCTGATGTCCTGATGTCTCAGAGGACAGGACTCTACATGAATACATCTGTCTATAGCAGGATTTTGTCTTGCACAATGTAAAACTTTTGCACTCTCTTGTCCTTATTGCTTAATAGTCCAGGATAGTTTCCCTTATAGATTATATTCGCCTAGAACACCAAATAAGCCAGGACCGCCACTGCGAACAGGGCATTGTGAAGCAACAAGTTACACTGGACCCTTATATATGATACAACAACAGCATAAATTCACCCATTCAAAAAGTTTATAATATTTAGCCTACTCTGCCTCAAACTTTCATGGTGCGTCATGCCAAAAATAAAATGCGCAGGTGCTGATACGTTGGATGGGTTTATTATAAGTGAGATGCTCTTTTTCACTCTAGACAGAGTGTTAGCCTACTCAGTTCTGCCATCCAAAGGCAAAAGGCTGTAACTTAGTTTTTGGTCGAAAATGAGTTATTGATATTTTTGCCATATTCAAGACCTCCTTTATCATGTGGATAGGTATCTTGAGTCAGTTTCGTTGTTTTTAAAAAAAAATGGGTTATCTTAAAAGTAACTTCCAAAAGCCCATGAGAAACCAAGGCAGAACACCGTAAAACCAGTTACCACTCTTTGGCTTTGTTTTGGAACGCTCAAATTGAGTTACGGTACTCTGCCTTTGTTTAGCCGTGCGTCAATATGTTACAAAGTTACTGTGCTGGTCTTCTATTAAATAATACTACCTATCAGATTGTACGGTGTTCTGCCTTTGTTTTACTGTCCATTAAAATTGAAATTATGGTGTAGCCTGTGTACTTTGTACAGCTGCCATCAGTCCCTGTAACTTCTGATGTCCTCAGAGCTTTGTTACATGTAAAATTGTTACACATGCCGTAGCAGGTAAATACAACAAAGAACTAAAGCCCCGCCTCACCCAGTTCGGGTACCGGACCTGGTTGAAAAACACTCATGCACGGTCGAGCCAACACTGGTCTAATATGTCACAGGGAGTGATAATAATGAAGCAACAAATGTATTGATGCATACACCATAATGAAGCAACAAGTGTAGCCTACTGGTGCATACAACATCAGACAATCACAGCGTCCGGAATAAATCCGCGGGACAAGCGAAGTGCACAAGCACAATAATAGGACAGACAGAAACCCCTGCATACTGAAAAGTCGTAGAACACAGAAGGTTGTGCTATAAATGCATTAGTCATCTAGGTAGTCCAGAACGTGCTCCCTACTGAGTCTCAAAGGGGAAAGCACTGCGTTCATACTTTTCGTGAACGTACGAGGAGTGCGACACCTTCGAACACAAATCTCAGGAAGCGCCTGTGATAAAGGAGCTATATCTGACTGTGAAATTGTATGCGTCTTTCAGGTCGAATGTGTGAGAGGATCTGTTTTATCGTGATCATTTTGAATGCATGCTTAGCAAGTCTTATGCCACTCGGGTTCTTACGCCACTGTGTACTAATCAAGATACGCTTTACCACAATGGAGGCATTTTGTCATGTCTAATGTATTAATAATGCCATCAGAATGCAACCAAAGCACAGGATAGCAATAAGTAGATGGCTATAAGTAATTGTAAATCATACAAAATAAATGCCATGATCACTAGATTTTATACAGGTGTTACCATAATGATTTTGTTAATGGTGATCAGCAACCAAATATTGATAATGTGAAAGTTACTGCCTTTTGCCTTTCACATGACTTCTCACTTTTTGCTGACAATACAAAGGCAGAGTACAGTAACTTTAAAATAGTGGTCAAAAGTCAAGTATGAGCTCAAGATTTTTTTATGTAGATAATTTAAGGTAAGGTCATTTTTATTACTAATACATCTAGGCCTAATTGCCAGATTTCCAGTGTCCTACCTATAATTAATTTTGCGGGACAACTAAAAATCTTTAAAGTCATTTTTCTCAGTTCCACACTCTAGCGAGTTAAGGTCTTTTGCCTTTGTAGGGCAGTGTTGCTTTCTCATGAAACACAACTAAAAGTATTCCTAATATGTTGGACCTTTTATTGAAAGTAGCCTTCTTTTTCCTGAGGCATGCCTTTACAAGCACCCATATAAGCTCTATTTTTGGGGTTTGAGTTGGGTGAGGTGCTACACTTGAAAGGGGTGCTAAGAGAAAAAACAGAAAGCACACTAAGCAGATTAATCTGCTAAACTTCCTGAGATCAGTGTGTACATTGTCTTAGTAATGAGTCCATCACCGTGTCAGAATCTTGACAACCATCCACCGCTAGTGACCTTGATGCTGTCGCACAGACTGGACAACTGTTATAGATCAATCAGAGCTGATGTATTAATCTATTACACCTGTCAGGCTGCACGTCCACTCTCACCGTGCATGAAAAAGCGGATGTGAGTTATGACACTGCAGTTTAGAGAAGCATAGATCAAGACGGATGACACAGGTGACACTTGAAAGTGTACTTTGAAGAAAAAAAAAAGAAAAAAAGAAAGGAAATCTGCTTTGTCACACCAATGTCTTTGCAGGGTAGATTTTGTTTTGTACTTTTTTTTTGTCTTGAAAGAAAAGATATTTAAATGGGGCTGTATATGAATATTTAAAAGAACTTAAGGCAGAACTTTACCAACTGAATCATTCTTGGCTTGAAAATGTTGTGGGCTATTGTTTGGCAGGGCTTCTGGTTACAAGAGGGGATTGGGTACTTGTCGTTTAGCAGATGCATTTTATCCAAAGAAATTCAGAGCATTGTCACTGAAACAAATAGTCATTGAACAAGCAGTAAGAAATAAAACTGATTTAAGTTTTACTGTATTTAAATTTGTAACACTTCTAGTACAAAGATCAAATAAATGGTTCTCGGCTCATTGTCTGTCAGACATAACCTTTGAACAAACAAATGAGTCATCTGAGTTAAATCAGTTATGTGGTGAGTTGTCCAACTGATTCTACTCATGATTCAGTCTAATGACTGAATGTGTTGTACTTAGTCTCATTTGCCGGTTTGTTTGACTGATTCATTAAGAACCACACTTAATTGAGCAATTCATTTACCAACTGGACAGCACTTCACACGTTTTTTTCTCTTCTTTTTTTTTTCTTTTTTTGCCTTTTTTTGCATGCAGTCAGTAAGTTTGCATGCAGTAAGTCAATAAAAAAGTTTACTTTTTTTTTCAATGTTATTTTGCAGTGCCCAGTAAGATATTTTTTGGTTTTGAAATATATATATATATATCTTGTGCTCACCAAGGCTGCATTTCGTTGATGAAAAATACAGTAAAAACAGTAATGCTGTCAAATATTATTGCGTTTTTTTTTTTTTAATGTCTACTTAAATTTTAAAATGTATTCTTGATGTTTTTGATGGCAAAGTTTATTTTTCTACAGCCATTACTCCAGTCTTGGAGTACTCAATCATTTAAATATACTGATTTGGTGTTAAAGAAACATTTATTTATCATCACTGTTGAAAGCAGTTGTGCTGCTTAATAGTTTTGTAGAAAGTTCAAAGTAACAGCATTTATTTGAAATAGGATTTTTTTTTGTAACATAATTCTTTACTGTATCTTTTGATCAATTCAATGCATCCTTGCTGAATTTTATATATATATACACTCACCTAAAGGATTATTAGGAACACCATACTAATACTGTGTTTGACCCCCTTTCGCCTTTAGAACTGCCTTAATTCTACGTGGCATTGATTCAACAAGGTGCTGAAAGCATTCTTTAGAAATGTTGGCCCATATTGATAGGATAGCATCTTGCAGTTGATGGAGATTTGTGGGATGCACATCCAGGGCACGAAGCTCCCGTTCCACCACATCCCAAAGATGCTCTATTGGGTTGAGATCTGGTGACTGTGGGGGCCATTTTAGTACAGTGAACTCATTGTCATGTTCAAGAAACCAATTTGAAATGATTCAAGCTTTGTGACATGGTGCATTATCCTGCTGGAAGTAGCCATCAGAGGATGGGTACATGGTGGTCATAAAGGGATGGACATGGTCAGAAACAATACTCAGGTAGCCCGTGGCATTTAAACGATGCCCAATTGGCACTAAGGGGCCTAAAGTGTGCCAAGAAAACATCCCCCACACCATTACACCACCACCAGCCTGCACAGTGGTAACAAGGCATGATGGATCCATGTTCTCATTCTGTTTATGCCAAATTCTGACTCTACCATCTGAATGTCTCAACAGAAATCGAGACTCATCAGACCAGGCAACATTTTTCCAGTCTTCAACTGTCCAATTTTGGTGAGCTCGTGCAAATTGTAGCCTCTTTTTCCTATTTGTAGTGGAGATGAGTGGTACCCGGTGGGGTCTTCTGCTGTTGTAGCCCACCCGCCTCAAGGTTGTGCGTGTTGTGGCTTCACAAATGCTTTGCTGCATACCTCGGTTGTAACGAGTGGTTATTTCAGTCAAAGTTGCTCTTCTATCAGCTTGAATCAGTCGGCCCATTCTCCTCTGACCTCTAGCATCAACAAGGCATTTTCGCCCACAGGACTGCCGCATACTGGATGTTTTTCCCTTTTCTTTGTAAACCCTAGAAATGGTTGTGCGTGAAAATCCCAGTAACTGAGCAGATTGTGAAATACTCAGACCGGCCCGTCTGGCACCAACAACCATGCCACGCTCAAAATTGCTTAAATCACCTTTCTTTCCTATTCTGACATTCAGTTTGGAGTTCAGGAGATTGTCTTGACCAGGACCACACCCCTAAATGCATTGAAGCAACTGCCATGTGATTGGTTGATTAGATAATTGCATTAATGAGAAATTGAACAGGTGTTCCTACTAATCCTTTAGGTGAGTGTACAGTCGTGCTCAGAATTAATCATACCCCTGGTAAATATGATCAAAAATGGCTGTAAAAAATAAATCTGCATCGTTTATCCTTTTGATCTTTCATTAAAAAAATTGGTAAAAATGTAACCTTTCATTGAAGTGAAAATGGGGGGGGGGGGGGGGGGGGGAATCACATTATGAAATAAATGTTTTTCTCCAAAACACGTTGGCCACAATTATTCATACCCCTAGAATTTTTTATGAATAAAATATCTCTGAAGTATATTCCCATTAATATTTACCTTTTTTAGCACACCAGGGTGACTAGGAACATGACATTGTCCAGCTATGACTTCTTGTTTCACAGGAGTTTAAATATGAGGAAGCACAAAGGCCAAATTCCCTGAATCATCCATCACAATGAATAAAACCAAAGAATATAGTTCTGATGTGCAGCAAAAGATTGTTGAGCATCACAAAATAGAGAGTGGCTGTAAGAAAATGGCTAAAGAATTGAAAATCCCCATTTTGACCATCAGGGCAATAATTAAGAAGTTATCATCAACTAAAGATGCTATGAATCTGCCAGGAAGAAGACGTGTGTCTATATTGTCTTAATGGACGGTGAGGATGAAAGTTTGAGTGTCCAAAGACTCTTCAATAATCACAGATGGAGAATTGTAGAGATTAGTTGAGTCTTGGGTCAGAAAGCCTATTAAAAAAAAAATCAAACAACCCCTACATCCTCACATGTTGTTTGGGAGGTTTTCAAGAAAAATGCTCCTCGCTCATCCAAGAACAAACTCCAACATATTCAGTGGTCAGACATGACTGGAACTTCAAACGGCACAGGGTTCTATGGTCAGATGAAACTAAAAAAAAGAGCTTTTTGGCAGCAAAGACGCTAGATGGGTTTGGTGCACATAAGGATAAAAAGTAACCCATGTGTACAATTTAATATACCGTTGGATCTTTAATGTTGTGGGCATATTTTTCTGCTGGAGGTCCTGGACTTCTTATTCAGATACATGGCATCGTGGATTCTATCAAATATCAACAGATAAAAAATCAAAACCTGACGGCCTCTGCTAGAAATCTTATAATGGGCCGTGGTTGGATCTTCCTTCAGGACAACGATCCAAAACAAACATCAAAATCAACACAAAAATGTGTTAGGGAGCACAAAATGAAGCTTCTGCCATGACTGTCCCAGTTCCCTGACCTGATGAGTGGAGTGAACTGAAGAGAAGCACCAACATGGATCTGGGAATCTGAAGGATCTGGAGAGATTCTGCATGGAGGAATGGTCTTTGATCTCTTGTCAGGTGTTCTCCAAACTCATCAGGCATTATAGAAGAAGACTCAGAGCAGTTATCTTGTCATAAGGAGATTGCAAAAAGGTATTTAATAAAAGGGTATGAATAATTGTGGCCAATGTGTTGGAGAAAAGCATTTATTTTATAATGTGATTTCCCCCCCACTTTCAATTCTTTTACTTCAATGAAAGGTTAGGATATTGCCAATTTTTTGAATGAAAGATCAAAAGGATAAACGATGCAGATTTATTTTTTACAGCCATTTTTGATTATATTTACCAGGGGTATGATTAATTCTGAGCACGACTATATATATATATATATATATATAATATATATATATATATTTCAACATAAACAATTTTATTATAACATAAACCTGAACCTCAAATGGCAGACAGTATCTGTAATGTCACAACAATCTTGTCTGGAAACGGAAAGTGATAGTGATTCTTCTCGGTTCCTCAATCTTGTTACTCTACCTTGATTGCTTTAGAGTTTCAGATATATTCAAATTACGTACCAGTAATTACTCGCTAAGATTTTTGAGATACCACTAATTATTTCTAAATCAATTAATCCATTTGAGGTTGATGAGTCTGAAGTTTTTTGCATGGTTCCATTTATGGTCTGTAATGAAGTTCCTGAAATGAATGACAGTCAATTACCTGTCAAATTTCAGTCTGTAGCTATTTTGTAGTCTGGTGTATCTGGCTTGCAATCTCTGATTATCCTTGCTTAGGATTCTACATGGAATAGTAAAACAAATCTGAAGTGATCCATTTTCCATGAAGGCAACATTTACATTTTGCATTAACAATGACTTTTCAGTGATTGGATAACCTTTTGACCACATTTAAATGCACTTAATATGCGCATGTGTTGCGATCTGATTGTGATTGGATCACAGAAGCCACATCGTGGGTAAATAGTAAATTACACATTTCACAATTTTCCTATGATGTAAATGGTATTTAACATTTTACACAGTAAATGCGACCGGTGTAAAGTAAATGCTTTCCAGATATTCTATCTGGACACAAAATGCATTTTAACAGTGTTGGTAATGTGAGTTATGTAATCAGATTATTTTTTTCAAGTAAAGTAAAGCATTACTTTTTAATTTAACAAAATATACTTTTTCAAGTAAGTAACTCAAGTTACTTTGTTTTTTCCATTTATTGACTAACAGCTCTCCTGTCCCCATGTTGAGCGAAATTGGAATTAAGTGCAGAGGCATTGTGTAAACATGATGGTTATTGCAGTTCTAGTCTAAATGTGAGCAGGCATTTACTCATCTTACTTGCACAAAATCAGTATTCCTCAAGATGAATAAAAACCTTCAAATGAAAACCCAGAATATTATGCAAACCTGCAATAATTAGGCTAAATGTTAAATAATACAAATATATTTTATGTATTTAATAGGGATGTGCCCAAAGCCTAAATCCAAAAAACATTATATGGAGCCCCTAAAGGGACATGGTTAGGCTTGCTGCAGTAGTTGGTTTGGTTACATTATAGTACATCAAATTTCACTGTATTGTGAAGATAGTGAAGAAAGATGACTGACAGGATGATGTCGGAGGATTTGGTGTGCAACAGATCCAGAGCGTCATTGACAAATATCTTATCTTTTTAAATATGCGGTCAGTACCACCACTACCTGTGATCATGAATTCGGAAGTGAAAGTAAATATTGAGTGTGTATTCCACAGAGATACTCAATCCATCCAGGAAGTCTATCCCTTAAAGGGATAGTTCACCCAAAAATTAAAATGTTGTCAATACTTACCCTCAAGTTGTTCCAAATCTGTATGAGTTTCTTTCTTCTGTTGGACACAAAAGAAGATATTTCAAAGAATGTTGGTAACCAGTCGACGGCACCTATTGACTTCCGTAGTATTCCATAGTATTTAGTCAATGACTACCGTCAACTGTCTGGTTACCAACATTCTTTAAAATATCTTTTGTGTCCAACAGAAGAAAGAAACTTGTATGGGTTTCGGAACAACTTGAGGGAAAGTAATTAATGACAAAAGTTTTATTTTTGGGTGAACTATCCCTATACAAGTGCTAAAGTGAATCTGGAGGCGCCTATAAAGGCTGTTGTAAACTTTTCTGTTTTATTGTAAGTTGTTTTTTAGGGTTTTGCTTGTCATTTTAGACTCTTAAACCATTTTAGATGGTTTAGCTGCAGTACACTACGCACACACCTTTTTTGCTAAATATTTCCCTTTGCCAGGTGTGTGGTACGGAGCCCTCAAGGCTTTTAACACGTACATAAACGGTCCTTACTGACATGTTAACATTTTGGCATTTAAATAAACCAAATGCTCAAGGCATATTACTACAAGCAGCTGTGGTTATTGGCCGACTGTTTTATAAGGTTCAGATCAGTTTCATGATGGGGGGTATAAACCTTTTTTATATAGGGGAAAAAGGAAGAAAATGCTAAGCCACAGCTGTGTAATTATCTAAAATGTCTTTAAACCAGCATTTCTGAGAGGGTGTTCAGAATCGATTTAAATCTCATCCAGGCGAGAGAAAGGCAGAGAGTCACAGCACATTACGGAGCTTTTATGTGGTCTTTGATGCAGCTTTGCGTGTACGTAATTTGGTGTCACACTGGAGAGGAGGGGACCTCTGACTGTGACCGAAACAATCAGCAGTCCTAAAGCAAGTCTTCCGCTGGAATAGAAGTGTAAATGGCATTCCAGCGTGTATAAGTGGTCCACTCATACCCTATGAGTGGACCACTTATACATGCTGGAATGCCATTTACACTTCTATTCCAGCGGAAGACTTTACCTGCTAGTAAACCCAGACATGGTTGACAAACCCTAACCCTGGTTGCACGTCTGGCGCTGTTTTATTGAAGGAAGTCCATTTCAGCTGTGGAGTAATGCGAAAAAGTCAAGCTTATCTACCACGTCTTATTGTTTTGATTAGAATATTATTGAGGAATAGGGAGGATGATACATTAAAAAAATGAATAGCTCAGAGAAAATTATCAAGGAGGAAAATTATGAATTTTGCATGAGTAGATCTGGAAGGAAAGAACAGGTTGAATGGATGACCAAAAGATGGATAAAAGAGACACATGGTCTTTGTTGAACAAACCTGAATAATGCTCTATTCATTGGGGATAATGTATTCCAGTGGCAGGTCTTGCTCAATCACTTGAAAGACTTGAAGTTAAACACAATTCCATTGGTTCTCTGAGGACAACACTTAAGTTCACATTAAAAGATTTTATGAAGTAGTTTAAGCTGAAACCTAATTTCGCTACTCTTTTCCTGTAGTTTGTAGTTTTAAGTCATATGAAACCAGTCAGAAGACAGCGCCTTTCTAAGAGAAAACAACCAAGCCTCTAGGGAAACTTTTTAACGTTTTTGAGGAATTATTTAATTTAATTTAATTTATTTTTCATTCATTCATTCATTAATTCATTCAATATCTAGGGCAGGCTATACTTCTATTCTTATGTTACATTTATTTATTTACAGTACTTGTGTGGTAATGCTGTAGTTTGATGCTTTATTCCAAAGTAGACTTGTTAGAAAACATATTGACATAAGTCACAGAGATGCATATCAAACTTGCAACATTGCTTTGGAAGGATATTTTAATAAATGATACTGAAGTGCACTGCAAAAGTGTTGCTTGCTAACTTCACTGAGTACATATACTAGTTAGGTAGCTACAATTGTCAGAAAATTCACAGTACATTTATTCAAAGGGATTGTGTACATACACAAAACCCAACTTTCTTTTTTTTTCTGTGAGCAGTCAAACTCTGCTGGCTCAGTCTTCACTGTTGTGCTGCAGAGTAGTAATCAATACTTTATATGTTCATTTCCGTTTACACTTTTGATTGACTTTTGCCTATGAGAGCCAGGCTCATCCAGAGACACTCTGGAGCTAAGCCGGAATGAGCTGGAGCGGACTGGATTTGAGCTGGGCCGGGTCAAAACGGGGTATGTGTGTGCCCAGGCTGCGTCTCTGCATCCTGCCTGGTGCCAGCACCCCATAATGCACTTTTTATAGGCACCTCCTGATTTCCTGGATGGAGTGAGTATCTCCGTGGAATATCAATGACTCTCTGCTGAAACGATGCAGTCAGTGGGGATGGACCGCACCGGCTCATAGAATGTGTCTGTGTGCATGCTTGTGTATGAAGTACAGAGATGCATGGTAGTCTGTGAATGTCCTATCATCTCTGTACTGTTAATCTTATGTATGTGGTTGTCCTCCACAATATCTTATTGATTTCATGAAAAGAACAAACACACACACACACACACACACACACACACACACACACACACACACACACACACACACACACACACACACATATATATATATATATATATATATATAGATAGATAGATAGATAGATAGATAGATAGATAGATAGATAGATAGATATATATACAATTTTGGCACCCCTGGTAAATATGATCAAAGATTGCTGTAAAAATATATCTGCATTGTTTATCCTTTTGATCTTTCATTAAAAAAAAATCATAAAAATCTAACCTTTCATTGAAGTAAAATAATTGAACGTGAAATTTTGACAGATGTGATAGCTATGTTGGATTTTTGGGTAAATATAAAAAATGCTAGAGACATTCAAAATGTGTTTTGCATAGTTTATTATACTTATTTTACTAAAGAATTTTTATTTTGTGGCTTAAATAAATTACGTTACACAGAGAATGACATGTTTGGCTTGTCAAAAATGTTACATTCAACTGTTGCAAATTTTTGCAAAAGTTTTGAAGATCAAGTACATTTTTTTTTTTTACCAGGAAAGTTGATTTTTGATGCACAAAGTTGTTTGTATTGTCTCTTGTAACAAACATATTTTATTTAAACCCATGAAAATGTAGATACTGTAATAAATAATAATGAAAAATCACTTTTTCCATTATTACCCCTTTGCATATTTTTATATATGCATATCTCTCTCTCTCTCTCTCTCTCTCTCTCTCTCTGTAGGGGTGAATGTAACTGAATGTCTAAGTTTGAGACAGTAGAACTTAGAAGCAAAGGATTCCTGCATGTTTCTGTGAGCTATACCCTGCAGGGATGGCACCATGAATAGCAATAGCTTTAGCAGGCCAGAGGTTCCTCTCAATCAAACTCGACTCTTTCCCGCAGCTACATATGGACATATGGAGGATTTATGTTTGAGTTTGTGCAAACCAGCCTTTTCTTTTCCTCTACAAACAAACACCCTCTTGTAATGAATGCAATTTAAATGTGTTAGTTTCTTTTAAAAATGCTGTTAGCTCATTTTTTTTCAGTTGAACATAAGTGTTTCATTCTGTTCTGAACATTTGCGGGCAAATTGAATCTGGTCAAAAAGTTTTGCAAATTCACAAATGTCCTTAGCTCAACACTTGTTTATCAGTAAATTAAGTACATACCCATTTTTATGGATGATTTATGTATACTTCAAACTCTGATTTTTAGCAAACATCTTTTTTATAAGCATCGGAGCTCAACAATTGAAATATTACTTAAGCAAAACATGAAGCCAAAATTATCTTTACACTGAATTATTGCAGATTTGCATTGAGATCCAGTATCTGCACATCAACTGCATTTTGATAGTTAAATACAGAGTCTGATATTTTTGTGCAAGTAAAAATACTGCTGCGTAATTGTGTTTGCATTCATTTTCTGTTCTCTGAACTACTGTAAATGTGTTAAAGAAGTGCTAACTAAGAAAATATATTATAATCACAAATAAATATTATAGCCATTTGATGGACCTAATTTAATTGTATATTGTGAAATTAAATTTAAAGTGTTCTTTGCTGTGAGGGTTTGAGAACAGAGGCATGCTCGTGCTGGGTGGAAAGTGGGCACTTGTAATTCAACGATGTGTTGGTGTGCTGGGGACTAAAGCTGGCCAAGCCTGCAGGAAGTGAATTATAACCTCTCAATTAAATCTGGGCATCTATGAAATATTGAATTGGAAACTCTTGAAGATTCCAGTCACGCTGTAGTGCTGCATAAAAGCTGACTGACTGCCTCCCCGGGCCTGTCAGAGGCAAGGCTGGGGCTGATCAGCTTGGCTTTTACACACACACACACACACACACACACACACACACACACACACACACACACACACACACACAGGAATTTATACAAGCTTATACATGAAAATCTCTCTGGTCTTTTTTTCAGTACATGTTTTTATCCTTTGCTCAAAAGATAAACTAAGGACTAAGAATTCACGCCTATGTTTAAGTGTATTCTACAGTGGTGGTCAAAATTGATGGCACCCCTGAGAAATATGATAAAAAATGGCTGTAAAAAATAAATCTGCATTGTTTATCCTTTTGATCTTTCATTCAAAAAATGCACAAAAATCTAACCTTTCATTGAAGTAAAAGAATTGAAAGTGGGGGGTAAATCACATTTTTCTCCAAAACACGCTGGCCATAATTGTTGGCACCCTGTTATTAAATACTTTTTATTCTGAGTTTTCTTCTATAATGCCTGATGAGTTTGGAGAACACCTGACAAGAGATCAGAGACCATTCCTCCATACAGAATCTCTCCAGATCCTTCAGATTCACAAGTTGATTTTGGTGCTTCTTCTCTTCAGTTCACCCCACTCATTTTCTATATGGTTCAGTTTAGGGGACTGGGACGGTCATGGCAGAAGCTTCATTTTGTGCTCAGTTACCCATTTTTGTGTTGATTTTGATGTTTGTTTTGGACCGTTGTCCTGATGGAAGATCCAAACACGGCCCATTATAAGATTTCTAGCAGAGGCTGTCAGGTTTTGATTTTTTATCTGTTTGTATTTGCTAGAATCCATAATACCATGTATCTGAACAAGAAGTCCAGGACCTCCAGCAAATAAATAGGCCCACAACATATAAGATCCAGCAGTATATTTAACCGTAGACATGGGGTACTCTTCATCCCTGTTTGCACTAAACACATCTGGTGGGTTTGCTGCCAAAAAGCCCTTTTTTTTGTTTCATCTGACCACAGAATCCGGTCCCTTTTGAAGATCCAGTCGTGTCTGACAACTGAATATGCTGGAGTTTATTTTTGGAGGAGAGAGGAGGATTTTTCTTGAAACCGTCCCAAACAAAATGTGGTGATGTAGGGGTTGTTTGATATTTTATTTTTAGGCTTTCTGACCCCCAAGACTCAACTAATCTCTGCAATTCTCCATCTGTGATCCTTGGAGAGTCTTTGGCCACTCAAACTCCTCCTCACCGTACGTTAAGACAATATAGACACACGTCCTCTTCCTGGCAGATTCGTAACATCTTTAGTTGATTATAACTTCTTAATTATTGCCCTGATGGTCAAAATGGGGAT
Source organism: Squalius cephalus (assembly GCF_949319135.1). Taxonomy (NCBI): domain Eukaryota; kingdom Metazoa; phylum Chordata; class Actinopteri; order Cypriniformes; family Leuciscidae; genus Squalius; species Squalius cephalus. The sequence goes on along the minus strand of NC_137127.1, from coordinate 15,499,826 downwards.
TTTCAATTCTTTAGATATTTTCTTACAGCCACTTTCTATTTTGTGAAGCTCAACAATCTTTTGCTGCACATCAGAACTATATTCTTTGGTTTTACTCATTGTGATGGATGATTCAGGGAATTTGGCCTTTGTGTTTCCTCATATTTAAACTCCTGTGAAACAAGAAGTCATGGCTGGACAATTTCATGTTCCTAGTCACCCTGGTGTGCTAAAAAAGGTAAATATTAATGGGAATATACTTCAGAGATATTTTTCTCATAAAAAATTCTAGGGGTGCCAACAATTATGGCCAGCGTGTTTTGGAGAAAAACATTTATTTTATAATGTGATTTACCCCCCAATTTCAATTCTTTTACTTCAATGAAAGGTTAGATTTTTGCAAAATTTTTGAAGGAAAGATCAAAAGGATAAACAATGCAGATTTTTTTTTTTACAGCCATTTTTTATCATATTTATCAGGGGTGCCATCAATTTTGACCACCACTGTAGCTATGTCATTGCTGTCATGCAGGAATCTTAGATAGACTCTAGAAAATATGTCTAGATCAGACATTTACTGTAAACGTCTCAGGTTACGACTGTAACCCTAGTTCCCTGAGTAGGGAACGAGACGATGCGTCAATGACGCTTTGGGAACGCCCCTACGTGATTGCGTCTGAAGCTCATGTGTCAACTAGTCCAATGGCGAGAGTGAACGTCACGGGCGCCTGATGTCATGACCAGGTAAGGATAAAAGCACATCCAGTTAGAACCACGCTAACTTCGAAAAAGGCCGAAGCAAGTCGATCACAGGGATGTAGGAAGTATGGCAAAGTGATGCATCGTCTCGTTCCCTACTCAGGGAACTAGGGTTACAGTCGTAACCTGAGACGTTCCCTTTCGAGTGAACTTGCGATGCGTCAATGACGCTTTGGGAACGAGAATGCCCGAACACCATACAGCCAAGAACCTGTCGTGTTAAACTGTCATGACATGAGAACTCTAGACCCCGGGGCATCCATGTCTAGGTCATAAAATCTGACAAACGTAAGCGGTGAAGACCAGCCAGCTGCATCACAAACTTCTTGAATGGACACCCCAGAAATTAGGGCCTTGGAGGCTGCCATACCCCTTGTAGAATGGGCTCTTGTGGCCAAAGGTGAAGGATGGCCCAAAACCTCATATGCAAGAGAGATAGCCTTGAATATCCACTTACTAACGTCTGCTTGGATGCAGGAAGGCCTTTCTTAGGGGGCCCAATGCATACCAATAATTGATTAGACTTTCTCTACTGGGCAGATCTGTGGACGTAGGTATCCAGTGCTCTGACTGAACAGATGAGGTTCAGTTTCTCCTGGTCTAAGTCCTTGAAGGGAGGAGGACAGAACGCCTGCTGTACGATAGGCCATGGTATATTGGTTGGAACCTTGGGTACATAACCGGGTTTAGGATAGAGGAACGCTTTGACCATCCCGGGTGCAAAATTAAGGCATGAAGGAGATAACGACAGGGCCCGGAGATCTCCTACTCTTTTTAGTGAAGAAATGGCTAGAAGGAACACAGTTTCGAGGGTCAGAAATTTTTCTAAAACAGACTCGAGAGGCTCAAAGGGAGTGACAGATAGACCTTCTAGAACAAGAGCCAGATCCCAAACTGGAATGCTAGTACGAACTGCAGGCCTCAGCCTCAGGGTGCCACGAAGGAAACGTAAAATTAGAGGATCTCTTCCAATAGATAAACCCCCCAAGGGGGCATGGTAAGCAGCAATAGCCGCAACATAGATCTACAGTGTGGAAGGAGATAACCCTGAATCAAAACGATCTTGCAGGAACTCAAGTATTGAACCCACAGTGCAATTAACTGGATCCCATTGTTGTGAATTACACCAAGAGGTAAAAACCCATTTCAGGGCGTAAAGCGTCCTCGTGGACGGAGCTCTGGAGTTTAGTATGGTCTCTACAACCTCAGTTGAGAGACCAGAGTCTATGAGTCTTGCCCCCTCAGAGGCCAGATCCACAGGTTGAATGTTTCTGGGCGGGGATGGAGGATTGCTCCCCCTGCCTGAGATAGAAGGTTCCTCCTGACCGACAGCTTCAGGGGAGAGCCGTCGAGAAGGGGTATTAGGTTTGAGAACCACATTTGGCTTGGCCAGTACGAAGCTACTAACAGTACACTTTCTCCGTCCTGGCGGACCTTCCTCATAACTCCTGGAAACAGAGCGATTGGGGGAAAAGCATACAGACGTAGCCTCGGCCACATATGTACCATGGCGTCCAGACCCTGTGGGGCTGGTTGTGTGAGAGAAAACCAAAGTGGACAGTGCCTCGTATCCTGAGATGTGAACAGATCCACCTGTGCCTGGCCATAAACTCCCCAAATGTGCTCCACCACCTCGGTGTGGAGCCTCCATTCCCTGGGCCCCTGAGCCCCTGTCTCGACAGGATGTCTGCTCCTATATTCTGATGTCCCGGAATATAAACTGCTCTCAGGGAGAGTAACTTCCCTAGGGTCCACAAGAGAATCTGGTGCGCCAGTTTGCATAGTGGACGTGAACGCAGACCCCCTTTATGATTTATATAGGAGACCACCAATGTGTTGTCTGTGCGAACAAGCACGTGATGGCCCCTCAAGTCTGGAAGGAAATGTCTCAATGCATTGAAGACCGCCATCATCTCCAGGCAGTTTATGTGCCAAGAAAGATGATGAAGACTCCACAGACCTTGAGCTGAGCGGCCTTCCATTACCGCTCTCCAGCCCATGAGAGAAGCATCTGTCGAGAGCGAAACTCGATGGCAAAGAGCTCTTAACACTGGACACTGGGATAGGAACCAAGGTTTCCTCCATATAACTAAAGCATGGAGACACCACTGTGTTATCTTGATCATACGGAGTGGGTTCCCCCTCTGGGAAAACCCCTTGGTCTTGAGCCACCATTGTAGGGACCTCATGTACAGCAGGCCGAACGGTATAATGTTGGACGTGGCTGCCATCAGACCCAACAGCCTTTGAAACTGTTTTACAGTGAGTGACTGGCCCAGCTTGATATCTTTTACAACTGTGAGGGTCGAAGCGACATGAGCAGGCGAGAGCACGGCCCTCATTGTCACTGAATCCCACACGACACCAAGAAAGGTGGTCCTCTGTGCTGGAGAAAGTACACTTTTCTTGGCATTCAATCTCAACCCCAATTTCTTAATATGCGCAAGAACGACATCTCGATTCCAAACCGCCAGAAGTTCCAACTCCGCTAGGATAAGCCAGTCGTCTATATAGTTCAGAATATGTATGCCCTGTAGCCTGAGCGGAGCTAGAGCTGTATCTACGCATTTCGTGAACGTGCGGGGTGATGGAGCTAGACCAAACGGAAGAACCCGATACTGGTAGGCTTTGCCCCCAAAAGCGAATCTTAGGAACTTTCTGTGTTGTGGAAGGATGGGGACAGGAAAGTATGCGTCCAGTCCTCGGATCTGATTTGAGTCACGATCTGCTTCAACTTCAGCATTTTGAATTTCAACTTATTGACTGAACGATTCAGAAGACGAAGAGCTAAAATAGATGCAAATAGACGTTGTGGGGACGCTGAGTCGGAAGTTCGCTGGAAACCGCTGCGCCCCGAGGCACCGAGGGTGGGGGGGTTGGCAGAACGGCCTCCTGAGGGCACCAGGATGGAGCAGGCACCGTGTAATGAGGTCAACACTGCTCCAGCCCAGAGGGGGCTGCCCTCAGAAGTCTGACGCCGTAAGCGTCTGGACCTCTTCTTTGTCGAAGCCTTCTTCATCAACAGAACTATTTTCAGATCGGTCTGCGGCTTGGAAGGCTTCGGCTGAGAGTGTTGTCCCCCACCCCACGTTTTTTTGAGGGGGGGCACGAGAAGCGACACTCTCCTTCTGTTGCGCTCTGTATGTGGAGCTTGAGGCCTGTTGCCGGCAAGGGAAATAATGCTTAAACGCCTCCGCTTGCTTTTTCGCCTCCTGAAATCTGTCTACAACGGTGATGACTGCTTCACCGAATAGACCATGAGGCGAAAGCAGGGCATCCAACAGAAAATATTTGTCCTTGTCTTTAACCCTCTGAAGTCGGCAAACGCGCCGGCGCGTTTTGCTGGATTTTCTTCACATTGTAGCACTATGAACTTAAATTTCTCCGTCATTTATGGTCATACAGGAAAAAAGAAATTTAAAGAAAGAATCTGTGATATTTCTACTTTTGTATGTGTCCACTTACAATCAAATCAAAACATTGTGCTTTTGTAAAATAAAGAAAATAAACAGGGTGTGCGTTCTGCCTCTCCGTCGCGGTGAACTTTTTTTTCTTGAGCACGTCTATAAACTGAACAAAACTCAGCGAATACTTGTCACACATTTATGAGCCATATACCTTTATAAACATTTAAGTGTGTACTTTTAAATGATCGGATTCAAACTGAAAACAAATATTCTCTGTTTAAGTAATTTGTATAAAACCAACAAGATGTCCAGCTTCTCAAACGCTTCCTAATTATTTTTAATTTGACCACGCCCACTCGCGCAAAAGAGATTCACATGCAAATTTCCACATGGAACGCAAACGCGCTCATTACCTCACAAACAAAACACCAAAACACTTCACAAGTCTCTGCTTTTCGTTGAGTTTGAAAGACGCGCCGTGAGCTTACGTTGGATTTACATCAGAAGAAGAAGAACGCGATTTGAAGACAAGAAAGATGTAAGGTAAGAAATTCTTACATATTAGTTTGTTATTGTTGCAGAAATTTCACATTGCAGTTGAACTGTTGCTAGATATATGGTGAATATTATAATATTTAGACCCGTGTTTACTGTTACTGTGTTTGTGGATATCTGCTCAAACGTAGATATGTAGGCTATATGGTAACCATAATGTTTTATATTTGAGCGCGATCGCGTTTGAATGTATCATATTTTGGATCGCGATCGCCTTTGAAAAGCAAAACGCACCAAACGGCTTCATGTTTTTACTATTATCTAATTTCATATCATCATAACGAATGGAAACATTTGAAGTAACATGATAATCAATATATTTTTCTCTAGCTTAGTTGTTACTGAAATCTTTTGGAAGATTTTTAGGTTTCTATAGGTTATTGTTATTATTTTATGCAGCACTGCGCATAGCCTATGCCTACAAGGCACAACAAACCTGGTGTTCATTATATTATATATTGTTGGAAACATTTGTGTGTGTGTGTGTGTGTATTCTGTGAATTTTAAAAAGCAATTTTAACCAGAAAAATCTAAAATTTATTCCCAAAAATCGTGCAGGCCTTTCTCTTGATATCAGTATGTTCACTTTTTTCTTTCTTTCAGGGCCCAGATGCCACTGAGTCCTGCTGACTTCAACATTCACACGAGTCTCTGTACATGAACATGGTAAAGTGAAAATCAAACACCTTGGAAATGAAAGGTATGTACAATGTTTTTAGGAATGGCAGAAAGGTCTCTGTCTTTGGATCATTGTTTTCAATAAGTGCTTTTTTGTCGTGTATCTTTGGATTATGTTGTGTTGTAAATAAATCCAAACAATCTAAAAGCCATTCTTTTTTAAATCTCCTCATTCTTTGTGAAAGGTTGCTCAGAATGACAGGGCCTGATAGCTCCTAATAGGGCCGTTAGGGGAGGGTCTTTGTCTTTCTCAGGTGTGAAAAGCCATACATATTAATGACCTCCGCATAAAGCTTTCTCACACAAAACACGTCATAAAAATTTAAAATCAATATATTGTCTTCTCTGAATGAGCAGTCAGGGTGATTTTCACATAGTTTTAGAGCAAATATTCTAGGCTACGTCATACAATTTTCAAAAGTCTTGTGAAGAAATAATCAGTATGGGTTTCATGGCCTTATTTCAGTGAGAATGTTTTTTTGTATTTTCACAAACCACGCATAAATGTCATTATCTTACAAACTTTTACATACATGCTGCTGATATATTATTGTAGCAGAGTTTGTGCTGAATACAGTGTAATTAGACTTTAGCCATGAAAATGTCACAAGTAACAGAAATAACCACAAATGTCAGAGCATGTCAGAACACCTCCAGGGCCCAGAAAACACCTCAGACCCCAGAGGGTTAATGTCTGACAAATTTAACCAGAGGTGCCTCTCCGAAGCCACATTAGCTGCCATCGACCGCCCAATAGCACAAGCGGTCTCTTTTGTGGCTCGAAGAGACAGATCGGTGGCCCGACGCAGTTCTCGAACTACGTCAGGCCCCGCCCGCTCGCCAGTCTCAAGGTCCCTCAGCAGGTCAGCCTGGTAAGCTTGTAAAATAGCCATGGTGTGAAGGCATGCGGTGGCCTGACCTGCTTCCATATATGCTTTACCCACTAACATTAAACAAGTTTTTAACGGTTTAGTAGCCAACATTGGGGACTTCAAGGACGATGCTGATGCTGGAGAGAGATATGAAGCAAGGGGTTCTACTTTCGGCATCGTCCTATAACCATATTCATTTAACCCCCTGGGGTCGGCGGTCGTGCCTGCGATACCAGCTCACATTTTTTCTTAGTGCAAAAGAGACTCAAAATACTGATTTTGATTTGATCTTACATGTAAGTGTTGTACATCATTCGATCCTGTTAAGTGTCTATTTTTTTGTGTATACTCACAATAAAAACAAAGTGTTGTGCTTTTCGCCAAATAAAGAAAAATAAACATGATTTGAGTTCTGCCTTCTCTCTGTCAGTGAAGTCCATTCTGAAACGTGTCTGAAAATGAACTGTAACTCAGCGAATACTTGTCACACAGGAACGAGTGATATGTCTTTATAAAGCTTGAATTCTCTTCTTATTTAATCTGTTTGAAAAGAGAGAGATTTAAGTCGTTCTCAGTTCAGCTCTATCTGCTAACGTGAACACGCCTACGGAGAGCGCGCGCTATTCAAACAAATGATCTGAGGCAATCCATGCAAATGCCTACATCAACTTTGATAAAACACATCAAGTTTAATCAGATTAATGTACTTTACGTTGTCTTGCTTCACTGTGAGGAATAATCCTGGGAAATTTACCTCAGGAGTGCTGGTTTAGTAGTTTAATTTCAAGGAGCAAAGGATCCAGCTGAGGATTGTGAGTGGTAGGCTAAGTTCTTTATTCATAAGTGCTTTGTTCTAATCACAATATTTAATAGTGTCTGTAAACCCCAAAATACTGTTTAAATATGAATCGCGTGTTTGTGTGTGAATGAATGAACTGCATAGATGCGCACTTTTGTTTACTACAGCTCGCAAAAAGACTGTTTAAAAATAATTTGCGTGTCTGTGTGTGAATGAATGAATGGCACAGCTGTAGTAAACAACAGTGTGCACCTGTGCCGTTCATTCACGCTTGCACTTACATTAGTAAACATTTTATTTTTAGATGAACACATCTACTAGTTTTACCTAACAATATTGCTATAATGAGATGAGTAAAAATCAACTGAAATATGTTGAAATAACATGCCTTTGTATAAGCAACGTATTAACCTGCAAATTAACATTTATATGCTAATATATCATGTTATATGATATGTTACAGATGAAATATAAATGTTTAGACAAGATTTCGTTGATTAGTTTTGGATAGATTATAAAGTTTTTACTGCAAAAAAAAGACTACTGCCACATCAAATAAGCTTTTGTTTGCCATTTTCTGCTCATATGTTAAATATATAGTATGGGATGTTTGTCAAAAATAAAGTAGGCATATTGAATTATCAACTAAGATGTTATTACAGTGTTTGTTCCAATATTCAAACTAATGAATCCTTAACTTTGAAATACATATGATAAAATGTATACTTTTTACAAAAAAAGATTACACTTGAAATATTGTTACAATTGTAATTGTTGTTGTAATTGGAACGTTTTTAATAAAATAGCAAAATATTATATTTACAAGGTAAATCTAAACAAAACAAAATCTAAATCGGTCAATATAAACCTTCTCATTAAATTATTTTTATTGCGTTTTATTAGTGACAAATTTGGGGTGAGGATACATATTCCAAACCTTTCTGAAAATACAGTATGAGAATGAACTGCACAATTACTAGAAATGTTTACCTTGGATATTATACAATTTGCATGCATCCAAAATATGTGGAAAAAGACACATTTGTTTCAAGATGTTTCCAACTCTAACTTTGAACCATTTCTGTTAAATTTTGAACCTTTGAACCAAGTGTGTAGAATATATATATATATATATATATATATATATATATATATATATATATATATATATATATATATATATATATATATATATGTATGTATATATATATATATATATATATATATATATATATATATGTATATATATATTAGAGGTGGGCATAGATTAATTTTTTTAATCTAAATTAATCTAGATTAATCTAGATTAAAATGGCTCATTTGAATTCTGCCGAAGGCATTCAGAATATGTGTGCTACCCAAATAATGACTATAAAAGTAAGTCTTCGAGAACGGGTTTCTCAAGCCATGTGGCGCATTAGACCAGGGGCTCATCTCCTGTTTCCAAAATGCATCACAAACTGCTTGAGAAAGCTGTTCTACTCATAGACTGTAAAGGTTACTACTGTACTGTTACCGTCCGTAGGCAACATTAGGTAGGCCTATGTTATTATCAACTACTATAGGCTATCAATTAGGGATGGGCGATATGGCCTAAAATCTATATTGTGATATACATTGCAGCCTCTTGCGATAACGATTATAATAAAACCATTTCAGAACAGGTTACACAGACCCTGCTAAACAACTGCTGAATGTTTTTTTTTTTTTTTTAAAGGGTGTATGTAGTTTTGAGAACATATATTGTGCAAAACTGTAAGTATACAACATAATTTTGCAGATAAATAAAATGTAAGTACACTAGCTGCAGAGACTTAAGTAGGTTTATTATGGCTTGTAATGTTTATTATGGCTTGGAGCTTATGAAACCCCAAATTTAAAATTAGAATATTGTCTAAATGATGTCTTTTCAGTTAAAAAGAAACACAACAACGATTCTTAAAATCGGGCGCAGACAGATTATGTGCTACACCACTAAGATATATATATATATATGTTTTTTTTTTTTTTGTCCTCACATTCTTTCTTGTGGTAGGCTACCCTCTCAGTGACACACCTGAATGAAATGCTCATTATGCGGCTCATTATGCGGGTCATTGTCTTCTCAGGTGTGAACCATATCATTATTCATGATCATTCACAACAACGATTCTTAAAATCGGGCGCAGACAGATTATGTGCTACACCACTAAGATATATATATATATGTTTTTTTTTTTTTGTCCTCACATTCTTTCTTGTGGTAGGCTACCCTCTCAGTGACACACCTGAATGAAATGCTCATTATGCGGCTCATTATGCGGGTCATTGTCTTCTCAGGTGTGAACCATATCATTATTCATGATCATTCACGCCCCCACGCATACTGCCTTTCCAAACAAAAAGTGTCTTACAATATTTAAATCAATGTATTGTTTTATGTGAAAGATTAAGCAGGATGATTATTTTTAGATCATTTTGAAGCAAAAGCTCTAGGCGTCAACATCCATTAGTCAAAAGTATTGTGGACACATATTTAGTATTTGTGGCCTTATTTCAGAAACTTTAATTTTTAGTAATTTTTTTTTTCAATAACCATGCATAAACATTATTCTCTCAAAAATACAAACAAGTACATACATGTTGTTCACATATTATAGTAGCCCTGTTTGTGCTAAATAGAGTGTAATGACACCTTTGCCATTAATATGTTTATAAGCAACTGAAAAAAGCACAAATGTCAGGGCATGTCAAAACATCTCATGGACCCCAAAAACACCTCAGACCCCAGACCCTTTAATCTCTGAATAAACGTCAACTTGAGGGCTAGAAACTCTGGATGAATAAGGTTTATTCCATGTTTTAGATAACTCTTTATGCAAGTCAGGAAAGAATGGAAGTCCCCTAGATGGAGGTATTGTGCTTGATGTAAGAAAACGTTCATCTAAAAGGCTCTTGGGACGAGCGCCTTCTTTCTCGGCTGGCCATTCAATATTCAACTTAGACACAGCTCAAGTTAATACCTCCACCAGCTCCTCATGCGCTGGGGAAGAAACTAGTGTTTCTTCTTCCCCCATCTCGATGCTCAGCACATCTAGCTCCTCGGAACTAGACAGCTACCTGGGATACCCGGGATACCGCCATGTGATCCATTTGCAATCCCCACGATAAGAGCTTCTGTGCTGCCTCTGCAGCAACGGGGCCGAACCGCCGGGAACGCTTACCTGAACACCCTCCTCGAAGAGTGACAGAGCATGCTCTGCTCCCAAACAAATCACACAAAGTTCATGTGTATCCCCACCCTTGAGAAAATGAGGGCAGGGAGGAGCACATAACTTGAATGTAGAGGTCTGCATTCCCGCGGCTGTCCCGCGGAACCCGCGGGACCCGACCAGATATTTTGCGCCGCGGGATTAAATTTCCGACTAAAAAACGGTAGCGGTCGGTAACTCTGGTGTAATTTGAACGGGAGCGGTCGGTCATTCAATATCACGTTCCCGACGCCGACGTTCTTTCAGAACAGCATATCTTCGCTTTACCTAATCTTAATCTTATCGACCACCCGGTATAGGCTACAGTCTGCCCTGTACTCAGGACCGTTATGCACGCGCTGCACGCACAGACCAGTAACGGTTCTTTCTGTCATGCATTGATTGTATTTGCTGGATCTGTGCGCGCGCCCAGCATGTGCATAACGGTCCGACTCCTCAGGGCAGACTGTATGTGATAAACGGCCCTCAAAAGAAAAAAAATGGCAGAGCAAAGTGTGGATGCGCTGTCCTTGAAGGACGTTCAACTTGGACTGGACAATGGTCAGTTTACTGCTAAGAAACCCACGTCAGGCAAGTCTAATTTATGGGAGTCTTTTTCATGCATCATAGACGCAGATGGGAAAAAAAATACCCTTTGCGCAATGTGATAAATGCCTAAGAGTGTTCCCGTTCAGCAGTCACAAGACTGGAACCTCGGGTTTAAGGCGGCACTCATGCATCATCTCAAAGGGTCAAACTAAACTGGCATTTACAAAGTTTAAAAAAGAGACCACAGAAAAATGTGTTGACTTTGTTTGCCAAGACATTCGACCGTATGATACTGTGTCCGGAAAAGGTTTTAATCAGCTGGCCCAACATTTGGTCGACACAGCAGCAAAAATTGGAAAGTTTAATGTCAGTGAGATACTTCCACATCCAACAACAGTGTCAAGAAATGTTGAAAATAGGGCTCAGAGTCTGCGTAGACATGTTGTTGACGCACTCACTGCAGTAATACACAAATTCGGATGTGCAATTACAACAGACATATGGACAGAAACTTATCGCAAAACGTCCTTTTTGTCAGCAACCATCCATTATGTTAATGAGAAATCTGAGCTACAGTCTAGAGTGCTTTTTGCTGTCCCCTTTGACCCAAGCACCTCAAAGACGGGTGAAAATATTCGAATCCACCTGCTGCAGAATCTCAGAATATTTGGCATTGATGCGACAGAAATGGGCAGAAAGATAGTTTTTGTGACAGATCGTAGAGCTAACATGATCAGTGCCTTACGAGGATACACGAGACTAAACTGCACAGCGCACATACTAAACGTGACTCTGTCCAGTGCGTTTGGTCCTGCCGTAATGGAAATGTCTCCAGAGATCGCTGGGCTTCTAACAGATGTTAAAAAATTGGTCACATTTTTCAAACACTCAGGACAGCAGGCCAAGCTAAAAATGTCACTGAAACAATCCGTAGAGACACGGTGGAACTCAAATTTTGACATGCTGAATTCCGTTTTGGAACAGTACGAAGACATCGCATCTGTGCTGACTGAGAGCAAAAATCATGACAAGATCTTACGCATCAACGCCAGCACGCTCAAGTTACTAGTATCATTCCTAAAACCCTTTAAAGAGGCAACTGACGACTTGGAAACCGACAACACAACTCCAAGTGCCTCACTAGTTCTTCCGTGGTCTGTGCGATTAATTGAGCACTGTACATCAGCCACAAAAGACCCTCTGCTCTCTGAAATAGCAAAAGTCTGTGTGAAACGGCTGAAAGAACTACTGTCAACAGACACCACTTTGCCAAATTCAGTTCACATGCTTTATAGAATAGCAACCTTTCTTACGCCAAATCTGCGAAGTTTGAAAATGTTGGATGAAAGAGGGCGTCAGGAGGTGATACAGGGTGTCAAGGAGATAATAGAAGATTTAAAGTTTGATACCCATGGTGAGGAGAATGTTGAGCCAACACCTGCCAAAAGGCCTACTGTTCTCTCAAAATTTTCTGATTGGGAGGACAATGAAGAATCAGTTGAATCGAAATCACTAGATATTCAGATTCAGGAGTACATGACCATGAGACTTGAATTATCAAGTCAACAAAAAGTTTTGCAGTGGTGGGATTCACACCAGTCCCAGTTTCCTGCTCTGAGCAACCTTGCGAGATATGTCCTCTGCATCCCGGCCACGAGTGCACCTTCCGAGAGAGCATTCAGCCTTTGCGGTCGGATTTTGGAAGAAAGACGTTCGGTATTGAAACCGTCATCAGTCAATGACATTCTTTTCTTGCATGGATATTTAAAATAGTCTGGAAAAAGCTGATTTTTCCAAGTAAGTAAACGGCTTTCGTTCATTTCATATATTGCCTACAATTTTGAGATGTTAATTTATTATTAGTTATTGTTGAATTTAATTTATGTTTTGTTTGTAGGAGAGAGTTGAAACCAATGTCGGCACATTCCCAGGGATGTTAAATTGTTTAAAAGTGGTTTAATTTCGCGATGGAAGGCCTACAATTTTGAGTTGTTAATTTATTATTAGTTATTGTTGAATTTATTTCGTTTAGGGGAGACGTTGAAATCGATGTCGGCATATTCTTTTCTTAAATTGTTTGGTTAAAAAGTTATTTAATTTCGCGATGGAAGGCCTACATATTTTGCCTACAATTTTGAGTTGTTAATTTTTTTTTTAGTTATTGTTGAATTTATATATTTTGTTGGAGAGACGTACGTCAGCACATTCTTCTCAGGGATGAGAAGGTTAAGGCCTACATATTGTTCGGTTAAGGCCTACATATTTTGCTTAATGACATGTCATATTTTCTTTCTTTCTCTGACACTTTTCCTGTGTTGACAGCAAAATGTTAAGAATTTTGATAATATGAATACAAATAATAGCCTACACTTCTTCTTTTTTTCGCTGCAACATTTTTTCCCCTACTGTCTGCAGCAAAATGTTAAATTTTGTAGGCTATATTGACAAGGCGAATAAAATAATAATAAAAAAATGTTTGTGCAGACTACATTTTTATTTTCTCTGTGAAAATGTACATGTGAAATTCTGGGAGATCTATATTAAGCGGGATGGTCAGGTCGGGAAGAAAATTATTCTAAGCAGACAGCGGGTAAACAAATAGTGTATATATAGCGGGAACGGGTGGATGCGGGATATAACCCCAGCGGGAGCGGGACTTAAAAAACAGTCCCACGCAGACCTCTACTTGAATGTTTGTTTGGACGCCATGAGATATATATATATATATATATATATATATATATATATATGAAGCTGTATGGTTTTCGTGACAGACAACAATAAATATTACAGACAGTTCTGACATAGAGCGCTTGCTGAGGCACAGAAGCTAGCGCGGTTCTAACCGGATGTGTATTTATCCTTTCCTGGTCATGACGTCACCCGTCCGTGACATTCACTCTCGCCATTGGACTAGTTGACACGTGCTTATGACACAATCACACAAGGGCGTTCCCAAAGCGTCATTGACGCATCGTGAGTTCCCTCAAAAGGGAACTTTAAGTAATATTCCCAAGAATGAATGCTTATTGGAAACAATTATAGTAGATAATGTAAAAAAATGATGAGAGACCTTGAATGTTTCTAAAATACCACTTTTTTTTTTTTTTTCAAGTTAGTGTAACACCACCCGGGTATCTACATTTGACTTAATTGTGTTATTGTGATAAAAATAACTAATATGATTTCCTTCTTTAAAAACGGTGTGTTTAATATTCTATGCATTTTATTAAGACACATGATGGGGATATGAAATGTACTGCATGGTAGGAATGACCCTAGTCAAGGGAATTTAGCTGATTTCATGTGTAAGGGGGAACAGATACGGAAATGCGTGGAACAGCTCCCTTATTTCTCTTGCACAGACTAAATATATAGAGACATTTTTAACAAAGCTTTATCAGTTAAGATTCCTACCGGTTTTTATGCTACACACTAGCAATAAGCAACATGAGAGACATTTTTATGTGTTAAGTAGGCTTTGTCCTAGGTGCAGAATGAGTCTGCTTTGACTTGTTTTCTTGTTGCAGAAATTATAGCCAATAAAATGGAAGACTGTGAAAATGGCATACTTTTCTGTTATATTCTAATAGAGTGTTTTTATATTGCTCGTGATACAGAGACTTGCATGAGTGTGTGTTTAAGAGAGTAAGAGAGAAACTCGTGCAGGATTTGAGCTGTTGATTCATAGATACTAAGGGTTTAAGAATCTCACTCCATCTGTGAGGATATGAATTATTTATCTTGCAATGTAAATGTGGCATATCACCAGAATACTCAGGCACATCAGGGACCAATTGTATAGAAAGAGTCTCCTTCAAACAGTTTTTATTTGACTCCTGGACAGTATGGCGTGTGCAGGAAACCTGTGAGGTACAAAAACATCTAAAAGAAGATTCCTGTGTATAAATACTTTTCCAACGTAGTGACATGAAAGGCAGCATCATCCCTTGAGATTCCTTATTTAAAATGCATGCAGATCTTAGTGGTTTGTCAATGCTCGCAGACCATCTGCGGTGGGAAAACATGCCGAGATGTTGATCTCTGGGCCACTACCCCTCCTGTTAGAGTTTATAGTCTTGTACAAGCCATACATTAAACAAGCCAGTCCTTCTCTCAACAACCTCTCGTGGCTCTTCAATGTAAGCTTTGCAATAAAGAAATCACTGTGTGTTTTTCTAGGAGACAGTGTTGGCTGTGCACAGTGGTGCCATAATGCCTCAATGGCCGGTTTTATGATCGTCCATCAGCGTGGGCCAATGTAGCGTGTAACATGGGTGTGATTCCCGCAGTATCTCGCTTAAACATTACACCCGGTGAGATTCTTTCACTCCATTCAGCAATCTCCAATTCTCCAATCGGGCTCCCTGCTCTCACATGCACCTGCAATTTGTATCTTTTTGTGCTTCTCATTAGCTGCCGCTGTCGCATTAGCCAGGAATATATATATACTGTATATATACATAGATAGATAGATAGATAGATAGATAGATAGAATTTGCTAATATAAATTACTTACAGGTGATCAAATTGCTATTTTTTTCAATCAATTTATACCGTTTTTTCTTTAATTTTACATTTGAAATTATTTACCTTTTTTAACTGTACAGCTATCTCTCTTTCTTTGATTTTTTTAATCTCATTTGTCTCACTTTCTCTTTTTTCTTAATGGGGAAAAGACTGTACTGATTTGGAGAGCAGTTTTGGGTCTGAGTTTCAGGCTGAATAATTCAGATTCCAGTTAGAGAAACCTCATAGCTGAAGGAGATGTTGACATTGAGAAAACTGGCAGACGTTCACATGCGTCCACACACACACACACACACACGCATGTGCTCACATAGGCAGGCTGGGTTAGTTTACGGGTTAATGCATTCACATTACACCTACTGGATATGAACCATGCTTAACTTTGAGTCAGCATTACATTATGCCTCATAGTGTTTATTTATGTGTGAGGAGCGTGCTGGTTTGATATCGCTCCAAGAGCACACTTTCTGATTCCTCTCAGAAATGCCTGAAACAATTTGGAATGCATAATTTCTCATACAGCTCTCAGCTCCTGTCCCTTTCTTGAATAACATGATTTGTGAGCATTCATACAGTGGCCTCAAGTATTTGGAATTTTTTGCTGCATTATGGAAAACTCCATACCATACTATACCATACCATACCATACCATCTTCTTCCACTTATCCGGGGCCGAGTCGCGGGGGCAGCAGTCTAAGCAGAGATGCCCAGACTTCCCTCTCCCTAGACACTTCCTCCAGCTCTTCCGGGGGGACACTGAGGCGTTCCCAGGCCAGCCGGGAGACATAGTCTCTCTAGCGTGTCCTAGGTCTTCCCCGGGGTGTCCTCCCAGTGGGACGCGCCCGGAACACCTTCCCGGGAAGGCGTCCAGGAGGCATCCGGAACAGATGCCCGAGCCACCTCAGCTGACCCCTCTCGATGTGGAGGAGCAGCGGCTCTACTCTGAGCTCCTCCTGAGTGACTGAGCTTCTCACCCTATCTCTAAGGGATCGCCCAGCCACCCTGCGGAGAAAGCTCATTTCAGCCGCCTGTATCCGGGATCTTGTCCTTTCGGTCATGACCCAAAGCTCATGACCATAGGTGAGAGTAGGAACGTAGATTGACCGGTAAATCGAGAACTTCACCTTGCGGCTCAGCTCTTTCTTCACCACGACAGACCGGTACATCGACCACATTACTGCAGAAGCTGCACCAATCCGTCTGTCAATCTCCCTTTCCATCCTTCCCTCACTCGTGAACAAAACCCCAAGATACTTAAACTCCTCCACTTGAGGCAGGAACTCTCCACCAACCTGAAGTGGGCAAGCCACCCTTTTCCGACTGAGGACCATGGCCTCGGATTTGGAGTTGCTGATTTTCATCCCAGCCGCTTCACACTCGGCTGCAAACTGTCCCAGTGCATGCTGAAGGTCCTGGTTTGATGAGGCCAACACGACAACATCATCCGCAAAGAGCAGAGACGAAATCGTGTTGTCACCAAACCTGACACCCTCCGTCCCCTGGCTGTGCCTAGAAATTCTGTCCATACAAATTATGAACAGAACCGGCGACAAAGGGCAGCCCTGCTGGAGTCCAACATGCACCGGTAACAAGTCTGACTTACTGCCGGCAATGCGAACCAAGCTCCTGCTTCGGTCGTACAGGGACCGGACAGCCCTTAGCAAAGGACCCCGGACCCCATACTCCCACAGCACCCTCCACAGGCCGCCGCGAGGGACACAGTCGAATGCCTTCTCCAAATCCACAAAGCACATGCGGACTGGTTGGGCAAACCAGGATCCTCGAAGTATTCCTTCCACCATCCAATGACATCTCCAGTTGAGGTCAACAGCTCCCCACCTCTAC
This sequence comes from Squalius cephalus, assembly GCF_949319135.1. Classification (NCBI taxonomy): domain Eukaryota; kingdom Metazoa; phylum Chordata; class Actinopteri; order Cypriniformes; family Leuciscidae; genus Squalius; species Squalius cephalus. The sequence goes on along the minus strand of NC_137127.1, from coordinate 15,482,623 downwards.
TGTAGACAGCGTTGGTGGGGCACTGCTTCCATCTCCTGAGGCGCCGGACGGTTTGCCAGAATCTCTTCGAGGCCAGCCGATAGTCCTTCTCCATGGCCTCACCGAACTCCTCCCAGGTCCGAGTTTTTGCCTCCACAACCCGGGTTGCAGTTCGCTTGGCCTGCCGGTACCCGTCAGCTGCCTCAGGAGTCCCACAAGCCAACCAGGCCCGATAGGACTCCTTCTTCAGCTTGACGGCATCCTTTACTTCCGGTGTCCACCACCGGGTTCGGGGATTGCCGCCTCGACAGGCACCGGAGACCTTACGGCCACAGCTCCGAGTGGCCGCTTCGACAATGGAGATGGAGAACATGATCCACTCGGACTCAATATCTCCAGCCTCCCTCGGGATCTGGTCGAAGCTCCGCCGGAGGTGGGAGTTGAAGATCTCTTTGACAGGAGACTCGGCCAAATGTTCCCAGCAGACCCTTACAGTACGCTTGGGTCTGCCGAGTCTGTCCAGCTTCCTCCCCCCCATCGGATCCAACTCACCACCAGGTGGTGATCAGTTGACAGCTCCACCCCTCTCTTTACCCGAGTATCCAAGACATACGGCCGCAGGTCAGATGAAACGACCACAAAGTCAATCATCGACCTACGGCCTAGGGTGTCCTGGTGCCACGTGCACTGATGGACACCCTTATGCTTGAACATGGTGTTCGTTACTGACAAACTGTAACTAGCACAGAAGTCCAAATAACTGAACACCGCTCGGGTTCAGATCAGGAGGGCCGTTCCTCCCAATCATGCCCCTCCAGGTGTCACTGTCGTTGCCCATGTGGGCATTGAAGTCCCCCAGTAGAACGACGGAGTCCCCAGTCGGAGCACTTTCCAGCACCCCTGCCAGAGACTCCAAGAAGGCCGGGTAATCTGCACTGCCGTTTGGCCCGTAGGCCACGTTCCACGTCCCTAGAGCTAGTTTCCGTGTCCAGGGATCGGGTTGTCGAGGCCTCCGCCTTCGACTGCCGCCCGATCCTCTCAGCACCGGCCCCTTACGGTCCCTCCTGTAGGTGGTGAGCCCACGGGAAGGCGGCCCCACGTCGCTCCTTCGGGCTGAGCCCAGCCGGACCCTGTGGGGGAAGGCCCGGCCACCAGGCGCTCACATACGAGCCCCAACCCCGGCCCTGGCTCCAGGGTGGGGCCCCGGCTGCGTCATACCGGGCGACGTCACGGTCCTCGATTTAATGTTACTCATAAAGGGTTTTTTGAACCACTCTTAGTCTGACCCGTCGCCTAGGACCTGTTTGCCTTGGGAGACCCTACCAGGGGCATATAGCCCTGGACAATATAGCTCCTAGGGTCATTCGGGTACTCAAACCCCTCCACCACGTTAAGGTGGCAGTTCAAGGAGGGGTATGGAAAACTCAGAACATGGAATTCTCCTGACCTTCTGCTTGAATACAGCCGCTAGAATGATGCTCTCATTGTCAGATATCTGATTTTTAAAATTAGGGCAGATCAATCAATCCTGGCTTACTATATATGAGAAGAATAATTTGACATTATTTCCATGATACTGGCATGATGTTTTGTTGGTTGTTTTCAAGTGGAAATTAGAGAATTTTGAGATCCGAGTTTTCTGGAACGCTTTGAGGTCTGAAGGGAGTGTACTAAAGGGATAGTACACTCAAAAATGAAAGATTTGTCATTACTTACTCACCCTCAAGTTGTTCCAAACTTGTTTGAGTTTCTGTCTTCTGTTGAACACAGAAGAAGATATTTTAAATAATGTTGATAAACAGATAGTTGACGGCACCCATTGACTTCCATAGTAGTGAGAAACAATACTATGGAAGTCAATGTCTACCGTCAACTGTCTGGTTACCAACATTCTTTAAAATATCTTATTTTGTTTTCAACAGAAGAAAGAAACTAATACAGGTTTGGAACAACATGAGGGTAAGTAAATTATGATGTTAAAATGTGTGATTAATTCAAAATCCTTAACTCTGTAAAGTAATTTAACGCAAATAAATGACTAAAGCGCGTGAAATTGCGTCATTAACGCAACGTCGCACAGTTAGATGATCTTAAAATTTGGGAGTTTATCACACTGAGCATCTACAATGGTGCAAGCACCTGTTACCCTGTGGACATTTCTATTCTAACCATTTAACCTGATTTCCCTTCTCTGTTTGTGATCAGATCATTTTAAGCCGCTAAACTCTGTGAAAGTTTTCAGTCCAGTATGTAAATTTATTCAAACAACCAGTCCAAAACAGCACTAATGTAAAGAAAACAAGGCCAATTACATCAGAGTGTGCAGAGAGAATAGAGTCTCTTTGAAAATGTTGCGTTTTTAGTGATTAATTCATTCCAGTGTGGGTTTCGCTTTAAAACACAAACTCTGTCATATTCTGTGATTGTTTCTAAAGAGTGATGACAAAATGAACTTGTTAAACAAGCCAAATGGTGAATGCTTAATTTCACGATAACTGTACAATTGGGTGCAATTAATCACAATAAAAAAATCGGAATCTATTGACAGCCCTAATTATAATGCATGAATTTCATTGCATTAGAGACTAAACATCAAATCAATTGGCATTTATGCGTTATATTTGCGTAATCGTGCAAACCATTAAACACAAAGAAGTTTGTTTCAAATTGAATACTATACATGTACCTGTTTATATTCGCCATGAAATCAAAATTCACCCATCTATTTTTCAAATGCATATTACTGATCTTGGATTTTGAACAATTAATCCATGCAGTTTTCATTTCCAATTGTTCTTTTCTTTTGTTTAAATTTTAAACCGAAATGTAATAACTTTTTCCAGACCTCTGTCTGGCGAAATATGCCAGACTTTTCTTATTATTTAGTCTGTTTTTGAGTCCAATGTCCAAATCTCAAAATTCAATCAAACAACCCGAAGAATAGATCCCATGCTATTTATACTTTTTTTCTTGATTTATTTTTCATTTATTTTTTATTATATTCAGATTGTACATCACTATATGGAAGAAAAGATTTACAGCTTCTTCCATTTCAAAGAGACTTCAAGATAAATAAAATCTGGACCCTTTCTGGTTTTCAAATGTTAGTGAAACATGCGTTCACACTGTCAGTTTTTGGGATTGTCAACTGCATGTACTTTCAAGCGTGAGTCTTGAAATGTCCCGTTCACACAGCAACAACAACTATAGCGTCTCGAATACTGTCTGAAACGTGCAACATGAGTCAAGCCTGTATTAACCATAACCATAGTGACAGTGGCCAAAAAAATATCAAAGATGACTACGTCCTTAAAAAAAAAAAAGTCTTATCACTTTTGACACGACGAGTCCAATTAAGCCACAAGTTCATCCGTCAAATTTGCATTAACCAACAGAAGCTTGAATGTAAAGGCGCTATAGCCGAACGCCTTTAACCGTTGCACTCAAGCTGTGTCTCGCGTCTTTTGCAGCATCTTGCCGCTAGTGCATGACACAACATTTGAGCAGGGTTGCCAACTTTTGTAGGTACATCTTTAACAAAACATTTTTGAGGGGTTAAAATCAGTATTTGCTTGCATTCATTAATATTCATTTGTGTGTGCTTATACAAGTATCATTAATAATATTAGGATATAAATGTAGGATTTATAAATGTTTACTTGTATTTCACATTTAAAACAATCTATTTTTGATCATGTCTAAATATTTATTCAAATGCAAAACCTACAAATAAGTCAGCAGTTATGACCTGCAATACTCTTTTGAGCAACTAGACTAGTAGATACATAATAAAGAGTCATACAGGCACCTGCTGTGTAAAACATGGCATTAAAAATGAAAATTATTATTTTTCGAGCCACAAAATGACTGATTTTGCCTCTTTGCATTGGAAGTTAAAACACTTTTCTCCATTTTAACCTTAAATTTGTCATTTTGAAATATTAGAAAATATATTATATAAGTGGTCAATAATGGACCACTTGTATGCTATTTAGTACTAAAATATTAAATAAATATTATTGAACTAAAATAGGCTATAGCGCATTTATTTAATTGAAAAATAGTTAATGTGTATGGTCACATTTGACCACCAAGGAGTATGAATGTGACCGATAAGTAAGAAATACCCGAGGGCTAATCTCCATCGCTCTCCAGAATAAAATGATACTGTAAATGCTGTCGACGTAATAATCAATGCACACTATGCTGTAATGTTTACCAAAAACTGCTGCAAAAACCTGAATATTGAATTTTTATATTCTCAAGTCCAAATCCCATATTTGCATTTGTTCTTTTTTTATGTCTTTTCTCACACCTGGCTGATCTGCTATGTTAGGGCCGTATGTAAATTCAAGAGCCTCTTGAGTATTAGCTCAAGGTTGTGGTTGTCAACCCTGCCTCTTCACCGAGTCGCATCGCTCAAAGTTTCCACTCATCTGAATGTTTAATTATTATTAGACTGTTGCTTATTTGACAGTGTGTCAAATCAGCTTAATTAATACTGGCCATCTGCGGTATTTAATGGTGGCCTCAGATTTGTGTGGTCTCTTGACATGCATACGGTGAAGGAAAAATAGCTTAATAAAAGAATCCGTACAGTGGATCAACCCTTCATTATCCGTCGCTATTACTAGCTGTGGGTGCCTCGAGCCATGTAGATCTCTGTACCTCATCGAGAACGTACACCTGTCACGCTAATTTGGACGAAAAACAATGGGGTGAAGACCAGAGGTGAGGGGAGGCGCTGTGAAAAAGACAGCCATTATTACAGAGACTCAAGGTCCGCTTAGAGCAGAGCCGGCCCTAGGGAGAAAGAGAGAGATACTGATCATCAACATATCCACCCCCTCCATCTCTAAATTTTGATGTGCATCCACTCTGATGGCATTCTCTTGATGTTCAAAATAAGTCTGAATCTTATTACAGAGAGTGAATGCCTTGGGAACACTTGAAGCTGGTTTCAAATAAGTTATGAGTGAGAAATAGGTGTTGCTTGAAAGGGTACGACCCAAATGCAGAATTTTTATTCTGATAAGATATCCCTTCTCCCTTTTAGCATAATACTTGTAGGCTGAAAGGAAATCTATGGCAGATGGAATCTTTACTGCAAGGTGTTGCCTAGAGATGGGGACAGAGACAATGAGCTGTCTCGATAAAAATATTGCAGGAAAATATGACTCAACACTGAGTGGAGCTTAAAGGCAGCATCATTCTGGCCAGGAGAGCTTTGTTTAAAGGAATAGCCTACGTCATGCAAATTTTTTTATTTTTTTATTATACTTAACCTTATGTTGTTCTAATCACTTATGACTTACTTTCTTTCGCAGAACACAAAAGGAGATGTTTTGCAGAATCTCATAGCAGTTCTTTTCCAAGGGTTGTTGTCAAGGACTTTGAATTTCATACATTTTGCATTCATTTGTTTATGCTACTCTGCCATATTCATTCTTCAAAATGTTATACTTTTGTGTTCCACTGATGAAATGTCACGGTTTGGTTGCAGTAAGAGCATAGCAGTATCTTTTATTGACAAAAAAAAACAAAAACAAAAAACCATGCAGGATAAACAGGCGGACACAGGATATGAAGAAAACCACTGATAACAACAAGAACGGACAAATAACTATTAAAACTGAGTGCTACATACACAGGTTAACTAAGCATACTAGAAGCAACAGTTGTGCAACTAAATCAGTAACCATGGTAACAAGTTGCCTTATTTCTTTCCTTTGCCTTCAATATCACTCACTTAAAATTAATATTGAATAATTTAAATATTAATAAATTAAACACTAATTTAATAAAACTGCTAAATGTAACTTTATCTTGTCTCAAATATTCATGTTTTCATACTATGCATTATAATGTTGTGATACCTAAATTCTCGTGTAGCATTCAATGTGTTTGTTTTATTTCTTTATACATAGAAGTGTAAATTTGTAATATTGGCTATTTATTGTTTATTGGTCATAACATGAAAAATAATTATTCACTTATTATTGGGCAGATTTTTTTAATCCCATTGCTCAACTCAAATTAAGTCGAGTGAGTTTGGAATGGAATGAGAGTGATTAAGACAGATTTGTTTATTTCTGGGTGAACTGTCCCTTTAATGACTTATGTTGTTACTTGTTTCTGTTCTATTCTCAGTCTCAGTCTGATTGTTTTCTTTTCCATGTAGCAATTCAGTGTTTTCAACACTTCACCAGTGGGCCGACAAAACTCTTTAACACTTTAAGCTGCTGATGAGAGCATGTTAGCGACTCGTTCTGTTTGCCCTCCGTTCAAGGCAAACACACACACACAATCACACATCGGCTATAGAACGAGTGTCTTAGACATAGATGACATTTCCCCAATTTCACACTAAGCTGCCTGTAAGAAGGCAAGCGAGCAGAAACACGGTTGAGTGTGAATATGCCAAAAAAAAGGAAGACTGGGGTCAGGTACAAGAGAGAATGTCATTAGAAATGTGTGAGTTTGTGTGAAGCACGCAGACAGCATGTGTGTGTGTATACGTGTGTGACGCGGTGCAGAAAGCCATGTTATCTTCCAGAGTTAATCACCTTGTGCTTCTAGCCTGACTGCAGCCGTGTTCATTCCCCTGTAATTCAGTCAATGTGAAATTGGCTGACTTCGGTAGTGTGTGTGCATGTGTGTGTGTGTGTGTGTGTGTGTGCTCTAAAACATCTCAGGCTCTGTCCTAAGTTTCTCAACCCACTTTGGCCGCTGGACTGCCCGATTCTGTATGCTCAAGTCTTTCAGAATCATCTGCCCTTGAGCCAATTGGTCAGTTAATACAACAGGAGACTAAGAAAGTCAAAATAAGTCCATACACTGAAGCCGCAAGTGTCTGTGAATGAGCAGGGAAGGGAAGGTTCTATAACACAGAAGAGTTTTAGTGTGAAGTGGAAAGGGTCAGTGGGATTTCAAACATAAAATAGCTGGACAGTATACAGGTCACATTGTACTGTCTATTTCAGCTATAGACCATTTGGGAGAAGACGTCACAGTTATATCAATACAGTTGCGTGAGCCCAGTGGTAATATGTAGAGGAAAATGGAAAAAATCCATATAGAATAAGAGAGGAAAAAAAAAAGTCTTGTGCCTTTAGATGTCACAATTGGAATGCAAAAAAAAGATGGTTTTCATTTTTAAAGAATATCATTGTCAAAGATGCCCTTTGAAGCTAAACGCAGACGTTTATGGAACTTTAAGTTCATATGTTTAGAACTGTCATTTTCTGCCACCAGGTAGGCTCCTGGACTGGCCCTAATCACTTTACAATAAGCGTTACACTTACCAATGTAGTTCTTCATAATCTGCACATGCAACTATAATGTAATTTTGGAGCAGTTTATTCATCTACTTACATACAAGTGTAGCCAAAATGCACAAATTTAGCCAAATCTTCTTTAAAATCCCAGTTTATACAGATGCAATATGTTTTTAGTGTTATGTATCATTAGATGAGGAAATAATCCTCACTGTACTCTAGAAAAGATATGCTCATTTATTTGCATGAGCCACAATGAGTTGAGGTTGATATAGTGTTGTGCATAATGTGATCTACCGAAGTAGGACATGTTTTTGTTGCTTTTTGTACAACAATGTCAACACACAAGAGCAAGACAAATGTCTTGTCAACCAAATCAGAACCCCAGTCCTGAAATCAGAGGGCAGTGATTTGATTTTTGGAATGTTTTATGTAAGGAATAATTGACGACAGGCCGTTGAATTATTAGAAAAATAATGCACACCCGAGGTGGTAATGCGGTCACGACGCGAAGCGGAGTTCACCTCGGTGTGCATTATTTTTCTAATAATTCAACGGCCTGAAGTCAATTATTCCGCTTATACTACAGTTACCACACCTCGAAACATTGTTCAGATTATGTATTTCAAGACGTTTGTAAAGTTTTGTCATTAAAACGCTCTTGTATGTAGGACTAATTTCTTACGCATCTAATCCAATGTCTCCGTTGCTAATTCCAAAACGTCATTTTAGAGTTAGTAACGGAGGTTTGAGCCACTGATAGCAGACTAATGCTGGGACACACGACTAGCTGACACATTCTCTGACTGTTTTCATCGACTGCAGCAGATTTTAAACACCAACTTTGAACACAGACTGAACCCGCTGAACACGCGTTTGGGCATGATCAGTCATAAGTATCAAATTACATTCATAACCGGCCTTAAAGTGTGTCCCCGACTTTATGCAGTTATTAATGCAGCAGTTATTAGAGAGAGATGTTGCAATAATGAGACAGAAAAGCATGTGCGTCAATATTATTATTTATTTATTAATTCAATTCGTTATAATTAATTTGTTCATTCTTTTTTTATATTATTGACAGATGACAGTAGACTAGCCAAATAAATGAAACACAAAGTCATTTTAAAAAGTAGGCCTATCAATAATTATTTATTTGTTATTATCTGCAATAAAAATCCGTGCTGCAGGACTATCCATTTATTTAGCCTATATTCAGTTTAATTTTCTATTGATTATAGATAGGACTATATACTTTATATATTAAAATTAAACTGCATGTTTCCATTGATTGTGAAGCTAGACATTGAAAATTGCAGATCAAGCGCATGGGGCTGCATGTTTTTTCTTGTTATGAATTGTATCCTATTTTCCGTTATTACAGTTGACTACGCGAAGTGATATGGGACTGTAATGCGGTCAAGACCTGCCTGGAACTACTTTAGCTGTGCGTTTCCCTGAAAATAATGCACACCTTAGAACGTTCTTCAACCAATCAGATTCAAGCATTCAACAGCCCTGTAGTATAAGCCCTACTTATGTAAATCAAGTGTATTGTTAAACTTTGTACTTATAATCCATATGTACATTTAATGCACACATACTCATTAGTAGTTACACTATATTTGCTTCATATGCATTACATTTAGCATAATTAAGTGTGACCATTTTTGAGTAGACAATTTCTACTGACTTCTCAGCAGCTATACTGGCACTCTTGACACAAGCTGTGCTAAAGGTCAATGACCTATATTTAGTTTTCTTTGTGCTGCTTTGGTGACATTGCTAAGCCCGTTCAAGCATGACCTTGTGAGTGGCAAACCACCCTCTTTGCATGGAACATGGATTTGTGGGATTGACATACATATGCCCCCCCCCACACACACACATTCTCTTTGCATTCTCACCTCATTTGGTTTTAACAAGATCATAATCACGACTGTGGCCTGCACGCAGACCTGTCGTAAACTGTGTGACGGAAAGCTTTACGAGCGGAGGGGCTTTACTGATGGAAGGCATCTGTGGAACATCTGTGATAGGTGCTGAGTTGACACTCCTGTCATACTGGTCACACACGTGGAGTGTAATCCGCTGGAAAAACCTCTCACCCAGAACACCCTGCTCTCTGTCAAATGCACATCACTTTGAGACTGACTCGCATGTCCCCACCGCATCATTCGCTTGATATGAGCCTGTATAGACAGATGAGGAGGACATTCTTTGTCAGTGTTGGGAACTCTTAAAAAATCTAAACGAGTGTCTTTTGTTTTTTTTTAAGTTTGAATGAAAATGATGCAACACAAGTACACACTAGCCTTCTAATCTAAGGGTACGTTTACACAACAACGATGTGCTAAAAATGGAAATTTTGTTTTCTTTGTATAGATGACAACGTTATCAAAATGATCCCCGTTCACATGGATCTGTGAAAACAACTAATAACGCTGTGTTATGCATGCCAGACAAGTAGTTGGCGATGTCACTTTGTAAAGAAAGACTACAAACCTGCGCACATGCGCATTCTTTTACTACAGTGCACTCGATCCGAACGCACATGCCTACACAAATTACATTATCTATAATTGTTTGTGCAATTTTCATTCTAAGGATGTTAATCTTGATAATACTGTATTATTACTGTACTTTGTCTTCTGGGTACATTTCATCCTCAAAAAGCCATAACCATTCACTGAAATTCATATTTTAGAATTTTTAGAACACTAAAACGCTGCTGTCGTGTAAATGAATGGCCAAACCGCATAGAAAGTCTTGAAAATGGTGTTTTGTAAACAGCCCCTCAATGACTGCAATTAAATCTCAATATGGATAGTTCATTCACAAATATATTAAATTTCAGATTGTTGATTAAGCACAATATCAAGCAGTTTTGTAGTGTCATACAAATTACACAAGTCACAATATTAACCCATTCTAAAGAAGTACTATATGATTCTATATGAAGTACTATATAACAAATGGTGTATGCACATTTTACTTAAAGAAAACAAATTAATCCAACAAATCGTTTATACAGTTTATGTAATCCATTCAAGTTAAGACTAGATTAATAATTTATGTGTGTTAAAGTATTATACCATTGTGGTTAAGTGTTGAGCGTGTACTTGGGTTAAAGACCTGCTAACAAGAATTCAGGTTGCCTTTAACAAAAAAGGCAGTAACTATGGGAGTGTTATGGATGCAACCAGTATCATTCAATGCCTCAAGTTAGTGGACTTGAGTGAAATTATTAAATATTAGTTCTATGAATGTCTATATATATGCAAATTCTTTGAGAAGATTTGAGTAAATGTGCTATTAATTTTATTAAATGGGAAAAAAAAGATGAAATTGATAGTAATACAATAATAGTGTAATACAAAAAGTATAATTGTAAGACCAAGGCTAAAACCTGTTTTACTTATTTTCAGTTGTAATGGCCCAGCTCCTCCTGTCAATGATCTATCATCCCCTCATCACAGCAATCAAAATTAATTTCCGCTAAGGTCATGTTTGTAAAGAAAAGTATATTTAGCCTGCTAGTTTGAAGACATTTCCAAGAAACTTGATTGAGTTTAACCATAGACTGTAAAAAAAGATGGATGACGCCCCTTCGCTCTCTTCCATTGATGAGAACTGAAGCCGCCAGTGTCCCGATATGGCGCTGACATATTGGAACTTGAGTCTGCGCAGTAGCGATCTCGGGACCAGACCTGCGCAGTAGTGAGCAGGAAGTAAAGCTGCGAAATCAACACTCCGCCCTCACTCTCGCAGAATGCACTCAGGGAGAGTGGATTCTGCACATTTTTAAAAAAATTGATTGCAGTACGACAAGAGGCTTGTTAAAATAAAGTAAATACAATCTACTCAGTCCTCCGAAGATCCCGAAAAAAATGTCCGTTGGTGCTTCAGTGACTACTTCACTCAGAGAACCTGTCAATCACAGCTGTCAATCATGACGTTACACCACCGCATCACGTAACTAACTAAAAACCAACTTATTTTAGAAACAGACACTTGAACTTACATCAGCGTGATAAAAACGACAGCAAATGAAAGAAACCACCTTTGGAAAAAAGATATTTGATGTGTAATTTAATTGTTTAGTTGGTCTCACGTCCCGTTGAATAACACAGGGAGGCGGGGCTTATGACCTATACTAGGACCAGTCACCAGGGGGCGATCGAGACGTTTTGGCTTCACTTTTCAGGGCTTGTGCGGCACACTTGAGTTTAATTGAATTGATTGAGTTTTCTCAATTCCATTTAGTTCATTCTACATGAAGTATGTGAGTTGTGATGACATGCTTCCATCATGTTGGAACCACTTGTCCACGATTGAATCAAGTAATATTTAACATGTAAAAATGAATATTTTCAGTTGGTTAAAAAGTATCTGAGATTTATTGTGTGAATGTTAGATACAATGCTTTCATAATAAGTTGTTTATCTGACAGTTTAATACTGATTTATGACCTTCGATCCCCACACAGGAGACTTTAGTAGTCATTAGTAGTCATGTTTTTTCGTTCACAGACACGCCCCATGGTGGGGAGATAACCTTGCACATCTCTTGCATTCCATATGCACATTATGAATACTTGATGAACTTGACAGAGGGGTCCATCTCGAATGCATAGCACTTTCTTGGGTAATTCTATCATAGATGCAAAGAAAACAGGTGGACAGATGGAACGAGCCTAACACTATTATTATCTACAGGACCCTTTTCCCAAGTCTGCAAACATTGTTCTAAACAAAGTCCTCTAAATAATGTTACATTTCCAGCCGTGTTCTCCTTAAAGATACTATAACTAGACACCTCATGTTCCCTTCGTAGCCACGGGCAACAGATTCACGCGGAGAGGCATGTGGCTTGACACGGTTGCGTGTTGCAGGGGTTTAAAGTCAGGGACTCTGATGTTATGGGCTTTTTAATGAGAGGAGAGATGCAGGCTGAGAGGCCACGAGTGTGATGGAGTAATCCACTGCTGAATTATTCATAGCAACATGTGAAATGAAACATGGCCGAGATTAGCGCTTTTCTGCTCATCACTCCTGTCCCCTGTGGACTCCACAAAACCGCCACTATGGACGAGATTTAACTCGCTTTCTTCGAAGTCGCACCGGATCACACGGATGAGCGTATACGCTTGGCTTCAGTTGCTTGTCATTATGGTGGTTTACGTGAGCATTTGTAAATGCTAGAATCTGATCGAGTTAGATTTGGTGAGCCTAATTCCCTTAGATACAAAATACGGCACTCATTCTAATTTATTGAACAGGAGAAATACCTTTTAATGGCTTGCATAATGGCTGCTCTCAAATTTGTAAAATGCATGCAAACTTTTAAAGAAGTGATCTATTAATCCTTAACTTCGTTCTCCGAGCAAGATAACGAACATGATTAAATGTTGTTTGTGACTGAATATGTTCAAGGTTTTTCGCCAGGAGAGAAGCAGTAAATTATTTGCCAGATGAAATGAGTCACTCCAAATGTCATCGCGGATGCCACTGAATCTGAGCCCTGCAAATTGCTGCACCTTCATGAAACACGGATCCTGGCAGATTTTGTTTACATCTATTAAGATGATGGTTATCTAATGGCATATGAACAGCTGGGGGTTAATAGCTGCTGGAGAATTGACTTGAATAAGCAGGGCACATCTCAGTGGTCTGGGGAATTGGCAGCACAAAGAACAACACATTTACAGATTCATGGTCTTTGCTGAGATGGTATACAGATGTGACACCTTGTTTTGTCCTTTCTGATGTCTAGAAAGTTTCAAAATTTCACTCTCCATGCTATATATTTTTTAGTAAGTCATATTCCTGACCTCTTCCTGGGAGTTTGAGTTGTTTGGTGCCAGAGGCGTTTCTGGAGGGCAGCGCTTAGAAAGCCTAGTCACAACTTTTCTGCAGCCAGACATAGAATCACCTATAAAGAGCCTTCAAACGCTTAACTCGGACATAACAAACATGCTTTTGTGTTGTCAACCCATGGTGTGGATTGAAATCATGAACACGTCACTAACACAGTAGAGAAACCAAACAAAATTATTCATTTAAAATGTAAATAGGCCTATGTTATTATATACATAAAAATAATCATTTTAATCATCTGGTGCTCTACAGTAATTTTTGACCGAAACATTTAACTTTTTTTAGTATATGGTCCAACTCTCACTTTTAACAAGTTGCTTATTAGCATGCATATAACTAGGATATTGGCTTTCCTATTTGTAAAGCACATATTAATGCCTTATTCTGCATGACCATATTCTACATCTCTTAATCCTGATTAAAACTTAAACTTAACAACTACCGTACTAACTATTAATAAGCAATTATTATGAGTTTGAGGTAAAAGTAGTAGTTAATAGTTAATTAATAGTGAGAATTGGACCCTAATCTAAAGTGTGACCTTTTTTCTTTTTTCATCGGAATGGTACGAAACTTAGTAAAGGTTTTGACACTTGCTTTGTGAACAAAAAACAATGGACATGATTTGAAAATGTTAAATATTCCTAAAACAAAGAAAAAAGCTAGACTTAACGCATTGGAAATGAATGGGAAACAAATTTCATCTAGATGAAACGTTTGGTACTGTGCCCAATCAAAATCTTTTTCACAACTCAATTTGTTTAGATTTATAGCTTGGATTTTCACACAGCTTAAAGGGGGGGTGAAATGCTCATTTTCACTCAATCTCCTGTTAATCTTGAGTACCTATAGAGTAGTATTGCATCCTTCATATCTCCAAAAAGTCTTTAGTTTTATCATATTTATAAAAGAAAGATAGGCTGTACCGAGTCTTTCCGGAAAAAATCGAGCGACTGAAGGCGGGCCGTGTGGGCGGAGCTAAAGCTGTGCTAACGCGCCGAACTAACAACACACAGAGACATTTGAAGCAGTTTTACTCACCGCCCGGTTCCAACGCACGACCGCGAACCTTTTTCATTGTGACTGCTCGATCCTTAAGCATTAGACGATCTGCAAATCCGTCGATCTGGGCTTTGTTTATAAAACAATCATCGTCGAAATGCAGGGAACAAACAGTCTTGCACAACCTCCGTTGATGCTCTGGAAAAACAAACTCCATCCACTGGTCCCTTAGCGCTGGGTTCTTTGGGAATCTGTGCAGGGTTGTCTTGCCCTGGCAACCAAAAACCCACTTCTTTGGTGACACTGACTTCCCTAAAGCCGAGCATAGCGCTTTGATGGGCGTACTGCTTTCGCTCTCTTGCTCTGGTCTACGGTTGCGCGCGCACGCGCGTGTCCTTCCGGAGAAGTGCCCTTAGGACCCGTATAAGGAAATTCCGCTACATCTGACGTCACACATGCCCATACTCGAAAAAAACTTTCCGAAACTTGTGACAAACCGGAAGGAGCATTTTTGGAACAGAAATACTCCTTCAAACGTACAATTTAATTTTTGAAACTTTGTCCATGTTTAGCATGGGAATCCAACTCTTTAACAGTGTAAAAAACTCAGTATGCATGAAATAGCATTTCACCCCCCCTTTAAGTTAAACATAATTTGGAAAAATATATATTTCATATAAAAATAAATTGAAGATTGTATTTTTGTGCATTTTTTCATGACAATAAACTTTTATTCAACAATAATCTGCCAAGTGTCCTCTTTAAAAAAAAGACCAAACTTAAGTCTGTGCTACAAAGCATTCAAGATTTGACACTTTAAAGGCACAATTTATGTGCGATTTTTGCATTAAAATGTCCAAAAACCACTAGCACAGTGTTATATATTTAAATGCTGTCGTCATAGACCATTATTCGTTATCAGTAGGTTCTGTAGCCGAAGATAACTCCAAGAAATGTAAATGTAGGGGTGAATCAAATTTGAAGTAGAGTTTTGAACAAGAAGGGAAATAGGGATAAATTTTGGTGTCTGTTAAACAAGTCTGATGAGCAAGTCTATGGCAGTGTAATTAAATGTATAATGTGTTATACATAAATAGTAAGTCAGCCTTTTTGCAAATGCTGTGGATTTACTTCAAATGTACTTTTAGTATGATTGTTTTGAACACATAAAACTGTGCTGCGTTTCCCCACCATTTAATCAACAAATAAAGTGGCATGTATGAGTAGTAACAATGTTAAACATTGTTACCTGCGGCTAATTCATTAGAATGATTATAAACGATTATAAAGCTTATTTCATTACCTCATCCATGAACATGATTTGTGAATCCTGTCGGATTGATTTCCATTGGCAGTGGATGTGAAGATCTCCCATCATTCCACGCTCCTTCACAGCTTCAAGCTATGCCTTTGTTATTGTCTTGAATATGCGACCTCTAGTGGTGAAAATTACATACTGTGCCTTTAAGTTGGAAATTTCATTTTCAGGTCCATGCTCAAAAAGTGTTTAATAGGTAATAAATGGATTATAACTACTACATAAAAATTATTTAGTACCTTAAAATACAAAATATTAAATAAAAACATCTAACTAAAATATATTAGGCTATATTCATTTCATTGAAATAAAGAAAATAATTTTCGAAAAGTAATTTTTGACCGTCATGCAAGGAGCACCAGAGGGTTAAAATTAATTCGAAAATAATTATAATGTTGTGTAGTCTATAATAATAGACAGAGCCAATTTTGCTTATTGAGAGATTTATTTGTGAGGTAATAATTATCTCTTAATTTTATTAGATCCTTACAGACATTATATACAATATGAACAGTGTATTCATTTGAATGGTGACAGCTATTATAGATGTGGCTTGATGCAGTGCAGATAACTTGTCAGCTGTCTCTGCTGTGCCATTAGAAACATGGGTAACACTTTAGAATACTGTTCCGTCATTAATGAATTACTACACAGGAACAAATGAGTAGCACACTATTAGCATTCTAGTAACTACTATTAACTTACAAGATACTCTGCTTAACAAATTAGTAAGGAATAGTGCAAGCCAATGTAAGCTTTTTAGTTTTTTGTAAGGTTTTGAATAGTAATGACTCAAAGATTACTATACATCCTTCTAAGACGAATTGCTAATTATTTGGATCAGTATTCTAAAGTGAAGATCAAGGTAACCCAATAGTAATGACTTAAGTGTTACCAAATCCATCGGAAGCAATTACTATCCAAAACATTTAAAAAACTTACAAAAACCAGTAATTACTAGTCAAAAATTAAAGTAATTACTAGGTAGTTATCATGCTTTTCACTTTAGAATACTGATCCAATTAATTAGTCATTCCTTCTGATGGATTTGGGTATACTTGAGTCAATACTAGTGGGTTACCATGCTTTTTTGGTCTGCTTCGAAATGCTTAATTACTGTAATCCCAACTGCTTTCCTTTAAGCCCTGGGATGAGGTGTGTGTACTGAACATTAGTTAGATTTGTATAGATCTGCATGGTTAACATGGTGGTTAACATCTCTGCTGCTGTAAAGCAAGGCTTAACCAAAGGGTATATCCCTGTAATTTCAGAAGGCGTTGTCATTTACTATAGAGAGCAACAGTGCCTTGCCCCGCTTTTCAGCGCCTTTGGTTTCCGGAGGTATTTCCTTCCATTCATTTCTCCTATAGGGATTTTAAAAAACTATTTGTTAAAGCAATGAAACACGCCAATCAGCTACGAGATGAATCACATCACTACAAACTTTGATTTGAATCAAACAAGTTGTTGGAAATCGGAAAAAAAGACAAAGGTACAAGATTGTATTTTGTGGCTTAGTGTACTTAGTGCTTCATGGAAGTGGGCGGAGCTAAAGAGCTATTTTTTCGACTCTCTGATTGGTGTAATTTTCTGCAGCATAGTTTTTCAACAGGAGTTCCACTGATTATTCTATGATTATTTAAAAAGATAATCTGAAATAATGCGGGCTGTAGCTTCAGCAGAAGCAAATGCCATGGTTTAACAACCTTGCAGCTCACAGTAGGTCTGTCTTTAAAGGTTTATAAGTTATCGTTAAAAATAATAATAATATGTTTTATTTATATAGTGCCTTTCCAAAGCTCAAGGATGCTTTACAATGTAAATACAATAAATAAAAACATATTAGCACTAGAGTAGGCAATGAGAACAGACAATAGTACAAGCAATGGATAATAGAAAGAAAAAAAAAATCCCTATGGAGAGAGTTTTTACTTCCGGAACCCTACTGTTGGACTCTATTAAGGCTGGTTTTACAACAAATCCTGATCTCAACAAATACATTTGAATATCCTAAATCTGGCGTACTTAGAATGTTGGATAAATCAACTGTTATTTTTACACTCTGTTAACAGGATTAATGCAATGAGACATAAAAAAAAAAAAAAAGCTCAACAACAGTTGGAATTTTTGGGGGATGGGCTGTAGCCTTAAGTTGCTTAATATTACACAGGTCTTAGTTGAATGAACCTGGTAGATCTGCAGTACCATACCATATACATCTCTAGTCTTCATATACAATATGGCAGAGTTCATGAAGAAGTCAGGCTGTCCGGGGCTTAATTAACCCAGCCATAAAGGACAGCTCATTGCAGTGGTGAATGTCATTGAAGCCTCCACTGCTGTGGTTCCCAAAGGGATCAGGGCTAATTGCAAATACAACCTTAGCATGGGACATTGCCTTGAGGAGACATGGAAGTAGCGCTATACGCCTGTTAATGAAGCTATGGAGAACGGCGTCGCTCGGAAACTGCCGTGCGCTTCGAGATTGGATGGCTGCAATTCGCCGACTTCAATCATTTCGTTGATATATGTGGTATTCAACTAGATGATAATTAGGTCTGTTTTAGCGAGGCGGATAACGAAGTTACTGGAGTGTGACGGTGTATGTGGGCAAAGGACCGTAATCTGACTTTAAAATGAAATAATAAACAATAAAAAAGATTTATTGAAAACGTACGAGTAAATAACGAAAATAGACTTATTTTGCTGGATCTGTTTAGATGCCATTCCTCTCTCTTCATCTCCCATACTGACTGTCTCACACACATTAAATGCATTCACTCCCACACAAACATAAACATCAGCTGCGTTGAGAAAAACAAACACCCTTCTAAGGAGGTCATGTTGATTCAGTCAGTTTTCAAAAGTGTCGTGTGCACCGTTGTGCCCTGTGTGGGTGCGGTAGTGTTACTCTCACAGGGACTCAAATGTGAGGATTAAGCTAAATGAGTTTGTCAGGTTCACTGTTTCAATCCCCTCTACTCAACAAAAGAAAAGGCACTTTTGGGATTTTAATATCCTTTGCTCTGCAATCCTGCTTTCTTGCAGCCAGCAGTTTATGAGGCTTATTTTTCTCCCCTTTGCAGTGGCGAGATTAGTATGAGACGAAGAAAGCCGCGTTTGAATTTTAAAAGCTGTAGGGTAAAATGGATTCCCCTTTTTTGATATCTATCTTTCTGTTTAAATAAATCTTTTCTTACTTTTTATATATTTCAACCAATTTCCTTCCCTCTCTCTTTCTGCTTAAATTATTGATCTGATGACATTCACGAAAACAGCCCACCTTAACACTGTATGCAGAGAGGAAAGCATGATTTGAACAGTGTGGCAAATGTAACACTTTGAAGAAAGAAAAAAAGAACCCCCTCTCACATTTTAATGCAGAGTAAATCAATAAAGTGCATGTGTCACCCATATAACAGTGATGTGTATTGGCCTTTTGATTTGTGCATTGTTGTGAGTGTCAGCCACACTGTTTTTGCCCTGAGAGCTGCTATATTCGCTCCATTTTTCCATTTTTCCATTTTTTATGTCCATCCAGCTCACTTTTTTCGATATAGCTTATATAGCAGTTTATAGAGTGGTGCAGGTTTAACATCAGAACCTGGAAGTCTAATTCGCCGTTGGTTCCTTTGGGATTTTCCTATGGGATTTTGTATATATATTTTTTTTTTCAATTTATGAGTAAAATAAAGCCTGTGGTAAACATTACTTTACGATACTTTGACGTTTTGTTAACGTACACTGCACATAATCACACCCCAAGCTATCTTATCTACTTATTAAACATATTAAACTTATGAACATAACTGCTATGCGTTTTCACTATGGGTGTTTACATTGTAGAACAAAATGTCAAAGTATAGTCAAGTTATGTAGACCACAGGCTTAATTTTACACATAAATCGAAAAAAGTAAATTAGTCTTCTGGGTTCTGACGTCATACCTGCACCACTCTATATGTCACATTTTTGTATTAACATTTTATATATGCATTGGATCCCTAATATGCATGGCATTTTTATTTTTTTATTAAGAATTCCCAGAGGTATGACATTCCTACACAAACTGGACCAACAATTAGTTTGTTTTTTTTTTTTTTTTTTTTTTTTTTTTTTTTTCAGGACAATAACTGAACTCACTTAAACGTACAATATGTAATTTTTTTCGCCGCTAAGGGTCGCTAACCTCTTATGGCGTGTTCACACCAAACGCGAATTTAATTATTTGCGTGAGTAGATTACATACAAAGTCAATGCAAAGACGCGAATAGACGCGAATTGGGCGACGCGTTTGCCACGAAAGCTCGATAATCGCCTCAATCGCGTCTTCCGCGCAAGTTGAAAAATTTCAACTTGAGCGGAAAATTCGCGTGAAGACGGTGAAATTCACCGAGTTGAGTGCACCTCTGGATGGTGCTGTGAACCCAGACACGTCGGCGTTTGGCTTTCATCCGTATTTGGGACTTCCACAACAAGTACAGAGCAGCAATATCATTTATTTCAGGCATGACGGAAAAATTATGGCAGAAAGAAATTGTGTTGTTATTGATGATGATGACACACTCCTTTTCGCGGGATGTTTTTATTCGCGAGTGACGCGAAAAACAAGAAAAACATCCCGCGAGTAATCTAGAGCGAGTAACGTGATGCGAATATACACTTCGCGTTTAGTGTGAACACACCATTACAATAACAAAGGCGTAGTTTGATGACGCAACATTTGCTAAGAATTATGGATCTTGTCGTCAACGTCAAGCCAACCAATCTAATAATGTTTATGGATGAGTAAATACATCGATGTTTTTATCATGACTGTGATATGAAGCAGGTCGGGATTGCTAAGAGACAGCTATCAGCTCCACACGCGACGCGAGTCCCGCGGATATAAAAGGACTATGGACATTTCATTCTACCGAACTACACTCAAGTGCAGAATTACTACTCACAGGTCAGTTTATTAGACAAATTAAACTTGTGAGGTAACGCAGCGCTGTTTCACTTGGTCTAACATTACACTATCACACTAAATGTTATTCTATGTGTTAGTTTGTCTGTATGAGACTAGCAGTAAGCTAGATCAACATTAGAATAACATACAGATCATATTCTAACATTTTATCATTGTTGAACTATATAACATTGATTAGTTTTATGTAAATGTGCTCACCTGTTTAATAAAGTACATGTAGGAGCTGTCGAAGTCTCGGACATGGAGCTCTCGGCATCTCGAAAACACCGCGCTGATATTGATTCTCGTTTTAGTTCTCCTTTTTTATCCCAAGTCTGCTTGCCATGGTCCATAATGTTTTAACGAAACAACAACAGCGTGCAGACAGACATTACGAACTACACAGTTGTCCACGTCTGTCACCTTGGTTACTATCAGAGGGCTCTGGTTACTATGGCAGTACGAGCGGAAACCAGGGAGAACGCGGATATGAGGCCACTGACGGCGACAAAACGGAAATAAAGAAACGGTATCTTCGAATTAAATTACAAATTTCTCCTGGTTTGAAAGTTGTTGGAAACAGTCGGGATAATGTAAGTACACAACTAAAAAAAAAAATATATATATATGATTTTTGCTATTTTTAAAGCAAAAAAATTACATATTGTACCTTTAAGGTCTGTTTCATATAGAAATAAAAACAAAAATAGTAGATTGCATAGGAGACAGTGTATATGGCACAGTAAGCAGTATGCTAGTATTCCATTCCATAGACTATACATTGGAGCATGTGAGCAACTGCTAAGCGATCACCTTGACAATATATTATAACATTCTGCCACACTACACTTTTAAAAAATAAGGTTTATTGGCATGAAGAGCCTTTAACATTCCACAAAAGGTTATTTTAGTAAAAGATTATTAAAATGTTCTTCACACTGAGAGAGAAAAATGGTTCTTTTAAGAACTGTTCACTGAAAGGTTCTTTAGGGAACCAAAAAATGTTTATTTTATGGCATCGCTGCAAAATCCCCCTTTGAACATTTATTTTTAAGAGTGTAAAATGATGCAATGCTTTGGTAAAAAAAGAAGAAAAAAAAAACTAATCTTTTTCCATTTTTCTGGGATTTAAAGAAGCTTTTTGTCTGCTTTGATATGTATAATTGATCTAAACTGCTTTGTTAGATGAGATGTGTGTAATGTACATGAATTAGTTAGACAGGTCCTCAGGAGATCTGACTCAGGTTCTCTGCGATGTTGGAAGCTTTAAGGACTGTGAGTGTGACATGTTGAGCAAACACTGAATCCCTGGCCTTGGTGTTGGCATTGGGTTATCCCTCATATTTCATGCTTAGCTTCAGATTTTCTCTCTATCTCGTCCATATCTCTTTGTCTGTCTGCTATATTGACACAAATGTAACATTTATGCCATGCATGTTATGTTCTGAGGTTTGAGAGTTGTGGACAGGTTATCTATATAGTGGTGTCAGAAAATTAGGTTGTAAGAAAAAATATTTCATTTTAGTCTGATCTTTTATACAGCTGATTTGGTTCACAAAAATTGTATTTTTAGTTTGAGAGATAGTTGAACACACTTGCAGCAGTGAAGTTTATGACCTAATTTAAGTCTGTTTCATTTGACTTTTAGATTTATCATATGACTTCTGAAATATATGTATTTATATATGTATATATATATATATATATATATATATATATATATATATATATATATATATATACTGTATATAGTGCTTGAGTTGTATGCACTATTTTATCGGTGCTTTTTGTGTTATTCCAACGTTATCTCATGACCAATTCGTACGAGTGAGTAAAAGGTAGCTAATTCGTACGACCTCATTCGTACGAATTCGTACGATTTGTCTAAACCCACGTGATGGGTAGGTTTAGGGGCGGGGTTAGGTGTAGGTCATTCATACAAATTAATATGAATTGGGCAACTCGTAAAGTATGTACGATTTAGCAAAAATCTTATGAATTCGTATGAATTAGCCACCTCATAAAATTCGTACGAATTGCCGTGAGATCGGGTTGCTTATTCCTTTAAAATCAAATTTAATTACCTTTGTCTACTTCATTCATTGTTTATTCTTCTGCTCTAAGGAGTAACAGAGAGAGCGAGGGAATAAAGAAAAATGGGAAGCTGCTAGCTGATGATGTTGATGCATGAGAGCTGATCAGAAGCAGGTCTGGTAAAAAGGTTACTAGCTATCAGCCTCTGCCTTAGAATGAGACCCTTTAATATTACAGAAATATGCAGTGCTTTTATCGGTACAGTTCAGTGCAGACCACAGATGTTCCATTATTTAATCAATGTTTCCCACTGATACAATTGTAATAGTTCTCACATTAATTAACTCTAGTGTTGTGTATGTCATTAACACCCACAGCATTTGAGGGCAGAATCACAGTATTATTTTCTACAGTGTTTATTGGAAGTGTGACACATTTTTTTGGTAGCAAGTAGCTAGCTTTTACTAAATTTGATTCAGTAAATATGTTCATGGACCACCGATAATTTATTCTGTACCACAATATTCTAAAGCACATCCATTTAAGAATAAAGCACTGTTCAATAAATTATTTGATGTGTATTTTATGAAAATAGACATTAAGCTGTTAGTGTCATTAACAGCCCACATGTACCAAATTATATATGAGAGTGTTTCCTTTCTTAAAACAGTGTTTCCTTTCTTAAAAATAAATCTTTAATAGCAAGCTAGCTAAATGAATTCCTGTATTTTATTCAACTGAAGCTTTTGGAAGAACCAAAGGGCATTTCTGTGGAAAGCATTTTTTTTTTCTTATTTCTTGTGATCTCAGCTTGTCAAAAAGCTATTAGAAATGTATTTTGTGGACTCCAGAAAAAGACAAATAGCATGCATTTAAAAAAAAATGTATCTTGCATCACTGTAAAAAAAAACAACAAAAACAAAAACAAAGTTGCTGTCTTAAATTGTTACAGGTAAGTTCAATCAACTTGGATGTTTAAGTAATTTCAACTTAAATTACATTACAATGACTTAAAAACTTTTAAGTTATACTTTGTTGAATCTTGTATAACTTAGGGTTAGGGTTAGGTGACCTAACCCTAACCCTAACCCTTCACTCTCATAAATTTAATGGAAGCCTATTCTTCCATTCTGAATTTTGCACAGTCCTGCACTGCACATCAAGCATTTTAATATGAACCTTTTTCATTAACAGCAGAGATCTGCCCCTTAAGGAGTGATTTTACCATTGCTAATATCTTAAATTATAGCAGGTTACACATTATCCTAGTCTCCGGTTGAGGTGTCATATGGGCTTGATGGAGAAATATTATTCCTCTCTAGCAAACCGTGACCACGGTTGAACAACCAATTTATCACATTCACATGATTCTTATTAAAAACATGTAGTTACTTTGGATCAAATAGAAACACAAATAGAAACCCACATGCACACTTGTCATCCAGCAGACTGGTGTGAATTGTGCAAGTTGATATGTGGAGTTTGAGCAGAGGGGACGCCAACCTTGAAGGTGGCACTCCTTCATCCATGAATGCTTCATTCACAACTCCTTATGCTCAAATGTATCACAACTCAAAACCTTGAGAGGACCTTGAAAAATCTCTCTCTTTTCATCTATATTTCACGATGCCTTGTCAGATGGAATTATAGTGTGTTGCCATGTTCTCGTGAAGAATACAGGGAATTTATTGGTGTGGCTTTCCTCTGCCCCATGGATGTTTATCCTCTGCTGGTTTGCATTTCGTCAGGGTTTGGCGGCACTTAGCCACCGTGTTTGTCTTAGTCCCAAAAGCTTTATAAGCAACGGGAAGATCGGACTTTAAGTAAACAAGCAAACAAGTTCGGTATTTCCAAGCAAGATAATCATGTAGGAGTTTGCAGAGGCTGGTACCCCTGAATACACACTCCTCATCCCTTCCCTGTTTGAGTCACACCATACCGCAAATGCAACACCCACATGCGCACACTCGTCAAATCTTGTACCTTGATTTCATGTAGCTGGTTCTGTACCTTCTTGAAGCGACGACCCTGTTAAAAGCATCTACCAGATACAACCAAATCACGCTAAATTAAACATGTTTCATTTTCTCCCAAATGGGATTGGACAGGCTTTTAATTTGTCGGTCTGTCAGGAAGCATTGCCACATCTATCCATTACGGCTATGCCTGTCCTCAAACAGAAATCGATAGGAGGAAATTCTAGCTGTCAGATTGTCTTTAAAAATGTAGGAAGGCAGCTCATTCCAGTTATCACTTCAGAATGAAAGCAGAACAATGTTGTTACATCCCTCAACAGTAAAAAACTGTGTTACAGATATATGATTAAATTCTCTGTGGGCATCTGTCTGCTGCCTGGATATTCCTGGGGCACAGAGATACGGCCCTTCATTTTCTTTATCTGATGGGTCGATCGTGATATTTCCTGTGCAACATTGTCTGTACGTTAGCCTTTTGGTTCTTGTACAGTGATCAAGCAAAATATGTGCAAAATATGTGCTTTTTTTTTTGAAAAGCAAAAAAAAAAAAAAAAAAAAAAACACACTCTATATGTTTAGCCCCCACTTAGTTCCAAGCAATATACAAGATCACATTGTTTGAATTCCTTGATCCCAGATAACCTGAATGCCACCAGCTTACATCCTACACTCTTTTTCTTTTTCTTTTGTTGGGATGTCATGCTTAATGAAACCTCACTTTCTAGGAATGCTAAGGGAGAACATTTGTGTGTGTGTGTGTGTGTGTGTGTGAGAGAGAGAGAGAGAGAGAGAGAATGACACAATAACTTGTTGTAAAAGCCCAATTAGAGCATGCTTGACTGATCGCATAAACAGAGGAAATGAAAAATCCAATCCTATGCTTAATACATTTGGAAAGAATAACGCATAAATTATTTTACCTGCTATATCAAAATAAAATATAAATATAGGCTGTAGGTTGATCCAGTTAAGCGTCATATTTGTTTTGAAAACTGTAAAAAAATAATAATCTAGAGTGTATATATATATTACAATTTAGTTTTTAAATGTATGTTAATCTAGATAAATGATCAACTTTTACAGTATTAATTAATGATACCTAATGCATTAACTAATGTAAACAAATTTAACCTTTTGTAAAGTGTTCCCATTATTTTTGTCCACTACTTTTTAGAAAAATGTGACTGGCTGTTGCATGTTGTTGCAGTGTATAAAACAGATTCACTTTTTAAATAAATAAATTAAAATAAATTTACTCTTAGAAAATTTGCCTCTACTGTCCAATGAAATTGTACATTGCAATTGATTAGAACTGTACTTGGAGCAAACAACTGTGGCATATTCCTCTCCTCCTCCTTCCTCTATTCCTCCTTTTTTTTTACCGCCAAATCATGAGAGCTAATCTTTCTAACCTAGTAGAGGCCTCACCACTGTAATAATGCAAACCAGCATGCAACTCACCCATGGCCAAGTTGACCGTCAGAGCCCAGAACCATTGAAAGAAAAGTCCAGCACAGACACTTCATTAACTGATAAGCATCTGGTCAGCTCTCTTCTCTAAGGTCTGTCTCCCTCCTCATCTCTATCTATCAGTCTACAGAAAGCTAACGTATCAGTCAGCAGAAGGAGGCGGGTGAGGGGAAAATGCGATCCTCAAATCTGTCAGGATAATTGTGCGACTGATAAGTCTCCCATGGAGAATCCATCAAAAATGAGCCTTCCTCCATAGTGGGTCTCACACTGTGCTAGTGTTGACGCAGGAAGTCAATAATGTCAATTAGCGTAATAAAAGAAACGGGAAAAAAGGAAGAAATTGGTAAGCCAAATGGCGAAAGGCTGTTGTTGCTCGGATTCCTATTAAAGATCAAATATGGCTTTGTTATAAAGGAATTCAGAAATTGTGGTTTTGCTTTAGTTTAAATGATTTGGAAATGACAGGAAACTCCCATATAGCATCAACTAAGAAAACATGAGAACAAAAAATAAAATGGTCCAGAATATGATAGAAATAAAAACAACGTCAGGTTTATAAGGCTCATTTGCCTTTGGAAATGGTATTCAGCTGAACTTGGTCCTGGCATTACCATGAAAAAGAGATCTGCCATTTTGGCCATATAACCAAGCCATAAAAGCCACGTCACATCAACCTACTCAGAACAAGTCCTACAGGCATTAAAGATTAAATTTACAAGCCTCATCATCCACAGATACAACACCGCAGTGTGCTATAAAGCCTCTTTCCTCTGAATAATGTAAAAACATAAGGACATGTAATGGTCTAAGGGTGTTTTTGTGTGTGTATCATTGCAGCGCTTTGGTGGTGGGTGTGCTCTGGCCTGGCTCTGTTCCTACTGAGGGCAGTAAATTGCTGTGTGTGAGGGAGGTAAAGGCAGGGTTTCTGCAGCCACAGATCTACGGGTGCCCCTGCCCCTGATTACAGCCTGCCCCTACTCTGTCCCCCATGCTAAAAATGTACAGCATAATGGCACATTAGTGTCCACTGGAGCCTAAAAATGCTCCTACTTTCCATGACACCAAAATAAAATAGCTTATATTCGACACATGCTGAGTTGCTGACGATTGTTGTGCTAAAATATAATCTCTTTAACATTTTAATGCAAACTCTTGCCAGAATAATGCTGCTGAAGGAAAGGAAAACAATACTGAAAAGGAGATTTTTAGATATTGAGGAAATTTGTTTTTTTATTGTAGATTTATTTAATTTCGATTTATGTAAGTCCTTAGTTAGGTTGAATGTTCCATCAGAAAACAACCTAAATCCTAACCTTTAAATGTGTCTTTCAAATCTCTCTCTCAGCCTCTAATTTGGTAGATGTCGCAGGTTAAACAGATCAATAAAGGATTGTATTAAATGCTGCACTCAACCCTCTTAACATATGCTTCAGCTGAAGCACACTGCTTCCTGAGCTTTGAACGAGGCAAGCCATAACTTCATTATAAATGAGTAGAGATCACGTTTCAAATAACATTCAATCATTAAGCACTGCATCACAGGAAAATAGGCTGATGAGTTTGTGTGCATCTATGTGTGTCTACATGCACAAACCCATCACATATCTATCGGGATTAAGACATTACCACATTCCTGTAGCCAGAAATGTGACCATATGACAGTTCACAGTGTAAATCTAATTAACTGTATCAGTGAAATCAATTTTCAGAAATGACAGAGAAGCATAGTGTTTCTATAACCTCTTATGTGGTCATCAGGATTGCATAATTAGGTAAATGTCCAACAGTTGAAAAAAAAAAAAAGACAAGAGGAAGGAGTTTAGTTTAGAGAAATACAAACCAAATGTTTTCTTTTTTATTGTTGTAACCTCTGTAGACTCCTCATAAAAATAGCGTTGCTTAAAATAAGGACAAAAGAAAATTGCTGTTGGAACGATCTCCATAAAGGAAAGTCCATAATTCACACATTCATTTGAATCTCTTTCTCAATAAAGAAAATTTGAAACCATGTTAATGTATACCTGCAGCAAACCATCCAGTCACTGCAACCGTCTTATAAGTCTCGCAAACTAACATCCAGTTGAGCCCTTGCACTACTAATCTGAGGCAACTGTTGTAATGCATTTACTAAATTAGCCCTAAAAGCCATTTAAATCAAAATTAACGCAGTACAGGATCTGAAAGAAACAGGAAAAGCAATCAAAATCCAACTCATGAAGCTGGTTGAAAAACCAAAGGATAGTCAATCCAATTTGTCAAAAACCAAGAGGAACATCAGAGAAATAGTCAGAGGGTTAAACTCAAAAAGCAAGCAGGATGTCTGTTCTGGAAACATATCGTTAAATGCTTGCTGCAAAACTATGGCGCAGCCCGGAAAAAAAAAAAAAAAAAAAAAAAAACATTTGGCTGGGAGCTGCAGAACAGCAGACTCTGTAAATCCAGCTGCTCCATTCTCTCTTGGTGTCCATCCTGTGTTTTGCAATGTTTTGTTTCCTATCTCTTAAGCCAGTCTCATTTATTGCAAGTATAACATTTGGCACAATACAAATTCTTGGTGCTTTTAGAAGATAAGCCTTTAAAGATCAATCAGTGGACAGTTACTTAGAAAGTTCTCTGTATAAATGGGACTTTACTGCATCATATACAGCATGGTCTAAAAATCACAGGTTGCCCCTTTTCAAACAAATCTGTCTCCGTTTGCAATGTCGTATCAGCATCATCACATTTTCCCATCTTAAATAAGAGTTACAAGTTAGAAAATAGTTTAAATTCATTTTCACTTTTGTATAATCTGTTTCTTGTATCATCCCATAGTGGATTAATTTATATATTTATATTCATATATTTATGTATAAGCATGTACAAGAAAAACAGTCTCATTTTTGCACTGGGTACAAAAGTAATTGCTGTCTTTTCTGTTGTGCATTCTATTGCATGTTTTCATGATGAACAGAATAAAAGACAGAGTAGGAGAAGGCTGTAGGAATGTTATATCTGTGTTTCCTGTACCTTCTCCTTTGTGTGAGTTTTGATCTGGTAGGGTTCAGGAATGGTGCTGATGGTGGGGCGGGGACGGTGCAGGGAGTTCCCGATGTTGTTTTCTGCCCAAGGAGCAGAGTGTGCTGGTCTGTAGGAGTAGCTGGGTTTGTAGGTGCTATTGTGATCTCTCAGGCTAGGTAACATCATTCCACTTTCACCTGGTATACTTGTCCCTGCATGGGTGGTAGGAACATTCTCATCCATCTGAATGACCTCTATAGTCCTAGCAGCTGTCACTGTGCCCCTTTGCTGGTGCCGTTTACGCAGCTTGTAGAAAGCAATAAGCATAGCGGCAGCGAGCAAGGTGACTGCCACAAAGCAGCCTATGATGATCTTGGTTGTCTTCATGACCTCGTCAAGACTGGCAGGTGGGCGTGTCGTTCCACGTACAGTCGGCACAGAGACCTGTCGAGGTGTTTGAAGTAAAACTGTCGGTGTAGAGATAAAAACTGGCTGAAAGACGGAGGGGGAGGCGGTTACCGTCTTTGGCTTGATCACTTCCTGTGAGGTGGGCTCTACTTCCTCCACTGTCACCGTAGTGAAGTAACTCAGGTTAGAAGTGTTGAGCTCAGCCGCAGTCACATTCAGGTAGGCCGAAGCATTGGAGTTTCCAGCCATGTTGGTCACCATGCAGGTGTACACACCTGTATCTGCTGGGAGCACATTGGAGAAGTTTAGTGTCCCATCATTGAGCACTGATATCCGTGGGTGATTAGAGCCATGGGTCAAAACTGTTCCATTAGGCAGAAGCCATCTAACTGATGACATGGGGGCCGTACGACATTTTAGCTCAGCTACACGTTCAGCAGAGATGTTAAGATCCCTTGGGGCATCCAGTATGAAAGGTGCTGAGCACTGGAAAGTGCTCTGGTCCACCTCCACCAGGTAGCGTCCACGTAGGTAAGCAGGGGTGTGGCAGCGGCCACAGCAGGTGGAATTAGTGGGAATGTACTCCCTCAGCCACCAAGCCAGCCACACAACATCACAGTCACACCGCCAAGGGTTGTGGTGCAAATGGAGCTCCACCAGGTAACTCAAGGGCGCAAAAAGGTCATGCGGCAAAGAGCTAAGGTTATTATGGGCCAGGTTGAGCTCAACCAAGGCCGTGACATCATCAAATGCATTTCTCTCTATAGTGGTGATCCGAGAGTTCATAATCCACAGCTTTTTAAGGGATTTCAAACCCCTGAAGGATCCAGGTTTTATCTCTGGAAAGTAGTTCTCAGACATTTCTAGCTCCTCCAGCCCCACCAAAGGGGTCAGGACTGGCATCTCTCGCAGGTTACACATTCCAAGGTTTAAGTATTTCAAGTTGTATAATCCCTCAAAAGCACCCTCAGAAATATACTCCAGCTTCTTTAACTCTCCCAGATCCAGACGCATTAAAGAGGGAACGCGGTTAAATGCGTAGGAAGGTATGCTTTCGATAGGGTTGTTCCTGAGCCATAATTCCCGCAGTTTAGACAAGTACTCAAAAGCGCCACTTGGGATCACTGTCAATCGGTTGTCGAACAGCTCCAGTGTGTTGAGGCTGTTGAGGCCGCTGAAGGCCCCCACCTCAATTTGCCGAATAGAGTTCCTACCCAGTTGCAGTACCTCCAGGTGACGAAGGTGTTGAAATGTTCCAGCTTCAATTGTCTCTATGCTGTTCTCCATCAGGTTTAAATGGCGTGTGGTGGCAGGGATGCCAGGGGGCACTCGAACCAGGCCGCGCCTGGTGCACACTACTTTAACGAATTGGTTACCACAGGAGCAAACAGCAGGGCAGGTCAGTGGTCCAGAGGGGGTGGCGCACACACTCCACGATCGCACCATGAGGTAGACTGCACAGAGCAGGGCTGCGTTCCAGGCACGGTGCACAGTTACCTGCCACAAGAGACTCATGATGTGGCGCGTTCATAATTCAACATCGCGTGGGGATTCGGCTGGGGAACGGAGAACAGTGGCCCTACCCTGGTTTGAGCAAGACTCTGCATCTGTTTGCCATCGACAGTGCAGGATGGTGCTGTGTTAAACACAGAGAGGGAAAGAGAGGGAGAGATGGAGGAAGAAAAAGATGAGTGGAGAAGGGGAAAAAAGCTGACCTACAGAATAAATATGTTGAAATAGAAGGCACCTACCTCATTAGCTCTGAGTTGTCCTTAATATAATCCTTTATTTTGAAGCAAAACTCCAGCACCATTCACTCATGTTTCCCACTAAGATCACTGCACAACATTTTCAGTTATTTCTCTCATAAAAGTAAAGTGGAGCATGAACTGATTTGACAAAATGGCCCCTATTAATTCCAGAGAGAAGCAGCATTTAGTGAAACTGGTTCAAGGGGTAAGGCCCAGTCAGTTAAGCAGGTGCACGCATCCAGTCAGCTTGGAAAAGATCTCCTCTCAGCTCCCCCATTGATTGTCCTTGGAAGGCGACGCTGAATACCACTGAACAATTTTCACAAGACTCCATTGCCAAAGTACATGCACATTAAACCAAGGAAAATATAAAAAGAAAAAAAGAAAAGATAAGGGGGAAAAATCCCAAAGTCTTCTCAGATTTGTCTTTCTCCTCGCAGTAGACAAAGTCGCTTTTTTTTTTAGTTTGCCATCGTCCACCCCCCACAACACTTGTTCAGCTGATTAGCCGTGCGCTGATGAATCCAAAAAGGCTGA
Source organism: Squalius cephalus (assembly GCF_949319135.1). Lineage (NCBI taxonomy): Eukaryota > Metazoa > Chordata > Actinopteri > Cypriniformes > Leuciscidae > Squalius > Squalius cephalus. Next base: position 15,451,039 of record NC_137127.1, on the reverse strand, counting down.
CAGACGCACACTGCGGTCATTCCGTCTTGCTTTTTTAACTCACTCCGCTCTCCTGTCTGTCGCTGTAGCAGCTGCGGACTGCCGCGTGCACAGTTAGCAATAATCCATCAATTTCTCCGGAGGGGGGCTTGGGGGTGGTGTTGTGGGAGCAGAAGGGGGGGGGAGGAGGAGGACGGGGGAGCAGCAGCAACAGCAGCGCAGCAGCGGTGAAGCTCTCTCCCTATCCGCCGATCGTTTGCTCCTCGTGCTCTCTCTCTCTCTCACTCTTTCTCTGTCTGGCTTGCTCTCTCTCCTTCCTTTCTCTCTCTTTTCCGTATCAGGAAAAAAGGATTGATGCCGCCTTGTGACGTGTGGCTAATTTCAGAGAGATACCTTGCAAAGGATTCCGTAGTTTGCCCTCCCTCCCCCCGTTGTGGATCCTGCGGTATTCCTTTATTTTCCCTTGTCTTGAGGTAGTAAGTTGTGGCAGTTCGCCTGCTCTGGCTGTGAGGCTGCGGGTTGGCAGAGGCTCTGCAGTGGGAGGTGGGCAGCAGAAAAGCACGCGAGGGAGAGAGAGAGAGAGACGCGCAAACACACGCACGGCAGAGAAGACTGTCAACGGTGGCAGTGGCGAGAGCAGTGGTCCTCACCTCCAGCGCTCACCCTCCTTTCTGTATTTCTCTCTGTATGACTGGGTTGCAAGCGGCAGAGTCTTTCTCCTCCTTTTGTCCTTCAGTGGAAACGTGAATGTACTGCTGACGCATCCCGCTCAGAGCAGTGCATTGGTTTGATGCAGTGTTCTTGTGTATTAACACATTCTCCCCCTCCTCGCTGAGTGTACTGCCTCTCTTTCTTTCTCTCAGACACACACCAGTACACTCTCCAAGTCTTCCTGATTCACTTTTCACAGTTTTTACGTCTCATTCTTAGATTGTTTTTTTTTTCATCTCCACTTGCCTCCTTTCTTTCTCCTCTCATTATTTTGTTTCTCATTCATCTCTGTCCAGACTTCTCTCTCATGCTGTCTTGTGCACATACACTTTCTAAGACTTTCCACTGTACACACTCTTTCCTCACATTTTCATTGTTAATATGTTTTGCTATTTTTGTCTATGCTCCATTTCTCTTAGTCTGACTTTCTTTCTCACTGAAAACCTTTCTGTTGTATACTGTATATGGTGTTTCAATGTTTCTATGGAATGGGAGAGATGCTTCTCGGAAAATACCATTATGTAAAGTGCATTTGCATTAAGAATGTATCTTCATACTTTCATTTGAGTTCTCCAGATGACAACAGACAAGCAAATGAAGATAAGCATGATACTATAGAAGGCTTCCAAGGATCACTGGTGTGACACCATCTTTGTGTGTTTGCTGACTGTGCTTGCATTGGTCAATCTTAAGGGACACCACAAAAGCACAGACTAGTGAGAAAGAAACACACAAAAAAAGACAGTGAAGACTGGTTTGGTGAGACAATAAAGCAACTTGTGTGGGTAAGGAAATAAGGTGGAGGTGTGTGCTGAAATTAGACAATTTCACATTTCCCTGCCTAAGTAAATGGTAAATGGCATTGCCATAATTTACTCTCCCTTATGTTGTTTCAAACCCTTATAATTAAATGTTTCCAATGTAGTACGAAAGCAAAATGTGCAGGTTCCATACAACAAAAGTGAAGTACAGAAGAAAAACGAAAAAAAAAACGTCTGTTTCGCTGACCGATATTTATCTTGGATTTTTGCTGACACCTATCTGTCTGGATGTATTATTGCACAAGCTAATGTTTTTAGTAACTGATGCCATTGTAAAAATGTGCAGTTTTCCCACCAGGAAAAGTGTATGCTAATAGGTGGGTTACTGAGAGAAATTAGTATTGGATATTTTCTTCTCAACACATCTGCCCCCATGAGGCAACCAGTTCCACATAAATTGAATCAGTTTTATTTAGGCTAGGCTGCTGATATGACACGATTTCATGCGAGTGTACATTATTTTGAACTCATTTTTCAACAGTACATTTTCTTTGTGCAAAACTTTTTTTAATGGCGGAAAATGTGTTTATATTGTTTTTCCTGTCTTCAGACATTTTCACATTTGTGCATGGTACAAATTAAAGTGCAAATCTGTTAAGCTTTACCTTCTGTAGCATTTATAATTCACAAATTAAATTTTTGCACATGTTCTCAAGTGAACTCGAGCTGACATTCGTTTTTCTCATGCTTCCAGTGGCTCTACAGGTTTTAGACCACTGAACTGGCCTTCTGTGCTGTCATCTGGAGAATGAGCAGCAGTGCTAGTTGACATCACACAAGAGACAGCTCTCTCAGGGGTCTTAACACCTCAGGAGCCCAGCTGAGTTCAGTCAGGACCACTGCTGCTCACATCAGCATGTCCATATTAGCCACACATTACATTTCTACTAGGCCTACATGCTACATATGTAGACTTTAGTGCTAAATTTATTCATCCGTCAAACCAAATCACTTTTCATAACATTGCCCATCACTTCCCCTCTCCATCCTAGCCACCAGAGGAAGTGACATTTTTAAATCCTGTGCACCAGACCAAATCACTTTAAACTGCACCAGAACCGGTGATGGTAAGCTCTCTCGCCTTCATTTGTTATGGTTGCTGAGTAGAGCTGCCAAAATCACAGAATGGTACTTTTGGACGGTGTCTTATCATCTGTTACAGAATTAGATGAAGAGTCATAGCACTGTTGGCTGAAGCACCATGGAGCTTTTGCACACCGGGGAGCTGTATGAATTACCCTAGTCTGGGTGTACGGCCAATGCTTTGACCCCCTATTTAACAACTCACCAGTGGAGGTAATTGATGTCCATGGTGCAGATCTTAGTGCTAATATCATTATAGAGGTTGTATGCATGGAAAGGTCAGGATAGAGCATGCAAGTTCTTCTACGATTCGCTCTGCTTCACAGTGAGCTGCTGAGTTTATTGGAGGTGTCAAACGGCAACCATACAGCAAAGCAGCAAGGCGGAAAAGCTACACATGCTGAAGAGACTGCTCATGATTGATTGCTAATGAATATAGGGGGGAAATGTACATTTTCCTTCCTGACTGACTACAAATCTACCATCTTTCTTTTAGTATAAGTAGTATTTCGTCACCTTCCTAAAATAACTGCCTAAGTCATTTTTTGACAAAAAATATTTTTTTTGCATAAGTCATCTCCTCATGATGCCCACATCCTCAGTTGAACAGATCATGCAATTCTACCCCTGTAGTATAATGGCCTATGTCAAGAGTGTGACTTAGGCCGTTTTATGTAGCCTAAGTCAAAAGACAATGAGACTTAGGCAATTTTACAAGCTTTTCAAGATGGCAGCTGCATTCAAAAAGAACGAAAATCTACTCAACCTCTGAAGTTATGTTTCAGTTTCTTGTGTTTTCTGAGAAACCTGAAAAAATGACTTTATTACATTAATTCGCTGTATGTCCAACAAAACTACACAAAATTGATTTTCACTTTTATATGGTGCTAATTCTTTTAGCGGTCACAAAGTGTTCAGATACGTGAAATTATGCTCACATAACACATTTTACACAAGATAGCATTGCTATATTCAGTCATACCGATTTTATTTCATAATAGGCGATGCCACTCTGGCTTATTTGTGATTGAAGAAACTTTATATAATTGCCCTCAATCTGGCCTACTAAGAGAGCTAGCTCTACATGGAAAAAAAGTAGATATATTTTATACCTAAAACTTTTTTTAACCCAACACAATGCTAATTGGGAAAATAAACTAGCTCAAAATGTTATTTTTCAGTGTCATGTGAAATTGTAAAATAGCGAGGCTCTCTCGGGGGACTTGCGATCAAATATTTCCCCTTTCGCAGAGATACATCACAAAATGTTCACCACAGATGAAGCCTGTGCTTAATATTTTATTAAATAATAAATTATTATTATTGTTTTTTTTATTATTATTATTTTATTGTAGAAAAAAAAACTATATACAAAACCAGGGATTGCATATGTACAAAAAAAAAAATAATAATAAAAAAAAATAGTGGTGTTCTGTATAATTTGGGGTGTCAATTTAAAAATAACATTAAAACCTGAATAGATTTAGTTACACCCCTTGACTTGAAATGTTAATCTGTCAGGTTTTCTTATATGTTCGATCAGCATATCAGATAATTCATTTGATTTGGATTTTTAATCAATTAAAAATTCTAATATTACTGTATGCACCACAAAGTGAATCTATGATCTTGGCTGCAATGACTGCAGTTGCTGTGACAACAGTTTGCATGCATTTTAATATAGGTTTTGGTCGCATTATTTTATGTTTTTAACATTGAACTGAAATAAACAGGGTATTTTAGAGTCAGTGATTCCCTACCAGGGAATCATGTTTCACTTGGTTATTATTATATTTTATTTTATAACATGTTTCAGTTCCATTTTAAGGTAATACAATTTGTAAATATGTGCAATGTGGATTACTCTTGTAGCTAAATATATGTGTACTTGGAATAACTAATACATAGTGTAAACATATCTTATAGAAACTCCCATTGGATTGTAATGTTTCCGTGCCAGCTTATAGATCAGCTCTAGAGACCCTAGTTGTGTGTTTGAGAACATGAGTGTGGTTTTGTTTGGTGACCTGGTTGTGGGAAGCTGGTAACAAACAGATTCTGGAGGGGTGTTTGAGGGGTAGATAGATGGAGGATGGTGGCTGAAATGGGCCCATGTCAATATCATTCCCTCTGTTCCACATCCCCAGATACCTCTCTCCCATGCAGATTGAATATGTGGCATGCCGTGTCCCAGTTTCTGTGGCAGTCATGTTTGGCGGTCACTGTGAAGGGTGTTAGTGAGCCACAGCGGCCGAGGGGAGTGGATTGTGATGACACCACAGCGCATTCAGTCTGAATATCGGTCAAACTCTGCCTCTGTAACATTTAATAGTACTCGTCGTATACACACTTCATTACGGTAATTACTGCAGAGTGCTGATCATAAGACATGTTGTTTGTTCCGGTTGGGAGGGGAAGGGGTTCTGATGGGCGATCAGTGAAAGTGTTCAGAGTGAATGAATGAATTGGCTCTTGGCTACGAAGCTGTGGATCCTCTATGCTTAGCATAGCATGTTAGCAAAGTGCTGCTCTCAGTACTTTGGGTTCAGTAGGATCGATCTGGGCTGTAATGATGAAATCCCTTTCTGCTCTCCTCACCCTCCATTTTTTTTATTTTTTTTGGAAGAGTGAGGTTGGTTTGATTTATTAGCTGTCTGAATTTGCTTACCCTCATCGACCCTGCTCATGGTGTCATGTAGAGATGTGGGTGTTGTTGAAAGGTTAGGGTCGACACTACTTTATCTCTCTATTTGCCCTATGATCAGTGCTGCTTGACTTACAATGAGCAGTGGTGCCAGTATCTGTTTTCACATCCAACTATGAAACGCAATGCACCTAACTGGCCATTGTCCAGATCTTTTATAATTCAGGTCAGTTTTATCAGAAAATTCAATTTTCTGTCCTGATCGTCTGACAGTAACAGGATATGAGATTACTAATATTTTCTTTTAATTGGTATGCTAAAGGTGAGCTTGATTCACTGCTTGTTTTAAATGGGCGTATCATGAGGATATATCATATTTCCCTGCTTCTTTCGAAATAAAAGAGGTTAACTTTCAGAACTCAGAACTTTACGTTTTTAAAAGACAATTTATTGCAGAGTATTTGAAATTATTCTGTTGATAGTTACACTACCTTTTAAAAGTTATTATTATAACCTTTATTTTACCAGGAAAGAAGCACATTGAGATTAAGAATCTCTTTTACAAGAGCTTCCTGGCCAAGACTGACAGACACAGCACGTTTGAGTTTAACAATAACATCCAACAATACATGCACCTATACACACACAAGTTTGGGGTAAGTTAGATTTTTTATGCTCACCAAGGCTGCATTAATAAAAATACTGTAAAAAAAGTGATATTGTTAAATAATATTACAATTTAAAATGGCTGATTTCTATTTTAAAATATGATAAAATATCATTTATTCATGTAATGGCAAAGCATTCTAAAATAATGATCTGATGTTTGAGAAACATTTCTTGTTATCATCAATGTTGAAAACAGTTGGGCTGCTTAATATTTTGTGTGGAAAATTAGCTAAAAAAAAATTCCTGGATTCTTTGATGAATAGAAAATTCAAAAGAATAGCGGTTATACATTTTTTTTTTAACATTATAAATACATTGACTGTGACTTGACCAATTTGATGTTGCTGAATAAAAGTATTAATTTGTATAATAATTGTAATTGATATGCAATTTATGCAAATAAAACTTACATTTTTTTTCATACAAAGTTTCTCTTGACAAATTGTAATCATGTAAGACTGAATTGCATAAAAAAAGTTTTACTAGCATTATTAGTTGACCTCGGGGATATAATATTAATAATAATAATAATAAAACATACATACAGTATGTATGATATGACCCTTTTTAAGTCACTGATTTACTAACCTTACTAAATAGCAATAAAAATAAGTTAAAGTTGTTGTTTCACTTTCAGCTATAAGATTTCAACATTTTCATATCACATTTAGGTCTACTTAAATGTGCACAATGCAGCTTGATGTATTGCATGGAATTTCAGTTGAGTGAATTCTGAATTAGCTCTTTAACAAATGTCTGGTTTTCTCAAATATCCTTAATCTGCACTCTCAAAATCTGCTTGCAGCAGTTGCCTGCACGACTCATTTAACATAAAAACCCTTTGTTTCAAACAGAATTATTCATTCAGACACAGTGGGAGTGCAGCTTAAGATTTCAGCAAAATCTATAAGTCTATGAGCTTGTTCTTAGCAGCGCCACTTTATCTTGCTTTTGTTTTCGTCCCCGACTACTCAAGCCTGGCTAATCGTATTTGTGATTCTGATTTCTTCAGTGATTGATTTTGCATGTCTGAATTAAAACTCACTTCCTGCTTCCTGTTGATTAATGCTGTGTTTGCAGAACAGATTTAGTTGATCTTGTTGTTCGTAGACTAATGTCCTTAATTATTTGGGGACCTCATTTGGTGTGGCGTGGTTTTGCACAGATGATTAAGGGCGCCTGCACATCAGAGAAAACTCTGGGCGTTTGACGGATAGGAATGGCAAAATTGCTTATTGAGATACTGGAGAGAAAAAAAAAACAAAAAAAAAAACGGTTCACTTTTAAATCAAGTCAGGATACAGAAAGTTGGAATTTCAAAAGCGCAACCGGACTCGCCTCTATATAATCCTCATTGGATGCCTACTTTTGAGTGTGTTGTAGTTTTAATGTTAAAGTTAAACATGTTTTAACTTTCGGTCGCATGTAAGAGCATCGCTTTATCAAACCCTATTAGTCCCATTCAAATCAATGGATTTGTAGTGTTCTCTGAAGCAGTGTTAACACTAATATGTAGACACCCTAAAGCTGAGTTCATAAGAAAAGAGCAGAACTCTTAGTTTCAGTTTTTGCTGCATATTCACTGTAATTAGTCCCCAGAGCTGGTGGCAATACCAATAGCAGGATGATGGTGGTGGTGATGATGAATCGTCCATTTATGGTTTCTGCACTGTTCACTATCCATTTCTTGAAATGAAAGCATGTTGATATTGAAAAATGTTATAGCAATCATGTTAGTATAATTTGCATCAAAATTAACATCAAGTTTGAAAATCAGATCAGGGAACTTTTATGAAATAAACAAGATCAACCATGCACCTTTGGTGTAGTTTTAATGGGCCCAGTAAACCAAATCCATCAGTTTTAGTTAAAATATGTTAGGTGTTTACATCATGTTGTTTACATCATATTTTCATAATAAATTATCATTCATGTATTTCTCCTAAATAAAGGCACTCTTAGAGTCACTTATGTATTAACTATCATGTTTGGTATGGAGACTCTCACCAACTATTTTTGTGCTGCGAATGAGTCGTCTGCAGTCAGATTCAGCTACATCCACATAAAACAAGTATATTTTTGTGATGAGAGTCTATGTAAGTGTACTGATTCTAGCAAGAGGTATTTTATATGAATCCAGTTGCAGGAGCTTTATTTAAATTAACATAGGACAAGCAAGATTACTGGACCGGTGAGAATAAACAGGTTGCACAGCACAGAATTGATACAGGAAAGTTTTCACCAGAAAGTGTAGAAAAGGATACAATTCTGTGGTTATTCACAGATAAATATTCACATTCAGGTAAGGATTCACAGGTAAGGCTTTATATAGTCTTTGGAACAATGCATCAAACATAACTCTGATAAGTATCCACAGGTAAGATATCTCACAGTCTTTGAAACGTGGCATCAAACGTAATTCAGGTTGGTATTCACAGGTAAAGTCGTTCATTTGTGACTCGAAGAACAGAATGCATCTCAAGTAAGTTTTCACTGGGATGGTTCAGAATCGAAACTAAAACTTAACCTGTGTCCTTCTGAGTATCAAACGTCATAACAGGAAACATTCGGTGAGGTTGGTCCTTTGCAGACGAGCGCAGTAAGTATCCTTTACAGCATTCAAAGCCAGACCAAGTCTGATCTTCATTTCAACGTTTATGTATGCTGAGTGGGTGAATGACGGAACCGAGTCCAGGACAAGGCTGTGACATTAAGATTTAAAAAAAAAAACTTGATTGAAGTAAGTTACCTGCAGTGTGTCATTATGTGGTTTTCATAAGATTCAAAACATGATTCATACATATTTAAGTCTGTCTTGAAGGAAGTTACATGCAGTCTGTCAGTATGTGGTTTTCATAAGATTCAGTACTATCTCTGAAGTGAACCTGATAGTCCTCAGTAACTGATTTCGTTAGTTTTGGCTTGTGCAGCATCTACTTCACTTTCTCTCGAGGCCTGTGGAGTGGGTGTTTCTACACTCACTGAATGACTCTTGGCACCATCAATGAAGCCCTGTATATGGGCTTCACTAAGTCACGAATACAAATATCTATGCCAGCCACAGTCTCTGGGAGCTTAATGAGGAACTTGCCAGGCATTTCATTTTCGCTCTGTTTTGGGGCCATTGAGTTACCCAGCTCAGAACTGTCCATTGACTGTTCTATAGAGTAGTTGGTCTCTGTATAGGAAACTCAGTCCCCTGGTGCCTAATTATGAAACTCTTTTCCTGTCTTTAGCTCAGAAGGAAAGTTCAGGTTTCCTGAAGCTCAGAAGGAGAATGCCTGTCCTGACGTCCTCCTGTGTGTCTGGACTCTGGTACTCCAGGACTTGAACTGTTCGATGTCACAATGCTGTTGTGTAGATTCGTCTATTATCTCTCTATCTATATCTTCACCACAAATACTTATATTTTCTCATGAGATTTGGTTGTATGCAGGAACATGTTCCAACGTCATTGCTGATAATTTATAAATTTGTCAACTTGTTAAATATATTGTAAACCTTTTTATGTTCATGAAAGTATAATTATTGAAGGGTAGCGTTAATGTTAGAGCTTTAGGCTGTGTAGTAGACCATATTAATTTGGTAGCAAAACTAGGAATTGAACTAAGCCATTGCTGTCAGTAAAACATGAGCTATGGATCTCTCCCCAACAGGACTATGCAAAAGTCTGTGAACCTGTGGCTCATTTTCATTCTAATAGCATGAGTCTACCCTGCATACATGCCCGACATATAGTCTCCGACATCTTGAGTCTGGTATTCCTATGTGCCGTCGGAAATGAGGGAATCTCCCATGAAACAATCAGCCTCGTAGTTTCAAGGATCCTTTTTATATTTCCTCTCCAGTCATATGCAAATGCTACATTTGCATGCAGAACTGAGATTGGCTGCTTGCAATTAACATTCTGGTAATGTCTGAATTCATTATCCTGGTGTTGCTCTGCCAGCAGTTTGCAGTAAAAAGGGACTTTGTCAATGTTTGATGTTTGGTAAAGAGATGTTAATTACAGTTGCACGAGACCCTGATTCTCTCCGACTTTAAACCAGAGCACAAAAGGCTACTGTGAATGATTTCAGACAGCATACTTTTGCTTGTTATTTGGCGATCCTTTAAAGTAGTAAGACACAATCAGCATTTTCAGCTTTACTTCGGTGGGAGGCCATAAATGAATAGTCAAGTAAATTAATTAAACACTGACTGAAGGGGGCCAGAGTTTCTGTTGATACATGAGCCTAGCTTTGCTGCATATGTCTGTATCCGTATTTTTTGTCATAAACAACATGTCTGAAATTAAAAGTCTCTCTGATATTTAAATAAACTGATATAAGATATACCATACAAATATATAATGTAGTGCTTACTTGCTAACCTGATAAAGCTTGAGTATATGGCAGTGAGAGAAAATGAAAATATTTAATGTAATCCATAAATTGTTGCCTGACTCATCTAGAAGGATTTTAGTGCAGTAAACCTGATACTTTTAAACTTTGGCACAGACATGTGATTGGTCCTTATTTTTTAGATGTTTTTGAGACGCTTGAAATTTGGAAGCCGAAGACTTTATATATATATATATATATATATATATATATATATATATATATATATATATATATATATATATATATAACTCACCCCAAACTTTTGTATGGTATACATAATAATAATAAATGATGATGATGATGGTTATTATAATTTAATAATAAGTTAAATTGTGACATATGAGTCTCATTTTTTTTTATTGTTATGAAAAAAAAATGGTTTCCTTTCCTATAAATGTTTTATGTTGATGTCTTTTAAGTAGTGGACATTTAACTAAAAATCACATTCGGGTGTCAAAATGTCACACAGTTTTCTCCAAACTGTGATACTTTAATGGTTTTTCTCTCCTTTAAAAAGAAGCACTTTAAAGTGAAACCAGCCTTTCAAAGATCTCAGTGTGTTTGTATGGATGGAGGGCAGCCTGACTCACTCCAGCTACACAGAAGCTACAGTGGGGCAGTGAGAGTTGAGACAGGTGAAAATATGATTGAGGGCTCAGCGATAAATCCTGTAAACTGGAGGTTCTGACCTGTGGTAATATGTTTCCTATGACAATGCAATTCTGGATTTCCCCGAGGTGCTCCGGGCCTCTGTGGAAGAAAAGCATTCAGCAGCTTTCTCTAAATTGAAGTCAATAATGGCAAGTCGTTTATTAAGTGTTCTCAGATACTCTGGGCAGCTTCTGGAAGGGCCGCGATTGAGTTTTGAAAATATAGCAGACAAATAGGAATTGATCTATCACCCCACAGATGAAAAAGGCAACAAAATACAAATATCAGCTTTAGAGCGGTAATCAAATGTTTCAGCTAGGCTGTTTTATGAATATATTCAATACAAACCTTTTCATGATCCCTTTTAATATATTTGCCTCTTTTCTTGGATTACAGGATTACAGAAGATTGTATTGGCTCTCTAGTGACTCATTCCACATACAAGCTTAATGTGTCGAGCCTTTAAGATTCATACAGGAGAGCAGAGCAAGTGTGGAAGGAAATATGTCTTGTTATTGAGATACAGCCAACCTCATTCAATCTCAACAACAGTGCCAGACGTCAATACTTTTAAATATTGACCCTATGAAATGCGTTATAGGTACTAAGTTCATTGTTTTCATCAGCCGCTTTAAAGCAATTTTCCCTTTTTTTTTTTTTATGTATGCAGATTTTACAGTCAACTGATCCTTGAGGACTGAACGTAAATAAATTATTTTGGATTAGTTTGTTTAACATTAATGTGGTAATCTCACAAAAAAACATCAATATTTGCCAACACCATTAGATACAAAAATAATGTGTCAAATATTTATTATAAATATTGACAAATCTGGTATTGCCTCAGTGAATGAATGAATTTCAAATCTATTTTCAGCTCTGTTTATTGAATTGTCACTACAACTAGACAATATAACTATGTTTTACTATAATTTGCTTGTCACGTATGCATTAAATGCATTCGGCAATATATTTATTATTTGTGTGATGTAGTTCACCTTATGTTTGTTAGACGTCTTATTGAACTCTTAACAGGTAAAATATGGAAAGAGTACATCAGGATGAAGATAGACTTTGATATTGCATTAGTGGTTAGTTGTGAGCATAGCTGTCTTCCAAGAAGTTGACCAGGGTTCGATTTGCAGCCAAATCGAATGCCTTTAGCATTCTTGTGGCTCAAAAAGTACAGTATGTTGCTAGTAACACCAAGGTCATGGGCTTGATGCCCAGGCAATGCTTGAATTGACAAACACGATACCTACCTTTGATGCAATACAAGTCACTTTGGATAAAACCATCTAACAAAAGATACATTTACTATAGACTTAAAGGGGGGGTGAAATGCTATTTCATGCATACTGAGTTTTTTACACTGTTAAAGAGTTGGATTCCCATGCTAAACATGGACAAAGTTTCAAAAATTAAATTGTACGTTTGAAGGAGTATTTCTGTTCCAAAAATGCTCCTTCCGGTTTGTCACAAGTTTCGGAAAGTTTTTTTCGAGTATGGGCATGTGTGACGTCAGATGTAGCGGAATTTCCTTATACGGGTCCTAAGGGCACTTCTTTGGAAGGACACGCGCGCGCAACCGTAGACCAGAGCGAGAGAGCGAAAGCAGTACGCCCATCAAAGCGCTATGCTCAGCTTTAGGGAAGTCAATGTCACCAAGGAAGTGGGTTTTTGGTTGCCAGGGCAAGACAACCCTGCACAGATTCCCAAAGAACCCAGCGTTAAGGGACCAGTGGATGGAGTTTGTTTTTTCAGAGCATCAACGGAGGTTGTGCAAGACTGTTTGTTCCCTGCATTTCGACGATGCTTGTTTTATAAACAAAGCCCAGATCGACGGATTTGCAGATCGTCTAATGCTTAAGGATCGAGCAGTCACAATGAAAAAGGTTTGCGGTCTTGCGTTGGAACCGGGCGGTGAGTAAAACTGATTCAAATGTCTCTGTGTGTTGTTAGCTCTGCGCGTTAGCACAGCTTTAGCTCCGCCCACACGGCCCGCCTTCAGCCGCTCGGTTTTTTCCGGAAAGACTCGATACAGCCTATTTTTCTTTTATAAATATAATAAAAATAAAGACTTTTTGGAGATATGAAGGATGCAATACTACTCTATAGGTACTCAAGATTAACAGGAGATTGAGTGAAAATGAGCATTTCACCCCCCCTTTAAGATATTTTTGCCCGGTTTTACAGACAAGGTTTAAGGCTAGTCCCAGACTAGCAATGGGGTCAAAAAAATAAACTTGTTTTCCTTTTGATTTAAGTTTATTTTTCTTACCCCACTGACATATTTTTTGTTCTTGTTTTAAGCATAAACTCAATCAAAACTTTTTTTTCTTCTTCATTTTTTAATGTTTTTTTAAACAAGCCTTTATCATAAAACAATACTTTTTTGTTTTTCAAGTAAATGTATCTTGATTTAAGAAATGTTTGATGTTTTTTATTTAACCATCATTTATTTAACCAGGCAAGTCACTTAAGAACAAGTTCTTATTTTCAACAACAGCCTGGCAATTACAGTAAATGGAAAACAGGAAAAAAATATTAAGCAAGAAAAACTTTTTTTTTTTTTTGCAGTGTAGTAAGTTATAGTGCCACTTTGATAAAATAAGGTGATTAACTGATTTATTTTATTGGAAATGTTATTTTTGCAACTAATAATATGGAAGGTTGTGGAACAAGAATCAGTAGCCTAACCTGCTGTTGCGACAAGCCTCGAATTAACCAAATACTTTGTTACTGCATCTTGTCATATTTTGTACTGTACCAGTCTTTGACAGAATGTAATTCTAAGTTAACTCTCACCTGACAAAGGCCATTAGCTTGATAACTTAACATTAACGTTTCATTTTAACACAAAGCGCATTGGCACACCTAAATCCCGCAGGCCCTCGGCCTAAATGACTGGACAGTTGCATGAGGGCTTTGTTGGGGGCTTTGGAAGGGAGGGCAGTACGAGTTTAGCATTGCAATTGGAATCGATTTCCAGACATGGCCCATTACATGTGGATTACAGGATGACACGCTCTCATACACAGCACTAAAGCTTTCTCTCAGGAGACACCGGCTCTGTGGCCTAACCTGCCTTATAAGTAACATGCCTTATACTTGCGTCACATTCAGCTGATGGCTGTTTATGACTGCTTACATGCATGAAATATGACAGGAAAACGTGGCTGTCACAGAGGTATGCATGCCATTAATTATGGACGATTCAGTGACCTTTGAATTTATCTGCATATTCCAGGGCAGTTATTAAAAGAATATTTATGTTTTTAAAGGGACAGTCTCATAGCTTTGTACAGTGATGATATCAGTTGTTAATACCATGGTGCAGATTTATTGCCCTATTATTACTTGTTCCATGGTATTTATATGGTACTTCAAAGATATAACGCCTACTGTACGAAAATATACTGTGATGGTAACATGATGCAGTGATGGTAAAACCATGGCACTTTGATATATAGAACTGAAGTCTTAGGGTATTTATACAGTACTTCCAAGAAAACCAGGGTAATAGCATGGTATAAGTAAACAAGTAATAAAATAAAAACATGGCACTTTTAATAAATTTATTACATTGGTATTTACATTGTACTCAATGGTACTTCCAAGAATACTATAACCATGGTACATGTTCAAAACAACAACGAAAAGGTACCATAGTATGACATTGTTTTGGTCATGTAACATGGTATTCTTTGATGTTCCATGTAAAAACCTTGTTTATAAATGTTTAGAATTTTTACTCAAAATAACTTTAAAAATGCTGTCGTAAAAACCTGCTTAAAGCTACACTGTGTGATTTTTACCCCCATCTAGCGGTGAAATTGTATATGACTACCCAGTGAATATTTGTTTCTGTTCCTCTCAATTCCGAGGGCGTTTTAACTCCTACGGTGGCCGTATTATTCCAAGATTAACATGGCTTCCAGTTATCGACTTCGTCCATGACAATAATAAACAATACCTCTAAAATGAATAAAACTACAGGACAGATGTCAGGAGGTAAACGTCACCCTTGGAATCGGCTATCCCAGCATAATCAGATTAGGCTAACGTTACAATGTGTACAAAGTAAAAGCAATTAAAAATAACTAAAATTTACCTTGTCCTTTTTTTTATATAGCTTAAAAAATTGCGCCTTTAAAACTATTCATCACCTGTGATCCGTCGCAGCACAGATTTATGTTACAAGGTAAACAATACTTTTTCACCATTGACGCGAGGATGAAGTTATACTAGAGGTCGTTCTGGCGTTATGCACAACCATGCTATGGTTAGACAAGCAACTATAAAACTTCGAATTTACACAAATGAATTACAATAGGCTGAATTACCTGTCGAGAAGAAAGCAGGCAACCTCGGCATCCGTTTTAAAATCTTTTCTCCTCATGAGCTCTTTCCATCTGGGAAAAGTCACTCCAATATTGACTATGGTCTTGCTGATTTGTCTGTCGCGTTGACGTTTTAATTCTCTCTTTCAAGTGTGAGTACGCACGCACGCACGCACGCACACACACACACACACACACACTATCTTTCAAATCTGCCGGCACTCGCGAGCTCGCGAGAAATCTCCCCCTCGCATTCGTCACGGTGTCACTGAGTGAAAAACGCAAAAGGCGAAGCTTGAATTTACAGGTATGTCCCTCTTTGGCTAATGTAGTTTCAAGATGGAGGGGCAACATGGCGACCGGCATTCGAACCCCTCACCCGTATGTACTTTCAATGGCAGATTATAAACTTAAGAGAATACTTTATTACTTGAAAGAAGTAAATATACATTAATGAGCACATATATTTTTGAAAGAACTAAGTGTTTTTTGCTAAGAATCAACTAAAAAAGTTACACAGTGTAGCTTTAACATCACATTCTAATTAAATTTACTCATTTTTCTTTATGATTTTTGGAGGTACAGACTATGAATTACTGTATAATTTACAGGGACAATTACACACACACACAAAAAAAGACATTCCCTGCGTGGCAATCACATTTGATTATACCTTATATAGTTCCAGGCAGGGTGTTTGGTGTTCTAGTTTATGTTATTTGTTAATGTTGGGTAATGTTCATTGCATTATTTCAGTAGCATAGTTTTATATGTTATATTAAATCCCTTGACTTAAATATATGGTTAGAAGTTATAAAATATACAGCCACCAATATGCCATCCTGTAATACTGGAAAGTGGCAACATTGTCATCGTATTTAATTTTTTTTTAACAGGATATTTGTGTATGGCATGTATCGAAGAACAACAGTATTGCTGCAAAATTTACTTTAAGAGAAATACACTCACCTAAAGGATTATTAGGAACACCTGTTCAATTTCTCATTAATGCAATTATCTAATCAACCAATCACATGGCAGTTGCTTCAATGCATTTAGGGCTGTGGTCCTGGTCAAGACAATCTCCTGAACTCCAAACTGAATGTCAGAATGGGAAAGAAAGGTGATTTAAGCAATTTTGAGCGTGGCATGGTTGTTGGTGCCAGACGGGCCGGTCTGAGTATTTCACAATCTGCTCAGTTACTGGGATTTTCACACACAACAATTTCTAGGGTTTACAAAGAATGGTGTGAAAAGGGAAAAACATCCAGTATGCGTCAGTCCTGTGGGTGAAAATGCCTTGTTGATGCTAGAGGTCAGAGGAGAATGGGCCGACTGATTCAAACTGATAGAAGAGCAACTTTGACTGAAATAACCACTCGTTACAACTGAGGTATGCAGCAAAGCATTTGTGAAGCCACAACACGCACAACCTTGAGGCGGGTGGGCTACAACAGCAGAAGACCCCACCGGGTACCACTCATCTCCACTACAAATAGGAAAAGGAGGCTACAATTTGCATGAGCTCACCAAAATTGGACAGTTGAAGACTGGAAAAATATTGCCTGGTCTGATGAGTCTTGATTTCTGTTGAGACATTCAGATGGTAGAGTCAGAATTTGGCGTAAACAGAATGAGAACATGGATCCATCATGCCTTGTTACCACTGTGCAGGCTGGTGGTGGTGGTGTAATGGTGTGGGGGATGTTTTCTTGGCACACTTTAGGCCCCTTAGTGCCAATTGGGCATCGTTTAAATGCCACGGCCTAGCTGAGCATTGTTTCTGACTATTTCCATCCCTTTATGACCACCATGTACCCATCCTCTGATGGCTACTTCCTGCAGGATAATGCACCATGTCACAAAGCTCGAATCATTTCAAATTGGTTTCTTGAACATGACAATGAGTTCACTGTACTAAAATGGCCCCCACAGTCACCAGATCTCAACCCAATAGAGCATCTTTGGGATGTGGTGGAACGGGAGCTTCGTGCCCTGGATGTGCATCCCACAAATCTCCATCAACTGCAAGATGCTATCCTATCAATATGGGCCAACATTTCTAAAGAATGCTTTCAGCACCTTGTTGAATCAATGCCACGTAGAATTAAGGCAGTTCTGAAGGCGAAAGGGGGTCAAACACAGTATTAGTATGGTGTTCCTAATAATCCTTTAGGTGAGTGTATGTCCAAAATGGCAATACTGCTATATGGTACATGTCCAAAACAATGATTAGTATGGTACCATGTCCTAATAGTACTTCAGTATCTTGTACAAAAATATAAATAATAATAATAATGATGATAAAAAATAAAATAAAAACATTTTAGCATTGAACCATGTCCAGGATTATTATGTTATCTGAAAAGAATAAATGGCAGGTAGAGTGGCATGGAGAGTAGTTGCCCAGTTAGACAAGGCTTAAAGCTCATGTGGCATCTCTCTCTCTTTTTCTCATGTGTGCACATTCTCTCTTTACTCAGCAGAAGGTGGTACTGGGCGTTGTGTGATGCCATGTGCCGCTATGCCTTGTCCAACACTGGCATCATGCCCGCTCCCTCCTCTGCTCCGTTGAGGAGCTCATAGCCTCAGGGGAGTGTATGTGTATATGTGTGTGTGTGTCTGAATGAGTGAGTGATTCTCTTCTGCATCTTTTAAAACATGCTATATTTATGGATGAGTGTGTGTGTGTGTGTGTGTGTGCGCGTGTGTGTGTGTGCGCGTGTGCACATGAGCATATGACAGCCCCATGGCTCTGGATTTGTGAAGATGATAAATGTGGGGTTGTTTCACACCCTGGCCTGTCTGAGCACTATTTAGTGAGCAGAAGATTGTCCCTGACAGGACATCGTCCCCGTCAGCCTGCATCTCCAGGCTTCAGCACTTACCTTCCCGTAGCAAGTCCTTAACACAATTAATACTGAATAACAGGTCCTCTTCCTTTTATTAAGACTAATCGCTGCTTATTAATGAGAGGGGCGCAGTGCTCCGCCCACGAGTGTCAGAGAAAAATGAGCTACCAGTTTCAGTCTACTGGTCTTTTTTGTTCCTGTAGGCATGTAGTGCAAACTACATCATTACTGCAGAGGTAAAGACATCATGTAGGCCTATATCCAATCAGGGAAACTTTGTACCATCCTTGCTCTGGAATGATAAATGATCATTTTCTAACTTAAAATATATATGGGGGGGAATAATGGAAGTGATTTTTCACTATTATATAGGGATCTACATTTTCATGGGTTTAAATAAAGAAACAAAAATGTTATAAGAGACAATATAAACAACGTTGTGCATTAAGACCACTCCTTTCCTCGTAAAAATATGAACTCGATTTTCAAAAGTCAACAGGTTGGTGACCACTGAATGAAATTTTTGACAAGCCAAACATGCCAGACTCTCGAGTAACATGCAATTTATTTAAGTCACAGAATAAACTTAATTTCATCAAATAAGTATAATGAACTATGCAAAAAGCATTTTGAATGTCTCCATGTTTTATAATTACACAAAAATCAAAGTTCTTTCTTTCTTTCTTTCTTTCTTTCTTTCTTTCTTTCTTTCTTTCTTTCTTTCTTTCTTTCTTTCTTTCTTTCTTTCTTTCTTTCTTTCTTTCTTTCTCATTACTGTATGTAACACACACAAAAATACAATATATGTCATTTTTAACAAAATGTTGAAATCGACACTCAAAAGTTTGAAATAACTACAATAAAGAAAATGTATAAATAAATAATGAAAATTCAGCTTTGCCATCACAGGAATAAATTGCTTTTTAAAATATATTCTAATAGTAAACATTTAAATTGTAATAATATTTCACAATATTACTGTTTTTAATGTATTTTTGATCAAATAAATGCAGAATAAGAGAATTCTTAAAATGCCTTGTTAAAAAATCCTTATTATTCCAAACTTTTGACCAGTATAGTGTATTTATTTAAATGTACCTTTATATACTATATGTATTTATTTATTTGGATAATAGTGTGTCTGTGTCAGTGTGTATTTACAATATAGTTATTTTTGATGCTTAACTATCATCAAAATAATATCACAGTGCTTAAAAGTACTAAATCTTAATTTATGCAAAATATTAGGCTATTTCTCACTTTTTTCTTATACTTTTGGGGTGAAATATGACCCACACATGAAATTACACAAGATTCACCCTGTATGCTTAATATTTAATTTGTTTTATTGTTAAACAGTTTTATAAAAAGTATTGTTCCAGAACATTCCACACAAAGATGGGCACTGGTCTGAGAACTATGTAACTGTCATGTAAGTCAGAAAATGGCCTGTCCTATAAATGAACCGAAGATGTTTCTATGCTCTAGTGGCTACAGAGCAGATGTACAAGATTTGGCTCAAGTTTTCTTGCACATTCTCTCTAAGTGCCCTTCCCACAAGGATGTTGGTTATAATACCTTGTTACTAAGGTTACAGCACCCCCTCCATCTCCCCACATTCACAATTTTCCCTTTCTGATTCATATGACAGGTGAGTCACCCTCAAAACGTGTAACTGTTGAGTCTCACATGTGAAAGAGATACAGAAATGGCAAGCAATTGAGAGAGAAATTAATCTTAGATTGCCCTGCTTTATCCACCCTTCATTTTTGGTCTTATTTATTTGACTTGAGATTGAATGAAATCTTTTGAGAGTTTAAACTTCAGTTGGGATTTCAAGGTGCTTCTTTTATTCCCCAGAGTGTATCCTATTTTACAGTAAAATGATAAGTCTCACAATGTCCCTTCAGCTACAATGTGAAGGTCATTAAATTATTTCCATTCAGGGTCCACACTTTCTGTATGAGATGAGTTACAGAAAGTGTCGTTAAATTTATTTTCCTTCTCTTTCAAGATTAGCGACAAATATGACAATGTGTGTGTGTGCGTGTGTTCGACAAACGTGCGTGTGTGTAACCTGTTCGTTAAAAGTGTCTTTGAATTCTTGAGGGTGTTTACAGAACCCTTCTAAACCTTTCAATGTGCCTAATTTGTTCGACAACTGAAAATGACATTTCATTCCTAAATGCGTGTATGCTTTTGCTCGCACTTGCACACACATCCCGTTTTGTATTCTGGTATGGTCTTTGTGAACGCCGTTTAGTCTAATTAGGCTTCTGTATTCATCAGGAGCGCGTGCGTGTATAAAGGAAGCTTTATCTGAAAGTGGCACATTTCTTAAATGTCTGTGACTGCTCTCTCTCTCCTCCAGCATTCCCGTGTCTGTAGTTTGACCGTAAAAGCCAATTTGATAAGAGTATCTCATTGAAACTTAATTGGTGAGGCTCAGGTGAGTTTTTGACCCTAGTCCGTTTATATAGTGAGCAAATTTCCTGTCAAAGAGGCAGAAGGTGAAAGGGAGAGAATGAATGAATGGGAGACACGAGCTGTGGGAAAGCATTTTGATTTCTATAGATGACCCTTAATGTTTTAGTAAGTTTTCTGTTTTCCCCCCATTATTCTAGTTTTGTGTATCTAGCAAGTCAAGTGACCATTGAGCAACCACATTTTTTTGAATGTGCCATTTAGGGATACATATATAAGTGGTATAAAAATATGTATGTATGTATGTGTGTGTATATACAGGGCTGGGTAAAAAAAATATCGATTTCTCGATTTTTACGAACCGATATCGATTCTTAAATCCCAAGAATCGATTAGTCATCCTGTTTACAGTCGATGAATGAATGTAATATTGTAGCGCGCATCCCATCCAATAAATCTCAATAATCTTTGTGCTTTGTTAC
This sequence comes from Squalius cephalus, assembly GCF_949319135.1. Taxonomy (NCBI): domain Eukaryota; kingdom Metazoa; phylum Chordata; class Actinopteri; order Cypriniformes; family Leuciscidae; genus Squalius; species Squalius cephalus. The sequence goes on along the minus strand of NC_137127.1, from coordinate 15,429,995 downwards.
TATTGATATGAAACAAAGTCTCGTCCATTTTCTTACGAAATTGAAAAACATAAATACCGTTTTGGCGCTGTGGCTTGAGTTCGTTCTGGCGCAGCTCAGCTCAAGAGAAGCAGCAGCGCGGAGCGCACAGGATCTTGTCTTCCGCCTTAATAATACCAGTTACGGCGCGAAATAAACATGAATGAGCATCTGAAAGTGTGTTAAAAGGTAGAGTACAACTTATCGAAATCTGTATCATGTGATATGGAATCGCTCAATCAGTGTTTCAACCGTGGAAAGACGTCAGTAAATCAGCTTGTAAACAATGTCATGTAACGTCACATTTACCTCAGAAAAAACATATCCAGTGACAATAAACTCGTTAGTCAGCTAAAAAAATTAACTGAGAGGAGCATTTTGCTAAATATATGCACCATATTACATATTCCATCATAATTTATGTGGACATAAGACCATCATAAAAAATGTGGTAAAGGAGACATGTAGTTGTTTTTCTTGAGAGGTCCTTGTATTTGAATGATTGCATGATTGTATGTATGTATAGTATTGTTTTTTTACTATGTTGTGTGTTTATGTATGGCTGCTACCTTGTATGTAGCACTTTAATCTGTTGTTTATGTATGGCTGCTACTTGTAAAAAGTCTCTCTTGTAAAAGAGATTTTTGATCTCAATGAGACTTCCTGGTAAAATAAAGGTAAAATAAAAAAAATTAAATATTCATTATTATTTTTAATGTTCTTCCATTTTTAATGCATGTTTGAATAGATCTGGCAGGCTTTTATGACAGCCACCATTTAAATGTTTATATTTCATATAACTTTATTATTATAAAAATAAATAAAAGTGTAATTTAAGTGTTTGTATACAAATCAGTTCAATATTATACCTTCAATATTATAGTAGGCTAATGAAGCCTAGTAGGCTACAACTGACTCCCATAGTTTACAGCATTAGTTAAGAGATTTGTTTTCCTTTAGAAAATTTGCCATGTATTGTACCTGATATCCAAAATAACAGCCCGTTCTCATCCCCAAGTCGTCATATACTGACGCTTTCAAAAATGCTTCAATATCTGACGCTCAAAGCACCCTTTAGCGTCCGACGCATAACCCTACCACAGACCTAAACCTACCCATAAACGAAGCGTCTCATATTGACGCTAAAGGGTGCTTTGTGCATCGGATATTGACGAACTTTCGAAAGCGTCAGTTACATGACGCCTAAACCTACCCATAACCGAAGCGTCACATATGGACGCTAAAGGGTGCTTTGAGCGTCAGATATTGAAGCTTGTTTGAAAGTGACGCTTTGGGGTGAGAATGTGTTGAAAATAATCAATATTGAATCTAATCGAATCGGAATCAGAATCGAATCGAATTGCAAGCTTGTGAATCGAAATCTAATCGAATTGTGAAATTTGTGTCAATACCCAGCCCTAATATATATATATATATACTGTAGGTCAATACCCAGCAAATAAATATATATATGTATATATATATATATATATATATATTTGCAGGGTGCGACATTAACTTTTTTGCTCACCAGCCACTGTGGCTAGAGGGTTTCCAAAGTTACTAGCACCTCAGCTTTTTCATTGGCCAAAATTTTTACATCGATACCATGAGGAAAACTGCCATATAGATATTTTTAATATTATCTCATAATTTGGCAGCAGGTATATCAGGCTGATGTCACTTTAAGACCTGACACACTGTTACACATGCGTTTTCTTTCTCAACTGTTTATGTTCACTTAAAACATAACTGACTGTGTTTACGTGAATATGCCAAGACCAGCATTTTGACATTATTATGTGTATTTGACTGTTTAAGTGCAATAAGCAGCGAAAAAGAGCTCCATTTAGTACTGAGAGGCGGCTTAATGTGCACACACTTTGAGTATGAGCACAAAATCTTCGGGAATTAGTAAAATTATGCACAATGCTTGCAATCCAATGGCGAAATTCAAACCATGTAACACCAACAACATTCATCCGGAGCAAATGAAACGAGTGAGTGAGGAGAGACGAGTTTGTGTGTCACTCGCTGTCTGAGAGATGAGAGAGCGAGAAAGTGCAGCTGGTATTGTGTACCTATTTGATATCTATCGAAAAATCAATATTATTGATAACACTATTGCACTTAGTTTATTGGCTACACGGTTACAATGGTTACATGCTATTGCTGAAATCCACCTGCATTTGGCTGGTGTTAATGTCAAGCTCTGTGTTATACACATACACACACATACATACACACACATGTTTGGTTTTCATGTTTTATGGGGACATTCCACAAACATAATGAGTTTTGTACTTCAACTATATATTCTATCCCCTAACCCTAAGTTTCTACAATCTTACATTTAATAAAAAAAAAATAAAAAAAACATCACTTAGGATGATTTATACAATCTTTTCCTCGTGGGGACCAAAAATGTCCCCACAAGGATTTTGGATATTGCGATCTTTGTGGTGACATCGTGTCCCCATAATGTATAGGGTTTACCTGAAAGACACACACACACATTCCATATACTGTCCAAAGTGTAGGTCGGTAAAACTTTTTAATGTTTTTGAAATATTACAATTTTAAATAATGTTTTCCATTGTAAAATCTTTATATTTAATGTATTTCTATTTTTGGACTGCTTAATATTTGTATGGAAACCATTATACTTTATTTCAGACTTTGGGGTGATCTGTGGGCGATGTTTTCACAGAACAAAAAACATTCCTCTCTTCCAACCTGGGCTCACTAAAAACATTTCAACACTCAAACCGCTCACGTGAGCCCCAACAACCCCTTTTTGTTTACATATAGCTGTGCTTAATCACATATTTGGGGTCACAGTCTTACACCATCAGCTTACTGTGTCTTGCTGATCTATTAATTGCTTAATTCTAATTCTTCGAATTAAAAACCTGGACAGGTTTCACCTGACATGTTCTTGACACTGAGAAGAACACAAGCGATGAGTCAGAGGCCCTGTCAGTTAGCAGAGACACACAAAAGCAGGAGAAAACATATCTCGATAACTGCGGTAGCATAGAGCTGTGAGTGCATCCAGTTGGTAAATCAAAGCCCAACATTTGCTTTTAATGATTGCAGGGGTTGCAGAAATGCTTTTTTCATTGTTATGGCGTGGTTTAGGACGTGTATCTTCAGCCGTGACTGAGAGAGAGAGTAAGAGAGAGAGAGAGAGAGAGAGAGAGAGAGAGAGAGAGAGAGAGCAGGAACGAGACAGGTAGATATGTAGCTCATATAGTTCCTATCCTCCTCACAGGTATTCATATCTGTCAGAAGCAGGCACTGCAGTGATCTGTGACTCTATTGCGTATGCATAATTCAACAAGTACACTCCATCATTGCAGCTTCACTGTGCTGATGGACATCACCATATGCTTCCATGAATAAGCGAGTGGGAGAAAGAGATTTGGGATTGCTGTTGATGCCATTGTGTGTGTAATGATAAAGGATGTCTGGAAATATCAATCTTGCTCATATCTATAGTGGGGTCCAAAGTCCACATTTAAAACAAACGAAGTAATAGGTAAGGACTAAGGTAAGGAAAGAAACACTATAATGTAAAATGACGAATAAATGTTTAAGGTTAAGCAATTTTTCTAGGTCACCAACCAACTAACTAACTATTGTTTTGCCTCTTTTAACTCTCTAGAGCTCTTTATTCAATTTAATAATAATAATAATAATTTATTTAATTTTATTGTATGTATTGATTTATTGTCACATTGATTTTAATAGACAAAAAAAAAAGTTTTCGGACTCTTTTGACAGGAAGGTGTATGGGTGTGACCCCTAAATGAGTAGCACCAGAGGGTGTTAAAGGGGCTTGTTGTTAGTAAAGTTTTTTTTATTTATTTATTTACCAATAATAGATTTGTTTTTGACCATTTTTACCCTCTCTTTTTTGCTGCTGTACCTTTAATATTTTTTATACAGAACCTTCTTTGCACGTGAAATTGTGCATACTCAAAAATGTAATGTTTAATTGCCTCTTCCTTCCTTTTCCCAAAGACTTAGTAATTACATTTTAACAGGGAAAAAGAAAAACGATTTAACTGATCAGGAACCTTGTTAAAAATAAGCTGTACTTGTAGCCGATTGTAGCCAGGAACAACAGTGTCTCCCACATTTTACTTTTGCTGTTCTCTGTTCTTGCATTTCGAAATAATAGTAGCAGTCTCACTGTGATTGGGCTGACCAAGTATTATTATTTTGTATTAGGGCTGGGCGATATATCGCACGACATTGTTAGGCGCATCTCGTCAGTAAATCGGTTCCTTGATTAGTAGTAAATCGTCATCACCTGCTTTCAGATGGAGCGGCATTCACTACAAAGAGCCGTAGTTAACTGACAAGCTGAGCCATATCGCATTAATTATCGCAGGCGATACGTCCGCTTAATGTGGTGGCCCTGTGCCCATTTCCCAGGGTCCTCCGTTCAAACTACCTCTCTACCTCTCCTTGATAAGGTGCAAACTCCCTAGGTCGATGACCATAGTCAATTCAAATTCCTATTCCTATTCATGCCCCAGATTGGGGGATGTTTTGTCTTGGCCTGGGTATTTAAAGAAATGCTGAAAAAGGCTCAGGGCGATTTGTAGTCAGATCAGCCCGTAATGCTGAATGTCCTCAGACATTCTATTTTTTCTAATGTCAGATATGCATATTTTACTCTTTATTCCAAAGCATTTGATGTTTTGTATTGATTATCTTTGTAATTGATACATTTACCTGACTATTGATAAATAGTTACATTTGGATTTATTCTCAAAATTAATAACTTTAATAGATTACGTTAAATCCATAACACCACAAATTTACGCTCAGGTTAGTAACAGACTAAAATACAGCTTAGGTGGAGCAGAGGAGCACGCTGACTGAAGTTTTAGAGCTCCGATTAAAACATTGGCATTAGTCATGTATACTTAGACTGTAGAGGCTAATAATGGGTTTTCCTTTTAGAACAACATAGTGTTGTTAGACCAATCTAAATAGGGTGAGCCTCAACCTCTGATTAGTGTAATATTATTCTAACTAAGTATACACTGGAACCCATGGCATGATTATACAAAGTTACCATTAGAGGAAGTTAAGTTGGTCAGCTTGGTTGATAATGGTCATGACCTCTGGTTAGATATAGTCTTACCTTAATTAAGTGTGTTCAGATCTATGGGGACTAAATAATATATTCTAGAATGAGCAAGTAGAGTACAGCCGTCTAGGATATTAGTCAATCAGCTCTGTCTAATGACCAATACTGACAAGTTTGTTATAATGAGATCGTATACCCGGCCGGTGCAAGACTCAAAGTGTTATAGGAATCCGGATGAACGGGTGTAATTTCAATAAAGAGTTAAATAGAATAATCAACTGCGTATCTAAACTATCATACAAATGACCGATAATCAATTGCCATTCTAACCTTCATTCAAGGTCATGATAAAATGGAGTCAGATAAAAGTTTAATTGGAATTAAACTACTCTACCACACTGAAAAGACAAAACACGCAGGAAACCTTAACCCGCCTATTGGAAACTATCATTGGACCGATTGGGCAGGTCTTACTGTAGTATTGCATGTGTAGACTATATGGTATTTTTGTGTTTTAAGTATGTTTAAATTAAGACTTTAAGGTCAAAGTCTCTCTCTCTCTCTCTCTCTCTCTCTCTCTCTCTCTCTCTCTCTCTCCGTAAAGCTTTCTACCTCTATTTCTAGTGGCTCAGCTGGAAAAGGCAACAAGCAATGCTTTATATCCAGACTCTAGCATTTAAGTGACATAAGGGGATACTGATGAATGTCCGCCCCTTCTCCTGCACTCTTCTCCCCTGTTTCATTTCTCGTTGTCTTTTTTTCCTTGCTCTGTTTTCCCCACACACCCACATTCTCTCACGCACAGCCCTCCGTCCCGCTCTCACACTTTTCTCTCTCTCTGTCAGAGGACAATAGAGTGAGGTGGACAGAAATGGCTCTTTGAATGACACAGGTTGGCACCTCATTCAGTGTGTGTATAAGAGGCCACTGGGATGAATGATGCTCTCTCTGTGAGTCCCCTGCTTTGCTCTGACACACAATTCTACCAGCATCAATATCCATAAACCCAGGCTTCTGGTCTTCTAACCTTAACAAATGTTCCTGTTTTTCCCCACGCAGTGTGTATTGTACGCTTGTGTGCTCAATCATTTGATTAGGGATGATGAGATTTTAGATATCTCCAACCTTGCTAATGCAGTACAACGCCAGTGCTCAAAGTCTCCGTTGGATGTGTACATAAGCCCCATATCTTGTTTCTCTTTTATCTTTGACTTGACTGTCAGATCCAATTAGAATGGCAGGCTATTGAGGACATTCCCCTTCTTTGTTGGCTGCAGTCTTCTGGAATGATTTCATGCTCGCTCCTTTTAATCTATCAACATGTCAACGGCTTTCTTCGAGGCCAGAGAGAAGAGTCTATAGGTCCTGCCCCTACCACGTCCTCCGTTTGAGTCCGTGGGATCTAGCAGTCTTGAAAAATGTTAAGATTTTTTGAGCCTGCACTTGATAAGTTTAATAGTCTTATAATGTAATCATATGTTACAGAAATGTCAGCCAAGCAAGGAGCCATAAAATGCAGTAGCCATAATAGGCATTGTGTCAGTTCTGATTCAAGATTATACAGGGAGGTTCAGGGACCATGAAATAAAAGCTATTTCTCTCCACAGACAATCATGTTTGAGTTATTTTTATATTAAGGTGCAGAGTTGCTTAATAGCGAGTTGTAAGGTCCAAGGCCGTTCGGATATCATACTACCACATAATCTATTTATGCAGTATCCAGAATAAATGTTGTGCACAATATGCACATTTTGGTATGCACAGAATGACCTAAATGTGCAGTATACAACAGCGTACACTACACAGAATACTGTATCCCATAATGCAGTGCGCTCAACTTTATTATTTTCAGTATGATGAATGAATTGGAATCTTCTTTTTTTCACCGCTGATGTTATAGGAAAAAAATCTTCTTCTTTTTTTTACAGTTGATATCACTGAGAAAAAAAAATCGTTCTTAACCCCCTGAAGTTATATATTTTTCCCACAAAATTGGATTAAAAAAAAATCTAAATATTTTTATATCCAATATGACTGAATGCCAGTTGCAATGTGACAGTCATGTGGCAACAAGGTAGCATGTACTATGATAGTTGAAAATCATGAACAATTCAAATGTCTGCATTGTAAGTCAAAAAGTGTGTCACTGTTAACAAACGTTTATTTTTATTCTATACGAAATCCTGATGCCTGACACACAAATGGAAACTATGCACTATAAGCAAAGTGTAATTTGATATACATTGATTGGCTCGAGATCCATTCAGAGAATGAGGGATTGCAGTTATTGGTATTGATTTCAATAACTAGACTGTTACAATCCATTCAATATGAACTTGCTCATTAGAGTGGAGAAATGAACAATGGTTTCTTTCAATGGTGGATTTTCCTCAGCTGTGTCAGTTGAAGAAAGCCCCTGACAGAGATCCTGGTTTTTTTTTATTGGTAAACCCCAATCAGCATGTGCATGCTGGGCAGGAAATGACCAGTTAGCTCCAGACCAACTAAGTCAGTTTAATTGGAAGCGCAGATATATACAAATCATCCCGGTTAAAGGAGCTAATCACGCACTGAGGGACCTGAACCAATCCAATAGCTGACATTAGTATTGATCGCTTTTGCATAGGTCGTCATTCAGACTTTTCTGTTTCCCTGGAGGTTCAAGTGACTTGTTACACTGAGTCACCACTGAATCATATTAAGTAGACTCCTACACAGTGGATGATTCAAAGCACAATATTGAAAATGTAGCTTTTCAGTTCTGTTTAAATCTGAAGGTCACTGGCTATTTAAGAAATTAAAGTCATTGAAGAAGAGAATGATAGGTATAATAAAGTATTTTACAAAATTACTTTTTTTTCTATGCACTAGGTCTTAAATTTGAGTCTTTTCATCACTCAAAACTGACTTCAGAAGACTTTTTGTCATTTTTGACCTTGATGGCCAAGACCATTCTGATTTTGGTTAAAAAAAAAAAGAAAAAAAGAAGAAAGTGGCCAATTCCTGTTAAGTTCCACAAAAGAAAGAAAGTCATACAGGTTTGCAATGACAGGTTTCATACTTTAATTAAAGCGATAGTTCACCCGAAAATGAAAATTTTGTCATCACTATCACTCACCCTCAAGTTGTTACAAACCTGTATAGGTTTCTTTATTTTGTTGAAAACAAAAATATATATTTAAAGAATGTTGGTAATCAAACATTTGACGTTAGCCATTGACTTCCATATATATATATATATATATATATATATATATATATATATATATATATATATATATATATATATATATATATATATATATAATTTTTTTTTTTTCCTACTGTGGAAGTCAATGGCTGCGTCAACTGTTTAATGATGACACAATTTTCATTTTTGGGTGAACTATCCCTTTAACTGTCCCTTTAAAATTTGGATTTCTAACTGGAAACAGGTGTCCATGCTTAGGCAGCTGGTCACTTAAGCATGCAGGCAGTGGCTGAGCACATTAATATGACGATGTATGCGTCAGTGCATAATATGTTTGCTGCCTGTGTAAAGCACCAGAATGTGCTGCTATGATCTGTATGCATAAGTGTTCATCATGGTATGTGTCCGCCTGATGGGTAGACATATTGCATATTGAGACAACTCGTGTACGTACAAAGACTTATCCACCTCTCTTGCTTTTTCTCTCTCTCTTATATATTTTAAAACGTAATTTATTCCTGTGTTGGCAAAGCTGAATTTTCAGCATCATTACTCCAGTCTTCATTGTCACATGATCCTTCAGAAATCATTCTAACATGCTGAAATGGCTCAGCTCAAGAAACTTCTTAATATTCTTAATATTATCAATGTTAAAAACAGTTGTGCTGCTTAATATAATGTCTTATTGTGTTTTTATACTAATCATATAAATACTGTATACAGTTTCTGTGATATACAATTACTCAAACCCTGCTAAAGTATTAAATGCAAGTTATTTTCATTTACATTTCTAGACCTCTAATCTCACACTGAATTTGTTCCAGACTGGAGGAAGGATAGCAAAAATATTTAGTTTTACAAACTGCATAGTGCAAAAAAGTGCAAATGAATTAAAAGTTGTTGTTTTTTTTTTTTTTTTTTTACTGACATGGGGATTATTTGTGTTGTTTGCAGTATTAGTATTTGCATATCTACTGTTGTGTATTTACGTTTTTGTATAGCTGTCATATACTGTCTTTGAATTCTTCTCCAGCTAATTGGATCCGGCTTATCCCTAATTAGTAATATACAAAATAAAGGGTGAATAGTTATTGTAATGTGAGTACTGAAGAAAGCAATGTGTTGAATCATTTGCTCGTCGTTGTCTAGCTTTTAATTCACTTGCACTTTGCACTTTTTTGCACTATGCAGTTTATACAATGAAATATTTAGCTAGACTTCTTTACAGTCTGGATCTAATTTAGTGCGCTGTTAGCAATTCCTCTATTTGTCTGCACTGACATTTTTTGGCTCTACGCACCGGAAGCAAAAGGATTTTTACCTATTTGGAGCACAAAAATTTCCTCTAGTATAGGCTTCTAATCTATATACTTACACAGTAGCCTAATCCATTAACATCCTATGTAATGACCGCTCAAAAGTTTGGTTGAGGTGTCGGGGAGAAAGACAGTTGATGCGATGGCTACAAAAATTTATTAGCTGCTGACATAGAGAAAGCGTTGATTCACACACAGCTGTAAATGTACAGTTAACTTGAAGAGCTGTATGCAGCACAGTTGCCTTTGCTTGATATTGAAACTCTCACAGCACTGCGTAAAGATATCTGCAGTGGATTAGTAGCTACCATGTATGGCTTTTAGTGGGTAATACCTTTAGGGCAGCCTGTAGTTAAAGGGATAGCTGACCCAAAAGTGACAATTTTGTCATTGTTTACTCACCCTCTTGTTGCAAACCCATTTGACTAACATTTCGATCTGTATCTCACACAAAGCTATTGAATGGCTTTAGAAGACTTGGAATCTGACACCTAAGCTACACACAGTAGTATGTGCCACTTTTATTATGCTTTTTGTCATGTTTGAGCTTGGCAGCCCTAAAAACATGACATCTGGTTGAGTAAATAAATAATGATAGACATGTCTTTTTTTTGTGAACTATTCCTTTAACTACTAGGCTTCAGGGCGCAGTGTGGTTTGGACAGACTTGTATTGTCTTTATTGTCAATGCTTCTGATTCGCTTATCTTACACATGATCAGAAATGCCAAGTCATTGTGATGCTTTTTGGCAATTCTAAAACCCCAATAAATCTAAAACAATGCACCAGTCAGCTGTGTATTGAGTGTTTGGTGTGAAGTCTGTTTTTAATTGAAGCAAATCTACTCTAATCTTCACTAAGGATGGTGGATTAAGTTATTTCAGCACAAGAGTGTGAATAAACAGTTTTGTGATAGGGCTGGAGACGCTTTTCCCTCTCTATTTAAAAATCCATTACAGCAAAAAGCCTTTGTGCTGCACAAGTCTCTCTCTGTTTACTCGCTCATTGTTACATCCAGCAAGAGCAGCATGAAGCCACATCTGCTCTATTGAGATGTTCTCGCAAAACTGGAGTGTGCCTGGCTGTGTATGGAACTGGGGGACTTTATTAGAGGAAATGAACGAACAATATAGTTTAAGTGGACTGAATGATTTAACCTCAAATGAACTCTGTAGTGTGAATGATTATCACTTTAGCCAGGGTACATCAGTCCTCCATGAGGACATTGATTTCAGATGCAGTGTTGAGATCTATATGTGCTTGACAAATGACAGCGGTGGAGTGTGGAGGGTTATTTATGGTATCAGTGTTAATTTCTGCAAATATATTTAATATATATATATATAAAAAAAATGAAAGTGCCCCTATTATGCTATTTTAAAGGTTCCTAATGTTGTTTCGGAAGTCTCCTACAATAGGTTTACATGTATAAGGTCAAAAACACTTTATTCAATTATTTAATGTCTGAAACTATTCCATATTGTGACAGTACTCCAGACTCAGGAGTTTCTCTCACTGGAACAGACTCAGGACCATCACTCACTGGAACGGATTCGTTACTAAATTCTGGGGCTGGAACAGGTTCAATTGCTTGTGCAGACTTCACTGGGACAGACTCGGAAATCACAGGAAAAATGAGTGGTCTTTCAGAACCAGCTCGGCTAAGTAGAAGGGCATAGAGAATATATTGCTCTAAAGTGCACCTTTTCACACCCCATGGCATCTTAGAGTACAATGGTTCATCCAAACCTCTATGAAAAATCTCCATCAGCACAGCATCTTCTGTATATACCATTCAAGCCAGCTCCAGGAATACCCCAGCGTATTCCTCAGTGGGGCGGCCATCTTGAGTGCGGGAGAGCAACAAATCAATTCGGGGGATACATTGTTGCATGGTTGTTGTGTTAGCTGTTGGTCTGGTCTTCTGTCATGGAACAGAAGGCGGCAAAAACAAGTAATATCCAAACAGTGGTTTATTGCAGGAAAGTAGTGACGGGAACAGGTGAGTTCTGAATTGGTGGATCAATACTGATGGTGAATGACATATCTTATCTTTTGTAGGTGAAGATGATGGCAGACTGGATCACAGGAGGGGACGGATGACTGAAGAAGATCGTACAGTTAAGTTACTCAAAGGTAGGTTGTCCGGTTGGTGGTTTTTGGTTGGAATGACGAGACGAGACAAATGTGAACTGAAGAGTGACCGCTTATATGGTGCGTGGGTGATGAGTGATTATCAGTGGCAGGTGTGATGATGGCTGACTGAGTGCAGGTGGGGACCAGAAGGGATGCTGGGAAATGTAGTTATGTCGGGACTGGGCTGGTGACACCTTTACTGTATGTCCATACCAAAATACAAAAATTGAAAATTGATTAGTGGGCCAGATGAATGTGACCTGTGGGACCCCAAAGTTTCTACATTCAGTGAATATGCACTGCCAGTCAAAAGTCTGCATCCACTGTATTGGAACATTTCTCATGATCTTTGAAACCTTTTGATCAAAAATAATTTGCACCTGCTTATGAGTGTTATGTTTTATGTCATTTTTGTTTTATTTAAAATATATAAAATATAGTCACAAGTGAAGTGAGTAGTTGTGTCCAGATTTCTTACTGGGAATGTATCATAGAAACATTTTTTTCTCTCTTTCATCATGCCACTTTATCACTCTTTCTGGTCCAAGTACTAAGTATATGGATCTATATTTTGATCTCACTCCTTGAAAAAAGGGAGGAATGCTATCTGGGTGAAATCAAATTTATGATGAAATTGATGTAACCAGGGCAGAATTGGAGATTAATGGAGAAAATAAGCACAGCAGTCGTAATCTAGTCATTAGTTCTTCAAGTCATTAGGCACGAGTCACAGAGTGGCGTCGACAGGATTTCATCATAAATCATTGTAATACGCAAGGGCCTAACAAAGCAGGATCATCTTTGTAGCGCCACTTGGCAGTCATCCAGTCATGTACAGCTTCTATCTACTTGAATGAGAGTAGATGACATTTCAAAAACTGTTTGCCAAGTTTGTTTCAATAACAAATCAAATTATGGAAGCTTGGTTCCGCCAGAGAATAAGAAAAAGTGTAAAAAAAAGATAATCTTGTTGGTTTATTTTAGATTCTAACTTCATAAATTGTGAGATTAACCAAAAATGTGAAAAAAAAAAAAAAAAAAAAGTGTTGATAAAAGTTTGCTATTATCTCAATTCTGAGAAGAAAATAAGTCAGAATTGCGAGTTATAAACTCGGTTTTGTGAGAAATAAAGTGACAAATTCCCAATTGTGTGTGGGGAAAAAGTAAGAATTGTAAAATAAAAAGACAAACATTCATTTTCTTTTGTTCCATGGTGGAAACAATCTTTCACACTGTAAATCACAAATCATAACCATTTATTATTGTTATTATTATTATTATTCAAATCAGGCTAAAAGAGCTGTTTTTTTTTTAGAGTTTAACTTAAATGTTCTTTTATTGGCAAAATCTGACTTTTTTTCTATAGTGATGGTCTCAATTGGGTATGGCAGGGTACAGGTATGGCTGCCTGGTCAGGTCAATCCAATAGCAAAGTAATATATTTTTATCGCATGATTAGCGGAATTATATTGCTATGTGTAACACATACTTTGTAATTGTTTAATGAAAGATAAAAACAAGTAAATTATTGGTTGTTCCGTGTCACCTGTGTCAATGTTAAACGGCGCTGAAAATGTTTCTATTTACAACGTGAATTTGCAGCATTGAGTATTGTAACCAATCACAGGCATTTTTGTTGAAAATAATGAGGTGTTTAAATGACTAGCTGTGAGAATTCCCTCAGTATATCTCAAAATGCTGAATGTTCTGTTACTAAGTTCTACACGTGCCCAATTATAACAAATAAAGCGGGTACACAATGTAAATAAAATATTCATTGATTAACTCAGGAGTTTTCATACTCAATGAGTTTGCGCTGAACTGACTGACAGCTTCAGTAGCCCCGTTTACATGCACAGTTTTTTGCTATTCTGATTGAGATCGTTCTGATTGACGGATTCCGGTTGACTGTTTACATGGGATGTTATCTAAACCGATCTGGTGTTTACATGTGCTGACGCTTTCAGTCGAAGTCATTTTCTGACATGCGCACACAGCTTGTCTGACGGATCTGGAAGCTCATTATTTCCACGTTTTCAATCCTGTCAAGATGGTGCATCACTTAATTGTCGCGTTTAGTTGTAGGCATCAGACGCGTTTCCACTGTCGGGCCAGTGCGAGCCATAAACGGGCCGTTTTATTGTATTGTGTAGGCTATTGTTCTTTGTTAATTATTGTCTTGTTTTGTAGCCTATTTGCATCAGTTTTTCATTCTCATACTCATATCACACTCATGATAGCATATAATTAAATATAGGCCATCATTATTGTAAAAAAAAAAAAAGAAGAAAAAAAAGGAAGTTTTATCAGAAAACTGATCGGAAAGAAATCACTGGAAACAGCCTGATCATCGCAAAACAAGAGCGACTGTTTGCTGGCATTTTTGTTGTTTAATTGAATTTTAAAACCCAAGAATAGATGTTTTACCACAGGTTTACAATAAAAATCGATACATTTATCATAATGAATTAATTTGTGTCAAAATTGCACACTAGTCACAGAAATAAAGTGGTTTACCGTTTATGACGTTTGTGAACGTTTACAAAAGAAAGAGGACACAAAACTTATTCGCGTCTGTTTCTGTTTATTTGGTAGCCTAGTAACAGGACGTATTTACATCACATTTAGAAAGAATGTTCATTTCTACAAATATGCCACCAAAAATATGACCTGAGGAGCTTTAGCACTCTCTCCCAGAAGGATACAGTTATATTTTCAGTCAGAGAAAAAGAGGATAGTCCGAGACATAGGCTACTGAAAGATAAAATAAAAACAGGATTATGATTTGTCTGATTTCTTCAAGCGTACATATTTTCCATGTTTACTATGGTAATGTTTAGCGTGCATAGTTTTTTTGCATCGGGTATAAATATTCCTACCTTATACGGTGATCAGAATCCACATCAGATCACAAACAGAAGGCATTATGTTAGCTGACAGAATTATCTGGCGCAAAACCAGGCATGCGCAGAAAGACGTACGCTCAAAGTAATCGGAACAGCTCGTTTACATGGTGTAATCTTTCGTTTGATCGGTTCATGAAAAGGTTTATTCCACCCCCTTCAATCCGACTGAAATTTCAATCGGTTTGAGCATTTTTATTCCGATTGAGGTGTTGACATGGAGCATTTTCATTCTGATTGGACTTGCACCTGGTTATAATCGGAATACAATGCTACATGTAAACGGGGCTACTGATTATAAAGGAAACGTTGTCCTGTTGTCACGGTTTATATATTCGCTGTCTCCTCACTCGTCTTGTTGTTGGGTGTGTGTGTGTGTGGGCGGAGCCACTGATCACTGCTGCTGATCAGCTCACCAGCCGCAGCTGATCAGCGTACCCTATAAGACGCGTTTTTGACCGGGCGGTGGCAGGAAGAGAGGCAGCTCGCCAACTCACCGATCTCCGTCAAGGTAATGGCTCGGTTTCTGATTACTCTATCGACTTCCGCAGTGGGACATGTTCCTGCATGGGCTGGCTGACCACATCCAGAAGTAGATTTTTACCCTGGACCTGCCCGGTAAACTCGACGGACTGATTGAGCTGGCTTTGAGGGTGGACGCTCGCCTTAGCCGTCTGGAACAACGATCCAGGACGGTTCCTCATCCCGGGAGTGTCGAATGCCCTCAGGCCAGCGGCGGTGATGCGGTCAGCCCCGTCTTCAATCCCGAGCCCATGCAGGTGGGTCGAGCTCGGCTTTCCCGGGAGGAGAGAGAGACGGCTACTGACGGGCGGGATCTCCGTGGATAAGACCTCATCCTCTACTCTCCTCCCAGTAAGACTGCTGTGGGCAGCCCAATCCCACATCTGTCAAGCACTTCTGGATTCAGGGGCGGAAGGTAACTTTATAGACTTGTCACTGGCTCAGACTCTCAGAATACCCATCACTCCACTTAAGGACACCATTTCTATCAATGCACTCAACGGTCAGGAACACCCCGCCATCACTCTTACCACCAATCCTTTGACACTCATCACATCTGGCAATCACTCAGAACAAATTTAATTTCTGCTCCTGGACTCACCCCTGGCTCCCATTGTCCTCGGTCACCCCTGGCTGGTTCAGCATAGCCCAAGGGTTGACTGGGGACACAATTCTGTTTCGTCTTGGAGCACTCAATGTCATGAGTCTTGTCTTGTGTCTGCCTGTTCGTCTGTGTCTTGTTCTGTTTTTCAGAAGGAGGCGGTGAATTTATCTAACGTGCCCTCAGAGTACCTCGATCTGAAGGAAGTGTTCAGTAAGTCCTGTGCTGCTTCTCTCCCTCCGCATTGTCCCTATGACTGTGCTATAGATTTATTCCCAGGTAAGTCTCCGCCTAGGGGCAAACTTTACTCACATTCTGTTCCGGAAAGGAAGGCCATGGAGAAATATATTTCTGATTCTCTAGCCTCCGGATTCATCCACCCTTCCTCTTCTCCAGCGGGGGCGGTGTTCTTTTTTGTGGGGAACAAGGATGGTTCTCTGCGACCTTGTATTGATTACCGAGAGTTGAACAACATCACGGTAAAGAATACTAATCCTTTGCCGTTGATGTCTTCAGCTTTCGAGAGGTTGCAGGGAGAAAATTGGATTTACGTAACGCCTATCATTTGGTTCGCATCAGGAATTGGGATGAATGGAAAACTGCGTTCAACACCCCCAGGGGCCATTTTGAATACTTGGTTATGCCGTTCGGGCTATCCAACTCCCCAGCGGTTTTCCAAGCACTCGTCAATGATGTGTTGAGAGACATGGTAGATCAGTTCATATATGTCTACCTGAATGACATATTGATTTTTTCTTCGTCTCTCCAGGAACACGTTCAACACGTCAGATGAGTGCTTAAGAGGTTGCTAGAGAATGGGCTTTTTGTCAAGGCGGAGAAATGCGCTTTTCATGCACAGTCTATTCCTTTCCTAGGTTACATCGTCTCTTCTGAGGGAGTGCGTATGGATCCTGACAAGGTTAAGGCTGTGGTAGATTGGCCAAGTCCAGATTCCCGTAAGGCCCTACAGAGCTTTCTGGGGTTCGCCAACTTCTTGTTTATTTAACGGATCTTCTATCGCCCTATAATCCATCGCGCTCTTTAAGATCACTAAATTCGAGGCTTTTGGTCATACCTAGGATATCCAGATCATCCAAAGGAGGGAGATCATTTTCACATTTAGCTCCAAAACTCTGGAATAGCCTTCCTGATACTGTTCGTTGCTCAGACTCGCTCTCCCAGTTTAAAACTAGATTAAAGACACATCTCTTCAGCCAGGCATTTATATAATATTTTTAATCTTACAGTTAAATCCGGTCTCTAGTTCATAAACGCCAGAGGAGAACTGGCCCCCGACTGAGCCTGGGTTCTCCCAAGGTTTTTTTTTCTCCATTAGGTCACCTGATGGAGTTTTTCGGTTCCTTGCCACTGTTGCCTTTGGCTTGCTCAGTTGGGGATACTTAATTTAATCAATCAATCAACAATACTATTGATCAGCATTACCAAACGTGGACGTTTTACACTAGAAACAAACACTGATGTACTATTTTATTTAATACTGTGAAGCTGCTTTGATACAATCTGCATTGTGAAAAGCGCTATATAAATAAAGTTGACTTGACTTGACTTGACTTCTGTCGGCGGTTCATTCGCAACTTCAGCCAACTAGCCGCACCTCTGACTGCCTTGACCTCCCCCAGAATGACGTTCAGGTGGTCCGATACAGCCGAGGCTGTATTCTCCAACCTCAAAAGTCACTTTGTTTCAGCTCCCATCTTAGTCGCCCCTGATTCCTCACGTCAGTTTGTGGTGTCGTTCGATGCGTCAGAGGTGGGGGTAGGTGCAGTTCTATCCCAACGTTCTTCCTCAGACGACAAGATGCACCCTTGCGCGTTTTTGTCCCATCGTTTATCACCTGCCGAACGTAATTATGACATTGGTAACAGAGAGTTGTAGGCCGTCAAGTTAGCATTGGAGGAGTGGTGTCATTGG
Source organism: Squalius cephalus (assembly GCF_949319135.1). NCBI lineage: Eukaryota > Metazoa > Chordata > Actinopteri > Cypriniformes > Leuciscidae > Squalius > Squalius cephalus. The sequence continues at coordinate 15,412,270 of NC_137127.1, read as the reverse complement.
TTAGAAGGGTCGGGGGTACCTTTTATCGTTTGGACCGATCATAAGAACCTTGAATATATTAGATCTGCTAAAAGACTCAACTCCAGGCAGGCTCGATGGGCACTTTTTTTCTGATGTTTTGACTTTTCTCTCTCGTACCGCCCCAGGTCCAAGAACATCAAATCCGATTCCTTATCCTTATTTTTGATCCATCCGAACGCCCAGTTACTCCCGAGTGCATTTTGCCCGAGAAGATAGTTATCTCCACACTCACATGGGAGGTCGAATCGAAGGTCAGGTCGGCCTTAGAAGGGCTAACGCCTCCGCCCGGTTGCCCACCGAGTCGATTGTTTGTACCAGAGGAGTTACGGTCCGAAGTCATTCGATGGGGTCATTGCTCCAACATCGCTTGTCATCCAGGAGTAAACCGGACTAGCTGTTTAGTAAAGCAACGATTCTGGTGGCCATTAATGGCTCGCGACATACGCAGTTTTGTTTTGGCTTGCTCAGTTTGTGCCATTGGTAAGACGTCTAACCGACCTCCTGATGGGTTAGTCCATCCGCTATCTGTCCCTTCGAGACCCTGGTCCCACATAGCGCTAGATTTTGTCACTGCCCTCCCGCCCTCTAATGGAATGACGGTTGTTTTAACCGTAGTGGACCAGTTCTCGAAGGCGGCACATTTCATCCCCTTGCCCACATTACCTTCAGCCAGGGAGACTGGTGACTGTTGTAGACCACGTCTTTCGTTTACATGGCCTCCCGATGGACGTGGTCTCCGACAGGGGGTCCCAATTTGTGTCCAAATTCTGGAAAGAGTTCTGTAGATTTCTAGGGGCTACAGTCAGTTTGTCTACGGGTGACCATCCCCAGAGCAATGGTCATACCGAGCGAGCCAACCAAGATTTGGAGAGAGTGTTGCGATGTTTGGTGTCCAAGAATCCTTCAACCTGGAGCCAACAACTTTCTATGGTTGAGTACGCACACAACTCGTTACCAGTGTCATCCACGGGCCTCTCTCCGTTTGAGTGTAGTCTAGGGTACCAGCCACCAATTTTTCCGAGTCTGGATTCCGAAGTCGCGGTCCCCTCCGCTCACGCCTTCGTCCAGAGGTGCCACCGCACATGGACCAGAGCCCGTAAGACTCTGCTCCAGGTGGGGGTGCGCACTAAGGCAAAGGCCGTGGGTCAAAAAGTGTGGCTTTCTACCAAGAACATTCCACTCCGCCCTGTGTCTAATAAGCTAGCTCCCAAATTCATCGGCCCGTTCACTGTCACCAAGACCATTAGTCCGGTGACAGTCCACCTCAAACTTCCTCCGGCGTACAGGAGAATTCACCCCGCCTTTCATGTCTCCAAATTGAAGCCTGTTTTTCGTTTTCACCTTAATCCGCCAGCCCCGGTTCCCCCACCGCCGCGACTCGTAGACGGAGAACCTACGTATTCGGTCAATCGTATTCTGGACTCGAGACGGAGGGGACGCGGATTCCAGTACCTGGTGGACTGGGAGGGTTACAGTCCAGAGGAGAGAAGTTGGGTTCCTGCCAGGAGGCGCTCCTAGGGGGAGGGTTACTGTCACGGTTTATATATTCGTTGTCTCCTCTCTCGTTGAGTGTGTGTGTGTGTGGGCGGAGCTGCTGCTGCTGATCAGCTCACCAGCCACAGCTGATCAGCGCACCCTATTTAGTCTCTCTGTTGTCACCTTGTCTTTGTCAGAGCGTTGTTGGATGTTCCCATGTGTTCCTGCCTGTTTTCCGTGTGTTCCCGCCTGTCGCCAGTGCTTGTGTGTTCGTCGTCGTCCAGCACTTCAGTCACCCGCGCTACCTACTTCCTGGTTTCCGGTTTCAGTTTCATCACCACCATCACCGTCGTTCTTCATTAGAAGGTCTGGGCTGTCCTCAGCGACCCTGTGCTGCCAAGTGCATTTCATCCCTGGACATTATCATTCACTACTCTCACCGTCTCTGACCTACTCTCTTTAATAAATATATCTTTGTACTTGCTACTGAATCATCTCCGTCATTTCATTACACCTGTTTAATTTCATTAACAATTTGAAGAAAAGTTGTTGTTTTTCATGAGACTTTGGGACTTTCTACAATTATATAATTCATCCTTTGATACAAAAAAAGGACAAAAATGTATTTTTAAATATTTATAATAGTGATTTTGATAGGCAAAAATGTTTTAGGGAGTGGAGAGTTTTCCTATAGGCTACATCGTGAAAGTTTTAGTTATACAAATGGGGATGAGCTTTGAAGTGCTGTAAAAAGTAGTGTGAAGTACTTTATTCTTAAACCAGTGGTCTTTAACTGACTAATTTGCATCTTTGGATGCACCACACACACTTGTATTTTAATTTCATGCATTTCATGCATTTCAATTTGTCAAAAGGCTTCAATATGTGTAGATGTGCTTGTTGTGATATTTGAGGATGGCTGCTGCATATATAGGGTCAGAAATGAAAGAAAATCTGTGAGACTGTCACAACGAGGGAGTAAGATTTGATGACATCAACAGAGTTTGCCATACCTTGGCTTTTGGTGAATTAAAGCCACTGTCTATAGTCACCATGTTAAGCATCAGTACCAATTTTTTTTTTTGGAGGGCTATTAAAAGCTAGCCTGACGTAGTCATACTCAGATTCTAGTCAGAATGTGAGTCTGATACTGCTCCATTGGGCTGTGATTATGGGGCGTGTTTCAACCGAACCAGGAAGGAAAATGCCTCTGCACTCAATTGGATAGACCTACAACCAATCAGAGCAACGGAGTAAGTGACGTATGTTCTTCATTCATCTTTCGGATCGACAAATGCCTTGATCGCAGTTCTCTGTTCCTCTTTTAAAATGAATGCGCTGTCGATATCTTTTATAACAGACGCGATGGCGGAATCTACACATGATGTTTCATAAACAAAGTTCGGGAGGAGCACGTTCAAATAATCAATCCAATCAACTTGTCATCAAACAATTACCATGTCTACCCTATCAGCATGAGAGGAAGCATATATTTATTCATTCTGTCAACTCACCTAACATTCCTTGACAGTTTTCAGCATCCCTCCACTCACAGCTTGTTCTTCCACAGCCAGGAATACAGGGGGAGTACTTTGGGTTCGGGCCGAATACCGAGCCCGGAGCCTCTCCTCGGACAGCACGCCAAATATGCATTTATTCTATCTGACTTATTTGTAAGTGTGAACGCGTGAAATCTCAATTCTCCAGCGGCAGTCATCTTTGTTGTAAACTAATTCAACCCAAGCGCTCGTTGGTGACATTGATGATTATGTTCCTGTTAATCATCTGTCCATCATCGTATAAACCCCGCCCTGACAATTTGATTGGTCCGAACAACTTTTGTTCGGGCATAATAGCTCCACAACGGATCAAGTCCAGACCGAACTTCCCGACCTAAAAAATGTGTGGGCGGGGCTAAGTTCGGCTGGCATCCAGGCTAATTAAAAGCATAAAATGGACTTCTTTCTAAAGATAGTCACTAGTGAAGGGTTTGAAAATGTGTGCGTTCTTGTAGTGCCTTCTGTAATAGTAAAGCATCTTCTATTCTACAGGTACATCCTAAAATCAGACTTTTACTCAGTGGTAGCACATACTTCTACATCTAAAGATTCAATTTTCTCAATGGCTTGTTTGAAAGCAGTCAGAAGTATTTGCAATTACAGTGGAGAAGACGAGAAGTCTTCTTTGCTCCAGAGTAATCAAACAAGAGGTTACTACTAATACAGAAGTTCGACTGCTTCAATGAAATTCTCACCAGTGGAGAAATGCATTAAAACATCAAAAGTAAATTGATGCACAGTGCATCTGAAAGAACTCACCAGCATCCGATCAAACCACAATCATATCAAGCCGTTTCATCTTTCAATACTGCGTTACACTGAGCAGACATTTGGCATCGGTACAAAACTGACAAAGCCTTTCTGATATGATCTGCGCTGACAACAGAAGGTAAACCTCTTTTTTATAGTCTCTGTTTCTCTTTCTCTTGCTTTCTGTTTCCCTTTTCCTTCTTTTTCACATATATTTCAGCTTGTTATTCCTTTGACAACATCTAATACTTACTAATTGGAGGAATTTAAAGTGCACACATACAGAGATGGCCACAGACAGCTCTAGTCAGAAGATTAGCAAAGAAAAGTCAACTGTGATCAGGGACTCAACATGACAGGCACTTGGTTAAATATGCAGAACCTCCTCTACTCAATAACACAAGGTGTAGTGGGTCTATTAAAGACAGAGGGAAGGAAGTTGATGTGCGTTTTGGGCAGAGTGTGAGAGCGGGTGCTGGAGATAACTGAAGAACAAGTGCAGCCCAGGGCATGATAATAGAAGGCTGTTTCTCAGTGGGAGGAATCTAGACACAATGGCTCAGGGGAGGGAAAGTCAAAGTATTTCAAAATGATCCTAGGATGAGAGTGACTTTGTGCTAATGTGTGTGAGTGAAAAAGTGAATGTCTTCACAATTGTATAAAGTGCCTTGATATACACTTCCTTTCAAAAGTTTGAAGTCATTAAAGTTTTTAAAAATAAATTAGTACTTTTATTCAGTAAGGATGCATTAATTTGAAATGACAGTAAAGACATTAATAATGTTACAAAAAAAAATCTTGTTCAAATTAATGCTGCATGTTCTTTTGACTTTTATTCATCTAAGAATCCTGAAAAAGAAAGTATCAGTTTCCACAAATAAAAGAAAAATAATAATAAATAAAGCAGCACAACTTTTTTCATCATTGTTAAGAAGAAATGTTTCATGAACACCAAATCAGCATATTAGAAAAGTCTTGAAAGAGAATGTGACACGGTAGACTGGAGTAATGGCTGCAGACAAATTTTAAAGTATATTGTAATAGAAAAAAAAAAAAAGAAAGTTTTTACTGTTGTATGGTAGGGGGGCGCTATTACGCATCTTCTGAATGAGTACTAAATCTCTTGATTAAAACACAGGCGAAGAAGAAGCAGAAACATGCCATATCATATGTAAGCAGATGCATATGTAAAATAATGAGATCATCAAAATTAAACAGCATATAAATCAAAACTGCCTAATATTACAGAATGAAATGTCATCCCAGGAAGTGGTTAGGACTGTGAAGCTTTGGAGGTGTTTGAAGTAGCACCTCACCGCAGTACACGAGATCCAGGGGGCGGAGTTGGATCCAGATCTAAGGGGTGGAGATTGGTAGGTTTAGGGGTGGGTTTAGGGATCAGGGGGTGGAGAAGGGTAGGTTTAGGGGTGGGTTTAGGGATCAGGGGGTGGAGATAGGTAGGTTTAGGTATATCTAATGTGGGAGGAGTTGGATCTGGATCCAACTCCTCCCCCTGGATTTTGTGTTCTGCAGTGAGGACCATCTCAGTGTTTGTGGACTACTATGTGACCCTATTAAAACATTGTTCTGTTTGTTTGAGCAGCCTGACACAGCAACATTGACTCAACCAGTGGTGTGAGTTTGGGGTGGGACTCTCTGTTTGACTAGCCAGTGGAAAGTAGTCTGAGGAACCTGTTTGAATACTATCATCATTTTGCACGCAGCAAAAATCGTTCACGCCACCTTTAACATTTCATTAATGATTCTACATTAAAAACGTTCTTTTTGTGGGTCCTACTCATGTGTTTTGTTGTATTCTCTGTAATTGCTCTGTGTGTCAATGTTGTTGCCACAAAGGGAAAAGAAAACCTCATTATTTGCTTATTAATTAGCATTTAGCAAGGACTTTATTGCAAAGACAATTGTGAGGGGATTTGGCACAATGCTAATCCCAGCTTGTCCTTAAACACCCAGAGGTGTTTTCTTTTTGAAGGACAAGAAGTTTTTTAGTATGATTACCAATATTAGCATTTAAATCATTTAGTGTTCAATTTGCTGACAGATTTTTTTAGCAGAGTAAATAAGGTCCCAGGTGATTTGGTTGGTGAATAACTTAATGACCAGTTAAATATGTATCACTCATTTAACAGTATGTTGTATGTTTTGGGTGTTTTTCCTAGATATAATTGCTATACTAGTCAGGCTGGACTACCTGCCAATGTAAAACCAGTTAAGAATATCTAAGATGGTTAACCTAACAGTTCTAAGGGCCTTAAGTGTTAATGCACCCCAAAACGAAAACTTTCTTTTAAGCACAAATTAAGAATGTTCATTTTAGTATCAGTGATATACTATTGGACTATTTGACATTTAGTTTTTGATTTGTTTTTATATTTTCTGTTTTCACTTTAATCTTATAGTTTTAGAAATGTTTGTAAGTTTTTTTTTGTCGATGCCTATAGAGTTTATTTATTTATTTATTTTTTGTGTATTCCGTTTTTTTTTTTTTTTTTTTTTTTTTTTTTAGTACTTTAACTTAAACTAAATGAAAATGTGAAGTATTACCTTGGCAACTAGCTAAAATAAATAAGTTTAAGGTTTTTTTATATTATATTTCAGTAGACTATTATTTAATTTCAAGTAACAAAAAATATGTTTTTAGTTAATGATACAATGAAAGTATATGGGAAACAGGTGTTGTGAAGACTCAAAATAGTAAATAAAAAAAAAAAAAATCATTTTATAGCTTTATGTGAGGAGCAAATGTCGTTTCTCAATGGCAATCTTCTTTCAGCTGTAACTTTTTCAGTCCATTTTTTAACCGAAGGACACTTGGTGACATTTTATCCACCTCATGAAACACCTGTCACTGTGTCCTACACACACACACAATCTCAATGAGCGTTAACCTCTCTGAATTGCCATGTTCTCTGAGTAAACTTCTAAAGCCCTTCCGTGTCTTTTCATTTTCTGCCTTGACTGTGTTAAACCCATTAGTGATTCTCTGCCTTCAAAACACTCCAGGCATTGGGTACTGATTAAAGTCGCATTGCTTTTAAGAGAGGCCATCTATAGATAGCTTATCAAGTCAGAGAGCAGAAGATCCTTTACTGTAGGTTACGTGCATGAATACAAATGGCTCTGGGATCTTCACATCAGCCCCAGAAAATGCTGTGCTATTCCATATGACTTGCTGGAGCATTTCACACAAAATGTGTTTGTCTTTTCTAGCTAAATAAATGGAAAAAGGCTTTTTAGGCTGCGCTGGAGTCAATTATAGAAGAAAAATGCGCTTGCCATGGGACCCTGAGCACTGTAAAAGGAAATGCTTTGGGAATGATTAGAACACTTTTTATTGACACTGTAAATTTGTTTTATCGAGGCAATGAGCTGACACCGGGAACAAAAGACTCGAATAGTCAACAGCTCGTACTGTTGGAAACTTCACTAGACATTCATTGTTAGTTCTTGCACTGTTTAAAATCTGTTTAAACAATGGGACGTGGGTGAAACGTAGTGAAACCTCTTTTGAATTGGTAATTATGTGTATCCTTATTGCAATGGAATATCATGGTGGTATTTGCAAGATAAGATGAGCACACCCCTGGTTAAATGGCCTTATATATTGCAATAAATCCACTGAGCACATGCAGTCATCAGGCCTAATGACTCCCATGAGATTGCAGCACATGCCATTATGGATTTCCCATTATGTTATGACAGTTGGCAAAAGACATTGTGTTGAGGGTATATATCCATTCACTTTCTCCGAATGTAAACTCGGTTGAACCAGAGTAAAAAGCTTTTGGAGCCTAGCTTGGTTTTGTGCTTTTGGATAAAAAATGTAGCTTGTAAATGGAAGCACAGGGTGTACTTTTTTGTTGTGACATGCTGATTCAGTACTGGTGTACTTTTATGGCAGCTGTCCTGTGAAGTGGCCAGTTGTTATTTTGGTGACGTATTGCGACATTTTCTGCAAGTATTTCAGGGAGTTCCTCCTGACGCATCAAATAATGACATTGTTTTTGTGACTGATGTGCCTGCCAGGTGTAATGTGCTTTGAGTATTTGGCCTGGTACTCTGTCATTGCCTAATGTTTGCTTTGGAAATCCATATTTTAAGTTGTAAAATATATGTTTTAACTGATGCATGTTGCTAATTTGCAATTAACTAAATTTGATTCAGCTTTGCTGCTGGATTTTGGATTTAGTAAGTGATTTAGGTTTTATTCTTTTTTTCCATGCTGTGTTTATATTTGTTTGTTAACTTCTGTGCAATATAACATTTGCAAAATCTGCATCCACTCTCCAACACCTGCAGGGAATAAGATGAAACTTGAATTAAAAATGTTCTAAGTTAGCCATTTTATTTGGGTAGCTATCTGGGAACGAGAAAATATTTGGCATTTATTAGAGGTTATGTCCTGTTCTCTTTATATTTGCTTAATTTGGCTTCTATTTTTCATCATGGATGGGGTTTCATTTCATTTTTTTATGTTGACAACATTCAAATTGATTTGCCCTTGAAGCACAATCACACAAAGAAGGTTTAAGTTCCTTAGCCACATCATGGTTTTCTTTAAAATTTTTACATCTTAATAAGAACAAAAAAGAGGTTCTTTTGTCTGGCATTCCGACTGCATCGCTGGTTGTTATTTGTGTGATTTTTTTTTTTCTCCTACGTAAAACCTTCTGTGAAAAACTTATTTTTTAAATATAGGGCATTTTGGTGTCATTTTGATTCTTCACTCAAATTTAATAAACAGATAAATGCTGTTGTCAAAACTAGATTTATTTCAGTTAAGATTGCTATCCAGCTCCTGCAAATATTATGTTCCTTGCACTGGTTCCCGGTCTGTTACAGAATTAATTTAATTTAATTAAAGCTTTGACAGGATTGGCGCCTCAATACCTCTCTGGCCTTCTTAATCCTTCTTAATTGATGTACTAAAACCGGAAAGGTTTTTCTTTTGCGTAGAGGTGACAACATTGTCAAAACAATACTCCTTCACATTGATACGCTAAAACAACTAAAAAGGCTGTATACTGTAATGCATGCCAGGCCAGTAGTTGGCGATGTGTAAAGAAACACTACATGCCCATAGACTGAACATGTAATATGCATGCGTATGATGCAGTTTTAGTTGAAAAAAAAAAAAGGTTATGCAGGATGGTAATACAAAAATTATCTTATTTTTACGATTTTATCTCCCTTATTTTTTATTATTTTTTTATTTTTTTTTTTCCACTTTTTCAGAATACATTTAACTTGTGTAATGTTTGTAAGTAAATGTTACATTAGCTTGTTAGGGCAGTCCTAAAAAAAAAAAAAAATTAATGCAGTTATTTAAACTTATAAGCAAAACCGTATAATAATGATATTTTACAGATTCGTCCTGTCTTTTAATATGGATCATTATTTGCACAGGGGTTCTATGGTTGTGATTCTGCTGGTTTTACTTTGCTCATGAGTAATAGACTGCAGAGGTCATTTGTCATCATAATCACTCGTGAGCCCTTTTTCAGTGTCAGGAGACCCAGAGTTCAGCCGTGCCTTCACCCTGTTGCTTAAATGATGGATTCTCACTCTCCTTCTCTACCATCTCTTTCTTTTTGCATCTCTGTCCTCTTCTCTTCTTGGCATTTGAATGTTAAAAGCATTTTGGGACAGGGTCAGTGGGTCACTGTATGTATTGTAAAAAGGGTGATCCATCAGAGATTAGACAGAGAGGTATGTCGAATTGTCAGGGGATATAAATAGCAAAAGAAACCCAAGGAGAAGTACTAATGGGGAAAAACAGAAACAGGTGGAACTTTTGAGGGCACCTACAAGTGTCTCATGAAGCTGAACGTAAAAAAAAAAAAAAAGTCTCAGAAATAGAGTAACATTCATGCTCCAGTAAGTTCAGATATGGAAAGTTCTGGGGTCAAGTATTTATGTTCTACTTATTTATTATGTGGATTTCTGGACGACTGTATTCTGATTGATCAATATTGACATTGATTTGACACATATTTGTATAATGACCACTAAATTGCATATTTGATCATTTTCAATTGCAACACATTCATGCTACTTTCATCTCTGTGTTGTGTCTCTTTTCTTACCAAGTTTTTGCTAAAAAATGCAGTAAAAATTACCTGGAGTAGTAACAAATTTGAATACATTTATTTTTTAGTTAATAATAAGAACCCTACCTGGAAGACTTAATATTAATTTTAATATGGTGAGTATAATGCAGTACCTTTAACCCATTTGTGCCCAAATTTTTCTGAATGGTTTCATGCATATAATCGTGTTAATAGTGTCCTATGTGAACATGTTCTGCATTTATTTTCCACAGGTTTTTTCTTTCTTTCTTGAAAATCATATTTGAATGTGCGGCAACTATAGTTGCCGGTGGGCAAATATGTTGTATGCACCCCCTCAATGTAAAATATGAATAGGAGGAGAACATTTGGCATTTATCTCAAAATAACTGCTTTCAACAGATCAATCTTTATTCATAAACAAATTTATTATGTATAAAAGTCGAAGAACATTTGATGCAAACCCAAAAAACTGCATCTAGCTTATAATCTCTTGAATATGAAAACACAACAAACAACAAATCCATTTGCCTTAACCATTGTGCGCTGTTCAGGGTCTTTTTGACCCACATTTCTAACTTTCATTCATGGGGATAACATGGATAATTTGACATGGTTTAGTGTAAGATTTTTGCCCATATTTTGGAAAATGATCACTTTAACCAGTAGATGGCTGCAGAGCACCACTATTTGCTATTTGCTTTTTGACTAACTGAAAGACATCTTTTCACAAGTTTTTCCAGTTGTATTCATATCTACATATTATGAAATCACAATTATAATAATAAAAGTTACTTTTGTCAAAGTTTAGGCACTTTTTGTACTGAAAAAAAAAATCTGTTTTTCAGTAATGTTATATTATGATTAGAATCAAATGAATTTGATCAATGGACAAAATTCATCCTCAAAATCAGAAACAACACAGAACACACATAGACAGAAATGAAGTGGCACACTTTACATTTGTAGAATTATATGAAAAACAGATGTTTGAAATAAATGATAAACTCTAAAAACTTCAACTTTTCTCTTTGTAACATCCTGGTCAGGTTTGATTCTAATCATAATGTAACATTATTGAAAAACTGAATTTATTTTTTTCAGTACAAAAACTGCTAAACTTTGACAAAAAGTAACTTTTTTTGTTAGAATTGTGATTTCATTATATGTAGATATGAATCTAACTGGAAAAACTTGTGGAAAGATGTCTTTTAGTTTTAAACTTTTAGTATTTTTAGAGCTCTGCAGCCATCTACTGGTTAAAGTGATTTCTTTTTTTTTTTTTTTTTTTTTTTTACTTTTCAAAAATTTGGGCAAAAATCTTACACTAAACCATGTCAAATTATCCATGTTATCCCCATGAATGAAAGTTAGAAATGTGGGTATTTTATAAGGCATTCATTTCATTTTTTTTTTTTTTTTCTTTTTGGAGAATTTTTATTTTCTTTTTTTGAACATTTTGTTGAGTAAAAATGTCCAAATGTGGAGTAAAAACATTAATAAACGGAGTAAAATTACATTTGTTTAAAATATATATATTGTTACAAAATTACATTTTGTTGCCTGGAGTCTCTCAGACCCCAAATAGCCTGACTGTAAACTGCAAACGAACAGCGCACAAGGGTTAAAGTTGTGGAACATAGTGCAGAACAAAGTGCAGCCATAACAGGGCATTGTGTATCAAAAAGTTAAATGAAAATAAATAAATTCAAATAAATAGAATGAAGAAAAAAAAATATTTATATAGAGATGTCATTTAAAGGGTTAAGTTATGCTTATGCACTAAACAAGACCAATAAACTTGATTTATTAAGCTATTAACACAGTATACCCCATTTTCCCATGATATATGTACTTACAAGGCATTTGCCCACCGGCAACTATAGTTGCCGCTTGGACTTTTGACTAAGTATACAAAAAACTATAGATCTCTTGTAAGATTTGTTTTGTTTGGATGATTCTAGAGACCTTCATGATTATGTAGATATATATACTGTATGTCAACAAAAAATACTTATTAGTAACATGAAAATGACCTTTCTTTGAGAGGGTTTGCCTTCCCCATGCTTCCTGGAAGCAGGGATAGGAAGTTGACAGCCTCATGTGACAGGGAGGAAGTGAATACCTTTTTTTTTTTTTTCTTGAAATTTCTTTATTTGGTTGTTTGCTTGCATGTCATTGAGAAATAAAACATGGACAACATCTAGAAAAATACTTACAAAAGGAAAATGACAACTATGCACTGCGGCAACTATAGTTGCCGGTGGGCTTTGAATAGAAGCTCAAGGGTCTCCAGAAAACACTGGAACTCTATCTGAAAAAGACTTAAAGGGATACTTCACCCCCACCCCCCAAAAAAGTAATCAATTACTCACCCTTATGTCGTTTCAAACCCGTAAGAGTTTCGTTCATCTTCAAAACACAAATGAAGATATTTTTAATGAAATCTGAGAAATTTCTGTCCCTCCATAGGCAGTCCACACCACTACCACTTTGTCTCATAGTTCATAAAGAGATCGTAAACTAATCCATATGATTCAAGCGGTATAGCCCAAATTTTAATAGACATGATCGCTTTTTGATGATGATCGCTTTTTGATGAACAGATTGAATTTAGCATTGTATTCACATAAAAACATTGATCAGGGGACATAAACCTAATTTGTTCTCGTATGTCAAGCAAGCATGCTTGAGCTTCCATTTACCATGACTCATGTGTGTGTTGATGAATGTTTATATGTGAAGAAAAGCATAATTGCAGATAAATAATAATATATTAGTATTGTAATATAGTTGACAAACCCAATTGATTTTTTTTAGATTGTCATGGACTATTTTTCTTAGCAGAAACATTAATCTTATAAATCTAATCTTTTTCTTAGCAGAAAGTCTAATCAATATTTCATGTCCAAGTATTTTTTTTTTATGATGTAGTCTTGATCGTGATACCACTCAGCTTAGCGAAAATATTGGATGGTATGTGTGTTGTGTGATTTGAAACTATCAATATTACAGTTCAAACACAGCAACAGTTGGTGGAGATGCAGCCAACATGAAAATAAACATAATTACCTAAACAGACTTGATACATTCACATCCATTTAGCAAATGTACCATCATGTCGCATAATTATCAGAGAGACAAACTCGAGATAAATTAGAGTAGTCATGGTGTGGACGCAACAGATCTTCTATATTGAATAAGCCATATTCAGCGAGGATCTACAATCACTGCATGAAAGTAATTGGTTCATTAAATGTGAATGGCTGACGCTCAGTCGCTGCCAAATTTTTGTAGTTTGGCACAGGTCTGCAGCTTCTAATGGACTGGGTTACCACAAATGATTAATAAACACAATTTATATAATATCTAATATCTCTGTATTTTAGCACAGATATTCATTAGCATGCAAAATGTTGAATATGGTGCTTTTCCACAGGACTTATACCTTGTAATTCTGGCATCAACCAATTACAACTGAAGAGGAAATAATGTGTGGGAAGTTGTTTGCTTCTGTTTTCAAGTCACTGTAATTTACAGAGAGAGGGTCTGTGCTCAGCAAGCACTTCCATTATGCGAGGAACAGATAAAGCTAAATAAATAGATTTAATCGTAGAACATGCTGTATTCTCATTTCTTTTCTTATTTCTGTTTTCATTTGTGTTTAGCTAGTGTACAATCAGCATTCGGAATCTGCACACATGTGATGGACGTCTAGAGTTTTGTTGTTATAGTTCCTCTTCTGTTGTCGTAGATAAGCACATAGGGTGCCATCGACGTACTTTTCCTTACAGTACAACACAATATCTTCCAATTTTTGCATCTCTCCAGTAAAAAAGTTTTTTTTCAAGGTCTATTGTGTTGATATTCAGAGCGTGTCAGGAGGGAGCAGTTCTTTCCTTTGTTTCCTCTTCTCTGTGCCAAAATGTGCCAGTGCCAAGAAAACCATTAGCTTGACAGTGTCTCCCCAAAATGTGTATTAATATACCTCCATTACCTTTTCCTCTCACATGCTTTCCAGTTGTAGTGGAGTGCCATAGGAAGTGTTTTTTCAATGGCTGGCTCTGGCACATCACAAACTACAGCGTCACAGTGACTGTAAGTGCAAGTTTGTAAGGGGCGCTGAGAGGGATTGTGAGGGGAAAAAAACAGAGACAAATAACTTGCAGAGAGAGGGAGAGAGAGAAAGAGAGAGATGGAATGAGAAGCTGCAATTGATTGAGTACCGAGGCCAAATGGACTACTAAAAAAAGTTTATTATTAAATTATTTTGGATTAATATGTTCATAAATTTTTAGGTCACCACAGTCAACAGAAAATTGACAAATTTACCATATTTTCTGTATAATACATGCATTAAACTGCTTTTCTTTTATTGAGCTGATATACTGTATTATTGTGATGATGCATATCAGTAGATTTATATATATATATATATATATATATATATATATATATATATATATATATATATATATATATATTTTGAAAAGTCTTTTATGCTCATCAAGGCTGCATTTATTGTATCAAAAATACAGTAAAGAATAATAATACTGTTGAATATTTTTACAGTTTAAAATAACTGTTTTGTATTTTGATATATTAAATAATACATAACATTAAAATCCATTTTAGTATATTAAAATGTCAGTTTTCCTGGCAAAGTTGAATTTTCAGCATCATTACTCCAGTCTTCAGTGTCATAGTGTCACTTCAGGCTTCATAATTAATTCTAATATGCTGATTTTCAAGAAACATTTCTTCTTATTATTATCAATGTTGAAAACAGTTATGCAGCTTCTTTTTTTTTTTTTTTTTTTTTTTTTTGGAAACAGCCATAATTTTTTTCAGGGTTCTTTGATGAATAGAAAGTTCAAAAGAATGTAATATAGAATTGTTGTGTGACATTATACATGTCTTTACTGTATTCACTGTCTTAACTTGACACTTTTGGTCAATTTAATGTGTCCTTACTGAATTTGTCATTAAAAAAAAAAAAAAAAAAAAAAAAAAAATTATATATATATATATATATATATATATATATATATATATATATATATATATATATAGTTAGTCATTAGTACATTTATGTTATAAAACTACTAGTAATCATTTCTGAATGATTTCAAAATGAAAATATTAAAAAATAATAATTTCAGGACTTTTGTCCTGTGTCTCGAATAATGAATACAATCCAAAGACAGATCACGTTGGATTGCAGCTATCCTGTCAAGTATCCAGTTTTTCTAATTTATGCACCTGATGTCACATGTTTCCAAGTCTATCAGCTGCTTCATTTTGGGGGGCTAAAATTTGATCAAATATTGCAGGCCAAACTCAAACACTGCCAACTTCCTCATGATGCTTTGGATCCAAAGCAACATGAGGCTTTGAAGAGCCAAATCTTTAAACTTTTTAAATAACTGAATAATGTTCCTAACTGGCAACCAACCTAATGTGATTCACCTCTGCAGCTGGATTTGTTATGACGTTTCTGTCAGTGTTCTATTCCAATTCAGGAATGAAAGATGTGAATGTGGTACAGAACCAATGGATGGAGAGTTAGGAAGCACATTCATTAGAAAGGCGAGAATGAAATGAACATGTGAGGTGAAGCTGCAGTGTAATAAGGTGCAGGATGGAGAAGTGATTTACTGTTCAACCTAAAGAGACATGGATCCTAATATTCTCTATGAATAAATTAGTTAAGGTGGATTGGATAATACCAGAATACTGAAAAATGGTAAAAATGGAAGAAAAGTATATAACTAATTCTTACTTTAAAAAGTGATGAGTAAAAATGTTAAAAATGATGTAATATGATATGAACACGCATGAACACATTTTTTTTAAATGCATGTTTTTTTTTTGTTGGGTTTTTTTTTTGTTGGTTTTTTGTGGCAGAGAAAAGGAAAATAGTCCTGATAATTAATAACAGTAGCAATTAATATCAGAGGACATTCAAACCACAATATTGCATTGAATATTTATTTAAAAACAGACTTTTAAAAACATTTTGTTACCTTCAATGTATGAAGGTTTCGCCAATCATTATTACATATTCGGGTCTTTAGCAACCCAGATGCATATCTGACACGGATGGATCTCTTCCTGTCGTGATAATATAAAGCTCTCCTGATATTAGCAGACGAATAAAATAAAGTATATTTTGTTGCTTGGAAGGGTTCAGATTGAGCAGATGTTTTATTTCGTGATCTCAAACAGATTCTCAAAACTATCATTTTCAACTTCTTCAAAATCAATATTTTGATCGCTGACAGCTTCTTCAACAGATCCACAAACAAGTGACAGTGACACTAATATTTGAATGTGTTTATTACCTACTCTGCAGTAAATCACTGAGCCATTTCAGGTTTTGCTTTTGTTTTCTGCCTGCAGTAACTATGAGTGAAACGTATGAAGGTAAAACAGTAGCAAAACTCGAGAGCTTGCTAATTTGAATGTGAGAACTTGTAAAATTAATATTTGTATTTGTAAGTTGAAATTTATACTTGCAGCTCTGATGTGAAAAGCTGCATCTATCGATTTGCACACACAGACAATACTCAGAACACCTGTGTTTTGAATTCGAAGTTGCAGATTAATAGTTACAAATGTGTAAAGTGTCATTTACATAAACAAAATGACAGGCACAATTGTGTACTACACATTTATCTTTGTGCTTTAGTTCAGTTTCGTTGTACAACCACAAGTCGGCACTCACAACCTCTCATATCTGGCAGTACAACTTCAAATCCTAGCGCTTTGACTTTTGCTACTCTTTTTGCGATATGCCTGTAGCAAAACTCACTCGTGCACTTGTAAATGCAGACTTGAGAGAGCAGAGTCGGGGGCGGGGCTGGGGTCGGAATGAAGTCATTTTATTGGTCGATGCCTCACCAATGAACAACGCCAGCCACAATGCAAACATTTGTATGCATATGTATCAGCTATTTTTTAAAACGCTTGGAAAATATTTTTATGAAATATCATTAGTTTTACTGGAATAGTTTTACAGAATATGAACGCAACGCGTTTAATTGAGACAGTGGTATTAAAAGACCAAACAGGAAACACCATAAAGCATAGCCTATACAGAAAAAAATTGAGCACAGAATATGAACGCAACGCGTTTAATTGTACGTTTTCCTCGAAACCCAAGAAAACGCTTAATGAGGCTTAATGGACCAACAGTTATAAAATAAAAATTAAAAACAATAAAAAAAACACATAGGGCCCTATTTTAACGATCTGAAACGCAAGTGTCAACGCGCAAAGCGCAAGTAACTTTGTGGGCGGGTCTTGGCGCTGTTGCTATTTTCCCGGCGGGATAAATGACTCTTGCGCCAGGCGCAAATCTAAAATGGGTTGGTCTGAAGAGCTTCATTATTCATAGGTGTGGTTTGGGCGTAACGTGAAATAAACCAATCAGAGCGACAACTCACATTCCCTTTAAGAGCAGGCACGCTTGTTCTAAAGCGGATTCCTATTATAACGGCGGATTTGCCAGACGCACGCGAGGAGCGGTTCACAGCCGAGGAGAGCAATGCTCTCGTCAGGGACGTTGGGGATGGAGAAACCCACCCAAATTAACTTCGGTTAAAAAGGCGTATGATAATTTGGGTAAATGTGTAAGCTAGATGTATGCTTTTATAATAAATTATCTATCTATCTATCTATCTATCTATCTATCTATCTATCTATCTATCTATCTATCTATCGTAATAATGTATGATTTGCAAAAATGAAAACTGCTGCTTCTGTGTAGATGAGAGAATCAAAGTGTATGCGCGTTGTGCACACACTACATTGATTATGGCCAAGCATGCGCCCTTAAAATAGCATATGAATAACATGCGCAACGCGCCACTGACTTTAAACCATTTTTTCCTGGTTAGTGGCGCAACTGTTTTCTAAACCTGCAAAATAGCATGAAGGAACGTTTGCGCTGGAACACGCCTCCTTTTTTGCGCTGAACCGCCCAGGGAGCGCAAGTTCATTCCCTAGTTTAGCGACGTGCTTCTGTGGAGGGAAAAACGCGCTGTGCGCGGGTGCAAAATAGGAATGATACATGCGTCGGTGTACAAAGTCAATTGCGCTGGGTGCAAGATAGGGCCCCCAATTTGTTACTTTATTAATAAAACATAGGCAGCAAGTTTATTTGCACTGAACACACATTTGCTTATATATATATATATATATATGAAGAGTTCAGATGCTCGTATATTTAAATTCAATAATTTCACTTAAATGGCAGTGAAGATTACCTATTAATTATCATTTAAGTGAAATTACTGAACTTAAATATACAAGCTTGATAAAAATGATCATTCTATAAGAAAATTTCAAATGGCATTTAGAGGCTTTTGCATCTGAACTCTTCATATATATATATATATATATATATATATATATATATATATATATATATATATATATATATAGCCTATATATATATATATATGTGCCAATTCCATTGCAATATGAAAATGCACCTAAATTATCTGATAAGAATGTAAAATGTATACCTTAATATGCAATGTAAGTCGCTTTGGAAAAATGTAAATGTTTTAAATATTCACCCTAGCCTAACTGTTGGACACACAAAAACAAACAAAACATAAATAAATTATATATATATATATATACGTGCGTGTGTGTGTGTGTGTGTCTTTTACAGTCTATGGTATATATACCATATATATATAGGGCATATATATATATGGCATACGTCATATGTTTTACGTCATATTCTGTGCTCATCTGCTTTTCTGTAGTATGCATTAGCATTGTGTCTACTGAGTTTGATAATTTCGTTTATTTATTTTAATATCAGTCTAATGCATTAAGCCATGTTAGTGTTTCAGTGCACGCGGGTTTCGTGACATCATCGAACTCCCATTTCATTGGCTAGGTGCCAACCAATAAAACGGCTCCTTTGACCCCCCCTCCTCCCGCCCCCCTTTCTCTCTCACCGTCTCTGAACTTCAAGTGCACAAGTTAGTTTTGCACCTGATATATCGCGAAAAGAGTAGCAAAAGTCAAGGCGCGAAATTTGAAATTGCAGTGACAGATTTGAGAAGCTGCAAGTGCCTAATTGAGGAAGTACCGCGAATGTGAACGTAAGATTAAACGCAAAATATATATTACAAGTTTGTGTCTGTCGTTGTAGTTCTGTGAATGGCATTTTACACATTTGTGTCTACTTGTCAGCAGCTTCAGATTCAGAATACAGGTTTGTGACTATTGTTTGCGAGTGCAAATTTCAACATTCAACTTCAGATTTTTATTTTACAGGTTTTCACATTGGAGCTGTGAGTGTAAATGTTCATGTACAAGTACGGATATTTATTGTACAAGTTCTCAAATTCACATTTACATGCTCTCGAGTTTTGCTACTGTTTTACCTTCATAGAAACGTCACTTCATCATTGTGTATCAGACAAATAATAAAGGTGAATTGGAATTATTCACATCAAAAAATCAATTGTTGTGCAGGAAAAAATACTTTAACTAGACACCTCAGGTCATTATAGCAACCCTATACAATTTTTACAAAAAATGAATGGGAAAACAAGCATTCTTTTATAATTTTTTTTTTCTTGATATTTCCTTATGATGAATTTATTGTTGTGGTTTGCTATTTCTGTGATCTCATGCGTGTGACAGGTTGTCCCGTCCTCACGCCAGTAAACACGTCATCAGAGAAGAGAATAGATGTCACTGCAAGATGGAGACGATATTTTTTTTAAAGATTGAAAAAAAAAAAAAAAATTATAATAAACACTGCAATATTCCATAAAAGACAATTGTTGATTTTGATTTCATTATGTCATCAACTAAAAACAGTGGCTAACTGCAGACTCAGAGATATGAATCAAAATATTTGGAATCTTCTAAATGACCAGTGTATTTTGCCTATTTGATGCAGTGCTAATCTAATTAAGGAGCCTGTGGTGGCTGTGGAGATTAGTTTTCTGATGAGTGTTCATTACAGGGGTCTGAGGGGTGGCTTGGGTCCTACAGGGGCCTGCCCAGGGCCTTTGATCCCTCTTATCCCCTCACACAGGCAGACAAGTCTACTCTCAGATCACCTTCTCCACTAGGGCCAAGCATAATCTCTCCATCCCCTTTTAAAACAGGCTTAGCTCATTATGAGTGAGGAAAGCCCTTGTCCTGTCCACGGACTGCTGCTGGGGTTAAGCTTATGTGCCAGCTTCCTTTTGGACCGGAGAAGGGAAGATGTTTAAGCCCCATCCTCCTTTTCCCATGCAGCATTTCTTGTCTTTCTCTGTATGAGTGTCTTTCTCTGCTGCTTCCTCTGCAGCCTCATGCTGAAAGCTTCCCCTTCTTTTGTTCATTTTAATCCCAGCAGGCCACAGCATCCCAGAACCACATAGAGAGACTAACACAACAGCCCAACACCACATGCAGATTCTAGCACAGCATAAGTATATTGTATATTTATTTAAAATCACTTCAGCATTTCTGTTTGATGAATTTCTTTTGGACTAAGTACTATAAAAGTTTTTAGATGACTTGAGGGCAATACAATAGCACAATGACAGCTGTGACAGCGCTCTCTTCTTTACTGTGAAGCAACTTTACTTTTATTAAATTGTCTCAGATACTTGTTTATTCCAGACTTTTGACTCATCCTTTAAGATCTTTTTAAATGATTTGTTCTGTATGGTGATTCTGAAACCCATTCTACTGTTATAGCAGTAGGACTTTGTGTGTTTTGACTGATTCATTGAATTGAATCCATGAAAACAATGCAAACAAGTAAATATGTGCATTTGCAGAAATCTTTTGGAGAGACTCCAGAAATGGTGTCTGAGCATCATAAAGGCTTGGGAAGTAAATGCTTTTTTCACATAAAAGATTTGATTGGAACTGATTTGTTCATGCACAAATTACTATAGTTTATTGTGATGAGAATTTGATCCGTCATAGTTGTGATTCTTGTGAAATGTCCTTATTGTGGCCCTATAATGTTTTTTTTCCCCTACACGTCTAATTGTTGATATGTGATAATGTTGTGCATTCTTTATGATTCTATCAAATCCATAAAGGCACATTATATAGGCTTGTACTGGTGTAATAGCTCACCTCTTTAACAGAATCGTGATAAACCTTTCCAAGTGTGGCATCCTTTTCTGTTTAGAAACTGGCTGGTCCCACATTGCAAAACACTCTTTGTCCATTGCATTCATTAAAACACTGTACAATATTATGTGCGTAACAGCTTGTGAAGATCTTAGTTGCAATTTGTTTATTTATTCCACCCTTGATTTCTTTCTAACAGTTTCACAGATGAGTGTTTATTGATGTCTATCGATGGGTTTGCCTGTAAACAACAGCGGTCTCATGTTCCCATTGTGCTTCCTCCAGGGATTGCACAACAAAATCAGTCAAAATCGACAGGTTACACGTGTAATACACGTGAAAGAAAGGTCAGATCTAATAGCATGATCTTCCCCACATACACTTTCCCATCAACCCATCCTACCAAAATGAGTTCCCCTTCTTTAAGACTGATGCTCTGTTGCTTAGATACAGTGTAAGTCAAGACAGATGGATTATTTGAGTGTCTTTTTTGACTCCTCCATTGATCATGTCTCTCTCTCTTTCTCTTGATCAATCAGGCCCTTATATATATAGTATTGCAACAGTTTTAAATCCACCACTTTCAGCCCCGGTCTGTATCTGAGAGAATCATTTAACAATTCTGTTCCTTTGCCCGACCTTTAGAAACATTATCTCTTTTGTTTTGTTTTTAAGATGCATGTAAAGAATTCACTAACCAAACAAGTATTGCTTGTTTTAGATGTTTGGGAGATTTAGGGTTACCACAGTCTTGGTAAAGCTTTGTGTTTTTAGTTATTTTTAGCCTGTAAAAACGTATTCAGTAATAATAATAATAACACAACGCGAATATACATTTTTACATAATATACAATGTTGTATTAAAGCAACACTAAGTAACATTTTTTACCTTAAAACAATGTTTCCAAAATCGTATCAGTGGTTCATCAAGTCGTAAAAGGGTGAAAGGCACTTCTGGATTCGCTTTGCAGCCCTATATTTGCTATAACCACACTATGCTGGTTTGCCAAACCGGGTCGCGTTTCTGTAGTTCGAATGAGACATAAGAAAACTACAAATTTGACTTGTTTTACGCCAAGCGTTACAATAGTCATTATTTAGTTTTTCTTTGTTTCTGATGTCGTACATCATACTTTCATGAAATCATGCAACATACTCTACCTTGTCTGTGGACATCGTTCATTCAAAGCCGGTGCTGGATAAACAGCGAGCATGCGTGCGACGGTAGACTGCGGGCGGCAAAATTATTTACGACAGCGGTAATGGACAATTCCGCTTCCAACCTGTAGGGCGACCGAAGAGGAAAGGTTCCTTATTGCTTTAAAAGAAAAAAAATATTGAATGAGTGCAGTCTATAATATAATTTAGAAAAATCTCTAATAACCGAAAGAGTGTGGAGACCCTGAAGTTTGGATTAAGCTGCTATTCTGGCTTCCTGAAATAATGTGTGCATTGCAAATATTATGTTTTGTTAAATATTTTATAATATAAAAAATGGGACACTTTTTTTAATGGGACTTTCCCTTTTAGATGTTCAGTGGTTGCTCTTTCTTTTGGACTGGCAGACTATGCACTTAAAATATTGCAAAGTAATTGCATATGTGCAGGTTAGTGCATTTTAATAGAATATGTATCACACTGCCTCATTTTAGATGCAAATAACAATAAAAAAACAAATTTAGTAATTGCAACACCTTGGTCGTAATTATATATCCTGTTGCAGTGAGGACAGATAATATGAAGAGAAATGGCTTTTTTGTTTCTCTCCTTTTTGTATTATTTTTTAATAGCTGTTTTCTTTTTATTACGACATGCTATGAGCAAATAGGTCCCCTGAAACAGAATATTTCACACCTTCCTCTTCAAGTGAAAACATTTTTCATTAGCTGCAAGTGCTCATGTCAACCAGCATTTATGAGGCATAAATTACAAGAAAAGAATGGAAATTTACCAAACCAAAGCTCATTAAAAGCTATAGAACAAATAGGTTACAGTAACACATGCCTCCTGGACTAATAGTTGACAAGCATTATAGGTCATAATTGAACAACTTTAAGAGAATTGGATTGCATGTTTTTTTCTTTGCATGCATACATTTTGGAAGTTTCATGAGATTCTTAGATAATGCCAAATTCACAGATTTTGCCCACATTTGGATTAGTAGAAAATCACTGAGGTATACTGACTTGTAAACCAGAAAGGCTTTTTGACTGAAGAAACTTGTAATTGGAATACTGGAGAAGTTTTTTGAATGAGTCAGACTGAAAAATAAAAATAAATCTAAAAGTAGGGTGTGAGCTTGAATTCTCCCTGGAAACTATTCTGGAAATTATCTTCAGCTTGCTTGAAACTTACCTTATGGGGCTCAGAGAATACTGTCAGTTTGAATAATCTTCCAATCTTCTCTGATCATTTCATTCAGTTTAATGGCTTTCTGGCAATGCTGTGTGTTAAGGTAATGCTTTATGTCTTTTTCGTTTGGCGGTGCCTGTTTCTGTTGGCAACAGAGCTGTCTTTTTCTTGTCAGGAAAACAAAACAAAAGTTTGTTGGGGTTCTGAGTGTGAACAGGGGACTTATGGCCTCTTTCGTTTAATATACATTTTACGTGTCTGTTGTCCTGGCAGTGTTACAAAATCACTGTAACTGTAATAGTCTCTGGAATTGTGCTGTTTACAATGTGTTTGTCAGTCAAAATCGAGTGAAAAGTTCTGGCAAATGGAACACTGTCTTGATCTGTGGTAGTTGTAAACATGGTGGTATAATGCATCTTTTTGACAGTGTATATATATATATATATATATATATATATATATATATATATATATATATATGAAGAGTTCAGATGCAAAGTCTCTAAGTGCCATCTGAAATTTTCTTCTAGAATGATCATTTTTATCAAGCTCGTATATTTAAGGTCAGTAATTTCACTTAAATGACAATTAATAGGTAATTTTCATTGGCATTTAATTGAAATTACTGAACTTAAATATACAAGCTTGATAAAAATGATCAGAAAATTTCAGATGGCACTTAGAGGCTTTTGCATCTGAACATACAGTATATATATACTGTATATATATATAGTGTGTGTGTTTAAACAAACTATCAAAATATTTTATCAAGATTTTACAAAGATATAAATATATTGGCTTAAACATCTGAGTTTGAATGGGCATTATGCTTCTAACAGATACAATTTAGATTATTGTCATGGTACAAAATACTATTTTCACTTTATATACTTATAATGTAAACTCAGCACACAGTGCAACAGCATAAAAGGCCAGCTTTGTTCATTCTCTTCTGTGTCGATGTGTCCTTTATCTCTTCCCCTCTTTCATGTTAACTTCCTCCTGTTCTTCTCTGAGGACATGAGTGAAAAGGAAACCTCTTCCATTTTTAGGTGTTGAAAGTGTCTCTGGAGGTTTTCAGGTAACTTATGTCTCTCAATATCGAACCTTGGCTAACTGCTGTAGAGTGGAATCTAAAATTGTGAAAGATGTGTGACGCTGTCTATACTCACCTTAAGCAATTTCATTATCAGATGTTCTTTTTCTCCTTGTCTGTTTCTCCTCCTCCTCCTCCATATAATAAATGCAGTGCTGGCTACCCAGCCAATGTACACACATACACCTACATTCACCAATTTCATGTCTATTTGAAGCTGTCGAGTTTATTAGGCTGTGTGGAGATGACTGTGAATGTATATAATTTATTGGATTTCCATTACACAGTTATATATTTATTTCAGTTTCATCCATAAACTCAAACTACTGTACAATGCCAAACAAACACTGCATTTTTTACACTCACTAGCGGTTTAAATTTCAAAGAGCCAACCAGTTACTTTTGCTCTGTTACAAAGCCTAGCAAACTGCCAACAGAGACAGCATATAGACACAAAGGCATTTCCCAAAGGTCGGCTTGATTATGCTGCCTCTTCCTTAGATACCAAATGTATTGTTTTATCTGGAGAGTGACTCTAAGCTTCTGATTGATGTTTGGTAGTGGGACTCTTTTGTAGCACTCTTTCTAATACGAGAACTCTTGAAAATGACTATATCATCATGTCCTTATATCTCTGCATTAGGAGAGGCCAAGAAGGGAATTGTTATGGGTAAATGTAAGAAGCAGCTTGTCTCTTGGCTGATGCAGTACAGAGCCATACGGGCTGCTGCAGGCTGACTAGAGTGATATATGATGGGAGATGAGAATTACTTTGGTGGCACATCCTGCAAATTACTCTTTTTAAAAAAAGCATAGCAGTGACACCAAGCTGGAGCGGAATACCCTGCCACATAAGTTGTGCTGGCCTCTTTTTTGCTGCTTGGGAGGCCGAAAATGTCCTAAAGCTCCTCTAAGTACACACCTTGGCGGGGAACTTATGTAACCATAGTCCTGACATACATTTTTATTCTCACATCATGACTCATGGGTTAGAATTAGTTTGTACAAACCTTTCCACTCTATTAGAATTGGGCTTACAGTTCTCCCAAAAACTTTTAACACTTTCCACATTCAATCAAAGCATGTAATAAACAGAGCCTGTCTGGAAAAGGACAAAAATATGACACTTGCACTACATTTCCAATGTTATTTTTGTATTATTTACTTATACTATTATAGTATTTTGAATTGGCTTTTATTTTTACATTTTCAGTTTTCATTTTAACTTAACTTTTAGTAATATATTGTTTGATTTTTAAAGTGCTGCGGTGAAAAATCTAGTTTTTAATGTTGTGTATGTCTATGTGGTGTTAATATGCTTAAGACAAACCATGTGCAAATTCATTAGTCAACACCAAGGAAAGTCTCAGAAATGCGGTTTGAAACCACCACCAACCGTCACAAATATGTAACCAATAACCAAAAAATGCAAAGCAAGGCTTTTCCTATCATTCCTATCATGCTCTGTGGACATTTTAACACAGTGAGCATGGTAAAATTGGTACATAAAGCAATATAGTGACATATATAATATATAATGGGATGTTATAATGAACTATATGTTTTCTCCACTGACTTTCTATGTTCAAAGTGTTGGGTTCTGAATTTTAGAAGGCAGTTGTCTGACTTTGAGATGACGAACGGGAATATGGTTTGTGTTACATTAGCAACACATTATTAGCTGTTTGATAACGTAGTCAAGCGAAAGCCTGAGAAAGTGGAGACCGATACATAAAATGTATTACCATTCTGATACATTGACTTGTCGACGACCCTGTATAATTCACTCTTCCTCTTCTTCTGAATCATTTTCTGGTTCAAACATTGATGGCTGAATTTAACCAATATTTCCACTTGCTATTGTGTATCGTTTAGTTGACCGAGTGGTTCAGGTAGTTCTGGTGTGATTGAGTGTGTGCATGTCCAGGCACACTAAATGAAGCAAAAGGGTGTAGTTACATTCAAGCTATTTTAAAGCCTGAAGAAATTATTTTCACAGGAAATTTTTTTTTTATTTTTTTTTTTTAAATGTCATTGTAATTATCAAAGATAAGTTTTAAGGGATAAAATTATGACAACAGGGGGACTTTAATATTTCTATTAAGCACAATTTTTATTTTAGTTTTAAAAATGTAATACTTCAACTATTAAATATTAAACCAAGGCAACAGTTTTTTCATCTAATATGTATGTTTTATTTATTTATTTTATTTATTTATTATTTCAGCTTTATTTCAGTTAATGAAAACAATATTTAATAGTTTTAGTTAACGATAATAAGACTTTATGTTTCTAGGGGTGAATTCAGGTTGATTGAGACACTTTTTTCCAGTCATCTCAATGGCAAGTCCTAAGTCTTTTAGAGCCATATAATTGCTTTGTTGGAGGAACAAACCAAAATTTCGTTCCTGAAAATCTTCCCTCTTGGCATGTTTTATTAACTGGGAAAGTTGTGGCTTGTTATTTGGGGTTAGAAAATGAGCACTAGAATAATTGACTGAGTGAACAAACAAGTTAATGAACTGGTATCTAGAGGAGAAAGATTATCTCAGCAAGTGATCGAGTTAGACACTTACTATAGGTTGACATTCACAGTGCATGTCTCTGTATATTCCGCTCTCAGTTTTGTTATCTCTCTCTGACTTTGTCTCATTAGAGGACTTTTGAGTTTGTAGAGAAGACAGAAATGGCCCTTGTACTGGTCTGAAGTCTCTACTCAACAACATGAATTACACATCACACATTACACCCTGCCAGTGAGAGAAGAGGAATTACTGGAATGTAAAAAAAGGTAGTTGGGCTTCATTGTTGGTCCTAAATGATTCAGGCTTTAAAATAAACATGTACACGCACCCATACGTAAAGACAAATCAGTATAATCCTAAAAGACACATGTAGGACATCCTGTTGTTGTTTTTTTTGTTGTTTTTTTTGTTGGGGGGTTATGTTTTCACATTAATTATTCTTTTCATCTGACAATTCAGGAATTCCTCATTTAGTGTGTCTTTGATCATTTTAAGTTTGCTTTTCTGTGCATTAAAAAACAATGTTTCATGGTTATATTCAGTAAGATGGGAAATAGAATGCTGTCGTTTATCATTTATCCAAAGCAATTTATATTACTACCTTCCCATAAATGTTACCCTTTTGGGTTTTTAGATTTCCATTATTTGGAATATTTATTAAACCGTTTTCCAGCCAGCAGTCTCAGCAGTGTAGGTGGTTTTATGCATGACCAAATGTCCTTAATTATGGGGACTTTGTGGGAACATTTGCACACAATCTAAATCATCATTAATTTTATGTTCATTGGAATGTAGTTCCCTTTCAGTCGCTCACTTTCGACGTAACGCCGACGTGACGACGTAATTGGGATCACTTCAGGGAGCCCTATCAACTTCGAGTGTCTACAGAACGAGCCAATGAACGTTGGCGTGCGTGAATCGCGTCACGCGCCCCTGCCCCGCAGCGCGGGTATAAACAGGAAGAGGTCTACACGAACTCTACAGGAAAAGACTGCCTTTGAGAACGAGAAGAGGACTCTCCTTGTGTTGGTGTGACGGCGCGATCAGCGGTGGCCGCGAGCATTGCATCTCACAACTGCTGTTTTCACAGCACTATTGTTCTGTGTCTGTGTGTGTCGGTTCGGTGGGCGTTTCCCTGTGTGTTCATTCACACCGCGGCTACCCCTGGGTGCCTCAGCACTGAGAGAGGTATTTATTTATTTATTTATTTTTTTCACTAAAAGAGCAACACAAGCGTGACCCTGCGTCTTTTTCAAGATGTCATTCCGCTTGTGCGTTTCTGGATGCCGTCGTTCCCTGGCGCCAGCAGATGGCCACAGTAGTTGCCTCTCGTGTTTGGGCATTCAACACGCTGAGGCAGCTTTTGTGGATAGTTCATGTTCCCATTGCGGGAATATGACTATCTCAGCGCTTAGATCGAGACTCGCTTACCTCAAGGGAGGTGCAGTCCCCTCGCCTATGCCCCGATCTAGTGTTTATTCTGCCCCGCAGAATAGACCTACTTCAGTGCATGACCAGGGTGATCTGAGGATTACCGTGAGGGCTTCCCCGTCGAGTCAACCTCCGCAGACCCCTCACGCCTCACAAGCGCTGCTGCCATTGGAGTCCCTTAGCGAACGTCTTGGTCCTTCTCCAGAACGACCAACCGTTTCCTTTGGGGCTCCTCCTGACGACCAGATGTCGATAGCAGCATCGGAGGGGGAGCTTCAGTCCTCTGGAGATGACGACTCGGCTACGTTACCCCCCTCGGGGCGTGTAGCGTTGTCCGAGACCGATCCAGAATGGGCGGCTATGCTTTCCCGGGCTAGGTTTTATAGCCTGCGTGTTGAGTCGGTTTCTTCCTGTGTGCTCGCTTCAACTAGCCGGTAACACCGAAGTTCCCGCTCTAGAGTCGGCTTGCTGCGCCACTCCCTTCCTAGGAATGGATACGTGCGCTTTTTGCTCCAGTCGAGTTCCCCAATTGGCGAACCCTGTGAGTTCCTAAACACCCCTTCAGCAGTTTGACGTTGCGGAGCGTCCGACGCCAGGCCTAGTGCTCGTATGCTTGTGTAACTTGTGCTAGGCTGGGTTCCATATGTGGTGATCCCTGCGGCGATCCCATATGTGTATTCTTCCACGACCAGCTCCCTGCGGTGAGCCCGTGTCTTTCCCTCGGCAGAGTCTGCTCTGCCGTTACTGTCGGTGTAGTCTCCCCCTTTGGGTGGAGCCACCCCAGTGACATTCCATATGTTGCACTGCCTCTTCAGCCAGTCCATATGTGTATTCTCCACATGTTACCTCCCTTCGGGCAGGATGTGGCTCCGCAGCGTCCTTTCCCCTGGAAAGGTACGCTTTCCCAGTGTTATCCAAGAGTTCCACTGTGTGGGGTATAATGGAACAGCAGTTGAACTCCCTCTATGCAGGTCTTCCGCCCCAGCAGTTGGGGGTCTGAGAGTCTTGCGTAGGGCGCTAGATGTGGCAGCAACTGTGGCGTTTTCCATGGGATCCCAATTACGTCGTCACGTTGACGTTACGTCGAACGTGAGCGACTGAAAGGGAACGTCTCGGTTACTAATGTAACCCTCGTTCCCTGAAGGAGGGAACGGGAGACGTAACGTCCCGTCGCCACCGTTGCTGACCATCGCTGCATGGCCGTCACAAATCTCGGCTCCTCAGCGAAAAACAATGTGTGCGTGCGCCCGCTTCCTGTTTATACCCGCGCTGCGGGGCGGGGGCGCGTGACGCGATTCACGCACGCCAACGTTCATTGGCTCGTTCTGTAGACACTCGAAGTTGATAGGGCTCCCTGAAGTGATCCCAATTACGTCGTCACGTCGACGTTACGTCTCCCGTTCCCTCCTTCAGGGAACGAGGGTTACATTAGTAACCGAGACGTTTCATAAAGAGTGCTTACTTGTGTTGATATGCTTTCTAGGGGTGGTAAATTTTAGCTATGTTTATAGGGTGACTATATTTAAATGATGCGCAATGAACAAAGGATATTCAATCAATCATTGTGTCTTTCAAGATTAAGTATTTATATTTTATGCAAAGCAGTAGATATTTCCTATATCAGTCACGTTAGAGTCTCGATTAATTATTCAGTACTGTGCATAGCTTTTAAAATTCCATATGGGCTGAGTGTTCACAAAGCAGCATAGAACAACCCAATCCATCATGAAAGATAAAGTAAAAAAAAAAAAAGTAAAGTGGAATTTGAAATTGAAAGTTGGTTGGTGCAATTTTTGTTCTTTGAACATTTCTCATGAAACGAACATTAAAATACAATGAAAGAAAAGTGCACTTTGGTGCAAAAACCAAAATGATGTTTTCATCACTAATTGTGGAAGATAAAACTGTGAAAGACCATGAGTGAGTTTTGACAGCTTCACCGGCACATTTATTTTAAAGCACATCAAAACTAAGCTCTCTTCAACGGAGTGTCTCTACTAGTCTTATTTAGCAGTTAAATTCCCTCATGACCTCTCGGTTGGCCTACTCTGTGTAAAATTGTCATCTTGCCCTTGTGCCGTAATCAATATTAAGGCTAATGTGTTGACTTGTTCTCCTGAGCAGCTCTCACTCTCCATAGAAGTCTATATTTCCCCTGGCACTCATTCACTTAAGATATTACACACTTGAGCGACAACCAGTGCACAACAGCAAGGTTTCTTCCACCATCCTGCACATGAGAATCCCTGTCCATTAATATTTATGGATTCACAAACATAAGAGCACTTTTCAAGCTGTCTGAGGAAAGTTTAATTCATTTTTTGTAAGCCTTTTTCTGTGAGACAGGGAGGGAGGTTAAGTTATGGATGAGGGCAAGACTTCTGTGCCAAATTGATTCTGTTTTTACAATATGAGCACTAAGGAATGATGGTAGAGATAAGATATGTCACTGTGCTTTACTGCTGGGAGCCCAAGTCCTGGTACAAAATGCATTTCTCATAGTGCTGGCACTTTCCATCAATACGGTACAAAATCAGGACGGGTCCTTTTTTCTTTTCAACCAGACAGTGAAGAGATGGTGGCTTAGAACTCCAGAAAATGTAGAACCTTAATTTAAATTAAATGCTATTTTGGTTGATTCATTTTATGTAAGCTGAGGTTTTGTGTATGAGGTTTGCAAATGTTACAAACCTGTTGCCAAAATTTTGAATGAAAACATTGAAATCATGCAAACATTTAGTCTGGCTATCACCAGACCAAGCTCAATCTTTTAAGATTGTCAACAAACGTGTTGGTTTGTAGCATTGATCAGCGGTTTGCAGAAGCAGCAATGGCATCGAGCGATTTTTGCAGAAAATGAAAGTGAGTGGTATTTACACCCACTCGAGCGATTTGTTTGCTAAACTAAAGAAGCCATTGAGCATCGTCGAGAGGTTAAAAGGAATTGGATTGGATTAAACCCGCCAATAGCGGCAGGTGGATAAGCCAGTTTGTGATTGGTCCCCGCAGATTTGTAACGGAAGCAGGATAGAAGAATGTACATGTTTCCAGCCCGAGTTGCAGGCCGAAATCAAATCGCCGGCAGATCAGGCTGGGTTTACCCAATCTAGCAAACATTTCTTTAGTTCTAACAAGTAACCTTTCGGTAAAGACACCTCAGAACTCTGAAACCGGAATGAAATAAAGATACAGTTTTTGCTCAAGACTAATTGAAATGAAATAATAATAATAACAATAATAATAATCTAGAATATTCATAAATTATAAAGTACATATGTTAATAAACTATGCTAGAATAGGTAACATGCTTGCAATTTAGTGTAAATTAAACTGTTATTCAGTAGGGACTAGTTAACTTGGGAACAAATGTGATAAACTTATCACTCATGAATTTTTTTTTTATTTTTATTTTTATATAATTTAGCTTACAATGACTGTAGAAGCAGAGTCGAATGGTTGAGCTTGACGAATACAGTCAATGTGATGTGACTGTGTAACTAAGAATACAATGAGATTATTTAATAAATTGTCAGTTCCTGAGTGTCACAATTTTAATTCTTACTTTTTTTTGTAATAGGTATAAAATAATAAAAGTGCATTAAAGGAGAGCTTGGTAACTTTTTTAACTTATAAATTTATATTAATATTTTTAATAAAACTGTCTAGAATTCATTTGGATGGTTAAACAACCTGTTCTGGTGATATTGGTGACTTTCCCCGCTCCCCCCAGCGTTCCCAGGTGGAAAACCAACCTTGCAACTTGGGGACTACCGTCCCGGCAAGATAGAAATTGGAAGTCTCGTGAGAAGCGAGAACGAGCGCGAAACACGAATTGCTTTACAGCAATTCGACATAAACACACACGCATGTGATGTATTACCAGATTACCCACCTCTGTAGACATAGCTCCAAACGATACAGTTGGCTTGCTCCGATCATAACAAGCGCACATGAGCAGCGGTAGAGAGGGGGAGGACGCCGCCGCAAGGGAGTTTTTTACGACCGTGTTGTGAAATATACGCCCATACAGCTGTAGGGGGAGCTCGTGGGGAAAACATGCGACAACAAAAGGAAAAATCAGCGAAGAAGTGACTAGAGTTCGCTAGAGTTGCCGAGTGCTCATTTAACATGGTTACGTGCAGGATTTGGGACACTTCAAAATCGGTTTTGGTGATTAAAATTGGTTCAGCAATTAAAATAATTTTTCTACAAATAAATTGAATATCAATTTCAAGGATATCGGTAAAAAATTCTGAAAATTGTTGTCTTATTTGAATTGTTCGGCTATGTTCAGACTGCCAACAACAACAAAAACATCTGATTATTTAAAATCTGATTCAAACCACATTTGGAGGTTGTCTGAAATGCGATTTCAATCAGATTTTTACAGATGCGTCTCAGTCTGCACGATCTGGCTGCTCAAATACATCAAAACTGGTGATGGAAACAATGCACTCCTTGCTGCACAGCAAAGCTGCTAGTGACTATTGCACAGAAAATCACAATATAAAACAAGAAACTCAACTTGATATGGCGCTTATTTGTTAGTTGATGCATTTTTCTTGCATCCTGCCTGAATAGATCTGATTTGAGAAAAAAAAAAATAAAAAATTGCCTGCTATCTAAGCAAAGCCTTAGAGATAGATGTGTTTAAAACTACCTTTTAATGCTACATTTATTTTTGTTAAATATAGTTTATCATATATGGTATTTCTTACAAGTGTCTCCTATTTGTGGAAAGTGTCTGTGCACATCCTGTGGACAGATGGCACTATTTATGATTCTCATTATGGTTGTAACCTGCCTTTTTCCTGCTCTTTCTTTCTTTCTTTCTTTCTTTGAGTATCTCATCTGCTTGATCATTCATGCACCCACACACTCTGTATAGAACAGGTACAGCATATATATCATATACATGGCATGTCTGGTTTAGCCACTGTAAAATTCTCTTTCAAGATACTGTCACCACAACTCACATTGTCTGTAAAAAAAGAAGGGCTGCTTATGCATAATAATCTTTTGACTTTCCATACGCTCTTGAAAATATAGGTTCTTTATTGGCATCGGTGATTCCATGAAGGACCTTTTATCATCCATGGAATCTTCCCGTTCTACAAAAGGTAAAACATGTTTTTCACACTAAGAAAAAAAATGGTTCTTTTAAAAGCTGTTCACTGAAAGGTTCTTTTGGGAACCAAAATAGTTTTTCTATGAAAACACCAAAACATCCTTTTGGAACCTTTTATAGTTTCATCACTGCTAACACTAGCCAGCAATCCAATACTATCCTCAACCTAAAGGGATAATTTGACTACTACATGTGCTTGTGTTTTTACTGTCTCACTTCCATTACCTCACCTGAACCTCCCTGAAAACTTCCAGGAATTATTTCAGAAAAAGCCTATGATATTTTTAACCCAATACAACAGGTTGCTCAGGAATAATTAATATCACATCCTCTTCACATTCTGACACAGTTTCTAATTAGCTACACCATTTTCCAAAGTTCCTGTATAAAATCTTTTGAGCTTTAAGTCTGATTTCATATTTAACAGGTTTAGATTTAGCCATATTCATCTCTAACACAGTTTGTGCATTTAGTTCAACACAATATTGTTCTAAAAATCATGCAAGCTACATACAGCTAAATCCAAATCTGTAAAGTCACTCATCTATTCAAGCAGAAACTTTTCATTTGGGATCCACGCCTGTGTGCCCATCCAAATTAATTATAGACCAAATCAAATAATTTGGTTTATACCGTTACAAGGCAGTTTTTCCTGTGCACCAGCAAATTTGCACTAGTTTGTTTCACTCGCAGAACAGCTGCTCAACTATTATATCTCAATAAATCTCAAAAATATTATTGTGTTTACTGATGTTTTTATTTTATTTTTTACAGCTGTCACGGTCGGCTCTGAGCCACGACAAATGAGGGAGGCAACGAGAACAAAAGCGAAGAAAAAAGTATTTATTAACAAAAATAACGTTTACAACTCATAACTAAATAAGAAAAAAAACATAACTACGGAAAACATTCCGCTCGGAACATCAACGTAAATAAAGAATAAGTTACATAATTAACACAAACACAAAATACACACTCCAAAATACAGGATGACAGTATTTTGACCCCCCCCCCCCCCACACACACACACACACACACACACCCCACACACACACAACCCGCTATAGTAGTCCGGGCCTAGAGGCACATCACACAGCAGTAAGATCTCATTTTCTACCCTGTTAGAGTCCTGTTAAGTTGGCATGGCGCTGTCATTTCCTTTCCCTTTCTTTTAGGGGATGGCTGGTCATTTAAGTGTGGCCTAAACTTTCCTTCTAGTTATCTACTACCATTGCATTTTCATTTGCTGCATACGCAACAAGTCACAGTTATTTTCCCCTTATGCTCAGCACTCACAGTTACTTATAGCATCACTTCTGCTATGTCTTCCCCCCATCATTATCTACCCTCTTATTTTTCACCAGTTATGGCCCCCATCAGCTAGCTCAGTGCATGTCTTATTTCCTGTGATTGCAAGCACAACTCTCCCTGCAGAGTCAGCCTGCTGAAGTTTTCTCTCAAACAAGCTCTCCATCTTCCTTTTTTCCCCTTTTACCTCCCATGAATTTCCACCTCACCATCATTTTCTACCTGCTGCAGTCCCTTGATTAAGTAGCAACATAGGCACAATTGTACTGCAAGTGTGTATCTGACTGCCACTTATTCCAACATTTTCTTTACAGTCATTCACTCCAAGTTAGAGCATAACCAGTGACTACACCAAATGCTCTAACCTTCCCTATTTGTTTCCCTGTTTAATGTAAAAGTAAGCCATTCAGAAACAATTTAAATACTGTGGTGCAATTATTTGTTTCTGTTCATGTCTGACAATGTCAACAATTGACCTATCGGTAAGCCCCTCCCCTCGAACGCTGATGAGCCAATGGCAGTTGAGTGTCATTTGCACAGTGACCAGAACTCGGACAACTTTAGGTTCAAGTGCCATAGAGAAAAATTGGACGATCCGATGCTTTCATCGTTTTGATGGTGTTTATGCTAAAAAAATGGTAAAACGATGTGCCTGGGGTACTTGTAACACTGATTCCAGGTATCCTGAGAGGATGGACATTTATGTTTTGAGAGCTGCCAACTCTCACGCATTCACCGTGAGACACGCAATTGACACTTTTCACACGCTCTCAGGCCACACATCCATTTTCTCACGCACAGAAAAATCGCGAAGCAAAGAGGACACGGAGACCGTCAGACTAGACAGAGCAGGTTACTTATGATATAAAAAAGATCTCAGCTCTCAGATTCTGTCAATTTTATTACGAAATTCAAACAATAAATACCGTTTTGGCGCTTGTAAATGTTACATGACAGATCCCTAGCGGCACGTGACCCGATCATCTCTACTAGCTAGTAAATAAATACGAACACTGTTGAAAGACACAGTACAACTTACCGAAATGTATATTCCTCATACATAATATCGACCAATCAATCAAACAAAGGGGTCAATAAAACAGCTGGAGAACAATTATGTCACATAACATTTACCTCAGGAAAGCCATAATTACCATAATAGGCTATAGCGCGTTAGTTGGCTAGAAAGAAAGAGCTATAGAGAGTATTTTGCTAAATATGTGTACCATATTAGATATTTATTATATTTTTATGTAGGGACCCCTAAAATAAATATGCCTTTTGTTTGAAGTATTTTAATATATTAAAATTTGTGCTTTTAATTTTTTTGTTTTCAATATTATTTCAGTGTGATATAACTTTGAATGTAATTGAATGTATTGAATGTAAATGTACTGTTGCTGGCCAGTGATTGAGCATGATTACTTTGCGTCATAACATGAGTTACGTGAAGGGGGAGGAGCATCGCACATGGCATGAGAAGACAGTAATTTGACTGCTGGTGAGAAGTGCGTCATTTTGGAGACTTAATATATTCTGTGTAATATAAGGCCCAAAGTGTAAAGAATCGACGTGTGGTTTATTATTTTGTTGGTTTTGCTAGTTGAAGTGTTTTGTTTTGTTTCTGTTATCTTCTTCGTGATCTTTGAGTTATAGTGCTGAGTCAAGACGTGCGTGATGAGGGCTTAACAGCTAGTGACATTCAAATTCATGGTCAATAACTGTGTCGAAGTTATTGGACGTTCGTGGTGGACTTCAAAACTCTTCCAGGACTGGAAAGATTGTGTAGCTTGTCGTCGTGGGACGTGGATCAACTGCATGAATCGGGTATCGGGACTACTCGTGTGAAACTGTTCGTATCGTGAGTGACTTCCCATTGCTTCTTTCGTCGGATGGACGTAAGTGAACTCATTTTCGGATCTGTTGAATGTGCAGGAGTACATTGAATTCTTCATTTGTAAATGTGCACCAACGAACTGGGCCCCAACGATAATGAACAACCGTATTTTTGACTGCGTCACTGACTCGTGTATTTTTGACTGCGTCATTGACTCATAACTAATTTGCATACTGAAAAACCGTATGTTGTGAATCGTGGGTTTTTGTCAAGTGTTTAATTGTTTTGAAAGAAATTTGTTTTATTTTCCTTATTGCTCTGTTTCATGAGAAAAGTGTTTAGCTTATATCAAACAGGGTTTTGAATTTGTCAACTTTTAGGCTAGGCTGATTGAAGACGGTGTTTTAAACTAAAGTAGAAAAGGAAAAGGGAAAAAATGCAAGTGTAAAAAACAAACAAACATAAGAGAGACAAGGAACAGTTCTGAGACTGAACAGTTGATTTTGTATATTTTATTTACAAAAAGAATAAGTAATTTACATACCATTGGGTATAAGTGTTTATCTGTCTTCATATAAAAAAAAGGTGTTTCCTTGTTTTGTTGTGTTTTCCTTTTAAAGGGGGTTATTAGATTAATGTAAAATAAATAAATATTTGTTAGTTTTTTTCCCCTTAACATTTGCATTCTGGTATTTCTTTGGAGTTTGGAAAGTTAATTCATTTAAAAAGGTACTGATTTCTAGGAAACTATAAATAAGAACTGTTTAATTTATTATTTTAGTAAAAGTATTGTGTAATTGGTATAGGGAAAAAGATACTTTACGTTAATTTCTTTTTATTTATTCAAAGGAAAATACCGGCCAAATTCACCATTCAACTGCCGGGAATCCAGGGTTTTCTTGTTTAGGAAATTTTAAATTAAATTGGTTGAAAAAAGGGTTACATTTACTTATATCATTAAATAAAGTTGTTATTATAAAAAAAAACGCATTATATTTAATTTGAGTTATTTTTAACCTTAAATAATACTGCCAGCTGATGGGGCTTTCTGTATGTTTACAGCATTAGGTGAGTTGTTTTTTTCTTGAGGTTAGGTACATCTTGTGTAGCCTACCTAATATTTATCCAAATGAGTCAATATTAAATCAAATCACAATAATTTAATTGAATTGAAATAATAAAAAAGCGTAGCTTACCAGAAATTGTACCATGTAAACATTGTAACATGTTGTCACTAAACCTAATAAAATTCAGTTTAGTTACTAAAATTTTAGTGACAATCACAATACACTTATTGTGATGCAATTATTATTTTATTTTTTTTTTACATTTGAGGTGGGCTTACCAATAGGTCAATTGACTCAAAGGGTAGCATGGGTTTAAGGGCAATTGCACAACTGTGGAAACAA
The DNA here is from genome assembly GCF_949319135.1 of Squalius cephalus. Lineage (NCBI taxonomy): Eukaryota > Metazoa > Chordata > Actinopteri > Cypriniformes > Leuciscidae > Squalius > Squalius cephalus. The sequence goes on along the minus strand of NC_137127.1, from coordinate 15,374,177 downwards.
TTATGATTGGTGCAATTCTGTTTGGTGCATTAGCATCAGCTGAAGTCTCTGTTGATTGTCTGTGGATTTATTTTTATTCATGCAGTTCTCATTAAATGATTATTTAAGTACTCATTTAGGTTCATTTATTTAACTGGATATATATTTCACAATATTAATGTTTTTACTTTTTTTTTTTTAGCTCAAATAAATGCAGTCTTGGTGAGTATAGGAGACATCTTTCAAAGACATATGTACGCTACACACACACACACACACACACACACACACACACACACACACATATTAAAATGGAAGTATATTACATTAAATATGATGAGATATGAGATGACCTTTTATTTATTCACTGTTTGTTGATAAATCATGCTAAAAATATATTTTTTTTTCTGTTTTTAAGTTCCTGAATATTGCTGAAAATATAAACACTGAATTTCTGCACTGAATGTTGTAGACCATGTTATTATTATCTTGCAACTTTAAAAATATAGCGGCTTTATTGCATTTTTGTGTAGTGTGTGTGTGTGTGCGTGTGTGTGTGTGTGTGTATGTGTATGTGTGTGTCTCTGCTACCTGCTTGGCAGAGATTGACATCTGAATTACATGCAATAAGCTCTAAACCACAGCCTGCCAATACTGATTGAGGCTCGGCATGTCAGCACAGCATCTAGGTCTGGTACAGTGAGTATCAGTATGCTAAAGATTAATCTTTAAGACACACACACTTGGTCCTCAGTGGGTTCAGTTTTCAACCCCATGGAATTTCACCATCGCAGACACTCTTACACGTTTCACCATTAGTGTCACAATGGGGAGTCCTCTCTGACTCCAATGAGCTGTGATATGCTCAATACAAACACAGTCATGTGAGATTTCTGAACCTAAACTGTGGCACAAAATCAGATTTAATCACTGCTTTTTTCCATAATTGCATTGCATAGTCCATCCGAGCATGTCAGAGAAGCATAATTGCTTGTTTGAAGGTTTATGTTTATATGCATGTTCAATATGTGCCTGTCATTGTTTGTTGGTGATGTGCATTTATGCAGCTTTCTGTGTTGACCAATGTTGATGTTTGTGCTGATGCAGCAGAGCTGCAGGGAAGTTTAGCACCATGAGTCAGTGTTGGGTAGACGCACACTGTGAAAAATGTCTCATCAATTAATTTCACAGCTTCCTGTAAAAATCATGACATCACAACTCATTATTTTTAGCCTCGCGTTCCATTCACACAGTAAATCTCTTTTTGGGGAAAAAAGATACTTTCTTAAAATCTCTCCTATTTTTAGATTATATGCCCTAAAAGATTCCCTCTCCAGTGAGAACAGCTTCTTGCAGCTTATTCTGCTGTAACACGTTTTCACAGCTTCACAACATCCTTTTATATTACCCACAATCCCATTTGTGTGTGTGTTTTTGTGTGTTAAATCCCGAAACAAGCATCTCTAGAGACAGCTGGTGCAATTAGCAGAGGTGACCGTGTCATTGTCCTTCATATAAAGGTAATTGTGAGGATCTGTTCAATAAAAGGCCACTTTTTTATGGACCGAGAGGGCCCTGCAAATCAAAAGCCTGGCTGTTATTGACAACTTGTCCATTTTTGGCACTTGATGTGGGAGCCACAGAGGAACGTATAAGGGACAGTGAAATTCTCTTTTGTCAGCACATTGATCAGTACATCTCTAGCTCTCTCTAGCCCTCACTTAATGTAATTCAGAGAACAAAAATACATTATTTCTAAGGAAAAGTAAATATATCTTTGTTTAAACAAAAAAATGTCTGACTGAGCCCTTCACAATGTGAGGTGACAAAATGAAGATTAAAAAACGTTCACTCTGGCAACAAAGGAATATTTATCACTTATTATTATTTAGAGCCTTTGCCCTGTGGGTCTCTGTCACATATCAAATACTTTATTATGTTCAAACAATAACAGTCTATCACGGGCTGTACCATCACAGTGATACTGTTTGCTTTTGTGATGAACGTGTTGATGAAATCTCCAGAACCAGACTGCAGAGTACCCATGTCTAAGTCTGGGAGCTGCCAACCACCAATTTTGGCTAGAAAGGCTGATGGGATGGGTGAGGATGTTGTTCAAGCCAGCCAAATCAAGATCCTTGGTGTTGTAGAAAGGTAGAGTAGTGAATGCATTCGGTTCTTGATCTCAGGAGTACCAATCCCTACCCTTTCAGAGAAGCCTATGAAAAGTCTGGGAAAGATCTTTGACAGTAGCCTTAAGGATACAGCATCCAATAAGAACACCTGTGAGGAGATAGAGGGGTGGCTGAAAGAAGTCGATAAGTCGGGCCTTCCCAGAAAATTCAAGGCATGGATCTACCAGCATGGGATTATACCAAGGTTCCTATGGCCATTGGCTGATCTCCACCATTTCAGATCTGGAGAGGAGAATTAGTAGCTACTTGAGGAGATAGCTAGGTTTGCAGAGGAACTTAAGCAGCATCGCTTTCTACGGAAATACCTGCAAACTGAGGCTCCCCATTAAATTTATTGAGGAGGAGTTCAAGGTCCTGCATGCAAGGGAGCTGTTGCAGCTCTGAGAGTCAAGTGACCCAAAAGTCTCCAGGGCAGAGGTAGCAGTTAAGACCGGCAGGAAGTGGGGAGCAGAGGTGGCAGTGGAACAGGCAGAGTCGCGGCTACACCATGGAGTCTTGGTAGGAGTAGTGGCCAAATGAAGGGCTAGGTTGGGAACCTTTGCAACCCACCGTTATTACAAGGCTCTGGGAAAGGAGCTTAGACGTCTAATTCAGACTGAAGTGAGAGCAGTTGTTGAGGAGAAGTCGTCCAGCAGAGCAGTGGGAATGAGACAGCAAGGTGCCTGGACTAGATGGGAGCACGCTGTGAAGAAAAAGATCTCATGCACTGACCTGTGGCAGTCAAAGCCATACCGCATTAAGTTCCTAGTCCAGGCGGTCTATGATGTCCTTCCCAGCCCATCCAAACTAACACTACAGAGCCTGGCTGACACATCAGTCTGCTCCATTTGCCAGAGAAAGGGGACACTGGAGCATATCCTCAGCTGCTGCCCAAAGGCAGTACCACTGGCAACATGACCAAGTGTTGAAGACCATTGCAGAGAGCATCAGCTCCCAGAGGTCAAAACCCTCTAAGCAAACCATCAACTTCATCAGAGATGAAGAGAAACTAAGGACAACATCTAAATCAATATCAGGGCTTCTCAATACAGTGCAGGACTGGCAGCTGACAGTGGACTTTGGTAGGCAACTCAGATTCCCTTTAGAACAAATTGTTGTTCCCTAAAGAATTTTTCAGTGAACAGTTTTTAAAATAAAGCAATAAGCCCTGCGAAGCTGTGATTTACAGTGAATTTAGACCAGCTAAAGGGTGTTGTTAGGCACGACGCGGAGTGGAGTGCCTAAAACTCCCTTAGCTGTTCTAAATTCAATGTAAAACACGGCTTCAAGGGGCTTATTGCTTTTATAAAACGGTTACTCCATAAAAATATTCATTTTAATATTTATTTTATTTACAAAATAAACACCAGCAACAAAAATTAAAAATAACGTTATAACACATTTATTCCTCCGCCAAACAATGTAGTTCCAAATAGGCTGTCAGGCAACACATGCAGCAACCGGCAGCAACAAAGAATCACAAACGGCAGTTGCGCAGTAATACTAATGTAATGCGGTCACTGGTGGATGTTTGTTGTGTAATTTACAACGGCTTCGAACGCGGCTCAACCAATCAGAATCAAGGACCGGAACTATCCGTTTTACAATAGCCATTTATTTATTACCGTGAAGAACATTTTCATAATCTGAAGAATCTTTTTCCACTATAGAATCTTTTATGCAATGGAATGGTTCTATGGATGTTAACGGTTCTTCATGGAACCATTAATGCCATTAAACAACCTTTATTTTTTAGTGTATGTAGGCAGTGAGGTGGGACTACTATCTTTAAGTACAGAGCTAATGTTCACTGTTCAAGACTGAATGAAGTTGAGTTGTTTGACTTCAGCACATCAAGTGGTTTCAGGGTGTCTGTCCAAAAGTCTCTCTCTGTCTTTGTCCTTTTTTGTACCGATCAGAAATTTGAGAATTGTTCAGCTTCACTCTTTCTGCAGAAACGAAAACGTACACTTGACACTTTCTATTGCCCATGCCTCCAGAAATCTCAAAATCTCGTCTACTCTTTTACAGGGCACTATCTTTCTCAACACCTGGCAGAATGATTTGCTCTCTTCCCCAGCCTGTGAATCTCTGCTTGTTTTCTGAATCTCTTGCCTGTTGAACTGCAGATCAGCATTCACCACAGACCACAGCTGAGACTGAAAACAAGAGTTTCAGACCTGTATGTGGAAGGTTATGCTTTATGCTTAAGTTTTTTGGAGAATTCACCAAAGATACATTAAATTAGTAAAAATAACAGTTAAAATGTTTAAAATGTAATAAAAGATTATTTATAGTTCAAACTAAGAGTTTATTCATCAAATAATGCCCTACTTGCAGACTTTATGCCTCTAGTAGTCAGATTATTTAGCCGTTCAGGTTTCATCTCATGCTTTCTGTTGCACTTCACATAGTTGTGATTTGACTTGTAGGATGTTTCTCACAGACCGATCGAACTGTTCTCAGAACAGCTCAAGACCTCAAAGATTCACCTATCTGTAATACTCATCCAAATCGTTTACAGTCCAAGCTTTGTTCTTTTGCCCATTCTACACTTTTCGTCTTATTTGCCAGTCTCAGATGTAGATTTTCTTTGAAACTCTGCCTAAAAGGCCCACATCCCCGAGTCTTCTCTTCACTGTTGCAGATGTAGCTGCTGTTTGGTATACTGCCAGCTGAGTACTACTGAGTGCTGTTAAAACGAAATTTTAACCTGCAAGTACAGTGACTATCAGCTGTAGAAAAGACATTGGAAAAAGTGATACACACTTCATTAAACCGTTTGTGTGGTCCTGGTAAACCCTACGTTATGGTGAAAAAAAATGTTGGTCCCCATGAGGAAAACAGCTTTCAAACCATCCTAAATTATGTTTTTTGAAAATATAAAAATGCAGAAAGTTTTCCGTTATGCGTAGGTTTATGGATTGGGTTAGGGTGAGGAGACAGAATATACAGTTTGCACAGTATAAAAATGAATACGTCTATGGAATGTCCCTATAAAAAATAGAAACCCAGCATGCATGTTTGTGTTAGTTAATGCAATAGCAAATAACAATGAACAATACTTCTACATTATAATGTCTTTGAATATGAATTTACAAGGAGCAATAACTTTTCTTTTAAAAACAAGCATGTCTTAGTTATAACAAACTTTTGAACAATAGTGGATAGAAGTGTTTATTGCTGTCAGTGGCAGACTGAATTTAAATAGTATTGGAGTAAAGTACTGTACCACAATGATTTGTAGGCCCCTGTTGCGTTCTGTCTGTCCATGCCCTGAGGACATGCTGAGTTCAACACTGGTTCTGCAGTGCTATTGTGCTCGTCTTATGGAGTTTGTGACAACACACTGAACTATGCAGTTCTTTTTAGGAGTACATTGCACATGCACACACGCTAAAATGTTAATGGAGGACCCCAGGATAGTATGTCTGTGCAAAACATGCGTCAAACTGATGACGTAGAGTGCATGTGTATAATACTGTGCGTGCGTCACCACAGCATGCAAGACAAGAGGGTACAGTAGCTAAAGCTTCACTGAGTCATAACTACAGCCAGATATGCAGCTTTATAACTCAATGCAGCTTAAAATTAAAAACACAATCACATCTCTATATCATCTCTGCTTGCGGCACAAGGCATAAAATAAGCCCTCAAACGTCATCCGCTTTTGCCTTGGGGTGTCTTATGAAGAGTCTTGTAGTCTCTTCTACAAAGAGTCAGAGCATGACAAGAGACTATTTTCTGATTGTCTGATCTTTGTCACTGCACAGGAAGTCAAGCAATGTGTTTTTATTTTATTTTTTTTAGATAAAAAGCCCAACATTTATTAAACAATGAAAAACTTTGCCCTGTGTAAATAATATAATTCTAATAATTAAACACACACCTTTTTATTTATTTTTTATTTTTAGAATATCATATTAATTTATTTTTTTATCTTTTTTATATTGGAGTCCAATATTAATTACATTTATATAAAATTGTACACCATTTTTAAATTATCTGGACCCTGTGGTTGCAAATTTAAATTATATATATATATATATATATATATATATATATATATATATATATATATATTTAAATGTCATCAATTGGGACGTTTTACACATTTGAGTACAGAGAACTCATTGTCATGTTCAAGAAACCAGTTTGAGATCCTATGTGCTTTGTGACTAGGCATTATCTTGCTGGAAGTAGGCGTTTAAATGATGCTCAATTCGTGCTAAGGGTCCCAAACAGTGCCAATAACCATTGATACAAGGCAGGATGGATCCATGCTTCCATGTTGTTTACGCCAAATTCTGACCCTACCATCTGAATGTCGAAGCAGAAATCGAGACTCACCTTTCTTCCCCATTGAGATGCTGAGTTTTAACCAGCAGATTGTCTTGACCATGTCTGCATACCTAAATGCATTAAGTTGCTGCCATGTGATTGACTGATTAGATATGTGTTAACAAGCAGTTATAGGTGTACCTAATAAATTGGCCAGTGAGTGTATTAGAAAATACGGTTCTGATTTTAGTCAGGTTTTAGGCTTTAAGTTGCATTTGGTGTAGTTTGAGAAGCTTCTGTGCTTCCCCACCATTAAAAAGCACCAGCCGCCATGTACCCGCTTATCAAACAAAGATTTACCATTTCCATTAAAAACATATGTTCTTCATTGTCTTTTTGAATGAGGCAGTAAAATCCAGAGTCATTCCCCTGACTGACAGCTGTAAAGCTGACATGTCATTAGTCAGAACAGCTGCCTGGTCTGATCCAGGCACCAATCCCCAAACTCTTTTGTTCAGCATAATCTCACCGCTGTTTGATTAAGCTGTCTGAGGCACACAGAGGTTGCTTGCGCTTTAAGACGAAGCTGGGAGACAAATGTTAAGATGGAGAAACATCTGTTGGTTGTGGTCGAGGGCTGCGAGGAGAGTCTTTGCTGACGGTGATGCGTAAATTCCCAGCTGCTTGCACGACTCCCTTTTGCCACCTGTGCAGTTTTAATGCATAATTTACTGCTAAAGTGTCTGTCCCCTTCTGAGTTACAGGTCCAATTTGTATGCTGCTTAAGTTGCTTTTGAAAATGAGCCATGTTTAGGCCCACTGGCTCAGAATCGGCGGCCCACCTTGCTAAGTGCTGGGATGCATTAGCAAAGCTCACTAAAAATGCTCTTATTCACTGTCTGCAACTTGTGCATATAAACAAGCGAAACTTGTTTACTTAAATCGTTGCAATTTCATAATATTGGATGCATTCAATTTAAAATGATTAACTAATCAGAATAACACCAAATGAAAATTCAGTTCAGATGTCTTCAATGATGTTAATCAAAACAAACATGTATTCTTTGGACATGTGGGAATGGTCATTGCTTGCTAGACACATTTAATAGATCTATTGAGTAAGAAGATCATGTTGGGCTGTGGCATTAATCATTAGGGTTTAATTGCTTTGTCAATATTGCTGTCCAAATGAGACACTTTTAGGCTTTAGGCCTGTCTATCATTGCCACCACTGCATCACTCAGTAATCCAACACAGTTTCCTTCAATCTGAAAACATGTGCCTGTACTTAGAAGTTAAAGAGGCCATAGTATGCCCTTTTTCAATGTCTTCATTTTGTTTTTGGGGTGTATTTGAATAGACTTTCATGCTTGAAAGTTCAAAAACCTTCATCCCCTCCTTCCGAAAGTGGCATGTACTCTGATTGGACAGCTTTGATTGGTCAACTTGTGATTGGTCAACCGCTTTGAGCGGTGTTTCAGAAATATCACGGCACTTATCATAACCGCAAGTTTCAACACACTACTAGCGCAACTCATCCAGCCCCCCCCCCCCCCCCAACACACACACACACACTTTGTTTGCACATTTCTTGGGTGGGAATTATTTAATTGAAGACTATGTGGCGAGTATGTTCCCTGCTGAAAAATCAAAACTACAATCGAGGCGTTTCAGGGAATTCAGAAACAGTGCTTACTGATATAGAGAATAACTCGCATTGGAGTGGACTTTGTGCTTTGTAACCTGGAGTCCTTTTTTCTTCTCAAACAGCAACATTACACACTAACAAAAGTAAAAAAATGCAAAAAAGATTAATACTCTTTAAATTATACTAAAACATTTAGGACCCTATCTTGCACCCAGCGCAATTGACTTTGTACACTGACGCATGTATCATTCCTATTTTGCACCCGCGCACAGCGGACTTTTCCCTCCACAGACGCACGTCGGTAAACTAGGAAATACATTTGCGCTCCCCGGGGCGGTTCAGCGCAAAGAGTGCATGCACTTTGCACATGTGCACAACGCACATGCACTTTGATTCTCTCATCTACACAGAAGCAGCAGTTTCCATTTTTGCAAATCATGCCTGGCAAATCCGCCGTTATAATAGCAATCCGCTATAGAACAAGCGTGCCTGCTCTTAAAGGGAATGTGAGTTGTCGCTCTGATTGGTTTATTTCACGTTACGCCCAAACCACACCTATGAATAATGAAGCTACTTCAGACCAACCCATTTTAGATTTGCGTCGGGCGCAATAGTCATTTATCCCGCCGGTATAATAGCAACAGTGCCCAAAACCCGCCCACAAAGTTACTTGCGTTTCGCGCTTGATACTTGCTTTTCAGACTGTTAAAATAGGGCCCTTAGTGCTTTTACAATGTCATGGGCCACAACAACAATGATGTGCTAGTTCAGGGATGGGCAACTTCGGTCCTGGAGGGCCACTGTCCTACAGAATTTAGCTCCAACCCTGAAAAAATCACCTGCCTGTAATTTTCTAGTAATCCTGGGGACCTTGATTAGCTTGTTCAGGTGTGTTTGATTAGGGTTGAAGCTAAACTCTGTAGGACAGTGGCCCTCTAGGACCGAAGTTGCCCATCCCTGTGCTAGTTGACCTTTAGTCAGTGTTTAGAAGTATGTAACATGGTGACCTTAGAGCAAACAACGGTAAAGTGTCTTGCTCAAAGGCACATTGAGGATTGAGAATGTTTGATGATATCAGCTCACTATGGCTAGTTATTGAATCAATGACCCCCTGAGTACTGACCCACTTCTAGATCTGAAGTTGTGAAGCATTGCAGTGTTCTATCAAGAACAAAAAGAGCTGTGTAAGATCAAATGAGCGCCAGGGTGGACAGCGGTTACTGCAAGTTCTGGATTCAATCGATTACATTTTGACTGGACAGACTGAGCTATTCCTACACACACAAGTACACCCGCTGTTTCGGGGGAAAATGTCTCATGATCTACTTGTTTAACGTATCATTTTGTCAAAAATTATATTATATTATATTATTACCATTCAAAATTTAGGTTGGTTTTATGTTTTTGAAAGAAGTCTCGTATTATCACCAATGCTGCATTTGATCAAAAAAAAAAAACAAAAAAAAAAAACAGTAATACTGTGAAATATTTCTATTTCTAACTGTTTTCAGTTTTAATATTTTTAAATTTTAATTTATTCCTGTGATGGCAAACACAAATATTTTTGTGAAAACTGTGGTACTATATCCAGTATTATTTGATGAATAGAAGTCAGATTTTTATATATATATATATATATATATATATATATATATAAATGTCATTACTGTCACTTTTGATCCATTTAATGCATCTATACTGAATAAAAGTATTTATTTTATTTTGTGAGTATGCCAATTTTGTCTCTGAACTGCCAATATTGTCTCTGAAATGAAAGATCTCATTAATAATTTCCAGTTCATTACATTTTGAGTAAAATCAATGTCAATAAGTTCAATGAAATCAATGAGTTCTGCTGTTCATATTTTTTAGCATGGCTGTCATCGGCCGTAGATGGATTTTTACTCTATTTTGAGGTGTCTTAAAAGGGCAAGAATGAATAATTGCTATTTTCCAAAACATTACAAGATTAACAGACCTTCTTTTGGCGTTTTAAAACTAGGCTACTGTCAGGATTGACTAAAGAAAAGCAGTGAAAAATTAGCGCTGAAAAGGCGTGGACAGTTATTTTTGCGGCTGACCTTATTGCATATGCATTTGTTGGAGTTTCCCTTTCAGATGAAAAATTTATGAGAAGAGAATATTTAAATTAATCAAGCAAGGTGATTTACTAAGGTTTGCGCTAGTCAATTTACTGGTATTTGGGCTGGACAGTCTGTGATATTTGATGCACAGACCTTTGGAAGAATTCTGTCCTGCACTGGTATCTTTGTGTCAGTGTTTATCTGTGTAATGAAAACTCTGACATAGATACAGATGTGCGTGGCCCTCTTGCTGTCCATGCTGTAAATATGTCTGAATATAACAGTGGAGATCGACAGTCACAAACACAATTACCATAAATATAACAGCTGTGTCAGTCCGGTCTGCATTTGTCTTTGTTTTGACACACAATCCAGCTGGCAGCATTCACAACCTGGCCTTAGTAAATATAACCAGTCAATAAATGTTTTGTCTGACGCCATGATTTGACATCTCATCTTTACTCATATTCTTGCCCAGGAATATATATATATATATTTATATATATAAACTCTCTCTCTCTCTCTCTCTCTCTCTCTCTCGGTGTGTGTGTGTATAGCAGTAAACCATATATATATATATATATATATATATATATATATATATATATATATATATTATAAATTATTCACACTGTTGTTGTTTTGGGGCTTTGTAGACTGTGATTACACAGTGGGTCGGCCGAGAAGAACAGAATGTTTACAAAGCAGACAGTAATTCTTAAATTCTCTCTCTAAGGACCTGAAGCCTCCAAGGCTCTGAAAGCCCTAAATATTTACTTTTGATTTAACTCATGCAAGTAAACATTTTGCTGTACAAGCCAACTATAGACACTCTGGCTCCGAGATAAGTGGCAGAAATGAGAAACAAAACAGGCCAAGAAACAACAGGAAAATTGTTCAGCTCATGCCCTATTTTTGTCCATGTTATAATTTTGTATGATTATTCATCTTTTTGCAGTGTATTTGAAGGTTGTACATCATGTTTTTAGCATATGAGTATGTAACACCACTCTTGTCTCTTTAAGAAGATCAAATTGGGGAATAGTTGTCACACAGAAAAAGTGATTAGATTTGTGATTAGGTTATATGTCCCTCATTACAGGACTCAGGGACTCTGAATCATAAACATATACATATATGTATACAAACTGCTAGCAGTATACTAAAAATATCAAACCATTGAGTTGGCTAACAAACACTGTAACATAAAAACAGCCCAATGTATTATTGTCACGGAATACAGACTCAGGAGAACGGTGAGTACAATGATGAAACAGATTATTAACCAATAGGGTGAAATGAGATGGCAAATGTAGCAAATCACAACAACCAGAGTGGAAGAGGAATGAAACAGTCAAAACAGGCAAGTTGCACCACACACACCTTGATGATCGCTGAAGAAGACGATAATAATGTCTCTTATCTATTATGAACAGTTGATAATGGAGGAGATGGGAATCCAGGGAAGTAGGAACACAGATAAATGGACCACAGGAAGACAATCCAGGTAAGTAGCAATTAGTAGTACAAGCAGTCCAAGTTAGCAAGGACGAGACCGGACATCCCCTGTGTGTGGTGATGGCTTTTATGGAGAGTCACGTTGACTGGTGATCCTGATAGTATTCCCCCTTCTGGAAGGCCCGACCTCACACCAGACAGAATCCAGCAAAGCTGGGAGGGCGGTATTCCTGGAGCTCCGACAGGTGACAGACAGGTGAATAGGGTGGTGCTGGCAGGTCAGGAAGCTTCCAGAGCAGTGCTGGCTGTGCAGGGAGCCAAGTGAGGCACCGGTGGCTCAGGAGACCAGGGAGTTATCGGCCTTCGGGGCCTTGCCACGGAAGCCAGGCTCGGCCACTATGGAGCAGACACATGAACTGCAGCAGAAACTGGAGTGGGCACATGGGCTTGAGCGGAAACTGGGGTAGACACGTGGGCTGGAGCCTTCACTGGACTTTGGTCAGGGGCTGGAGCCATCACTGGACTTTGGTCAGGGGCGGGAGCCATCACTGGACTCTGGTTAGGGGCTGGAGCAGATGAGTGTGTGGCCCAGACACAATGCCAGAGCCATTATGGTCAGTGCTGCAGTGCTGGGCTTAGGTCTAGAATTTCTCTCTCAGGAATGGACTTGGGAACTTCTCTCCTTTAGAAACGCATTGGGGAAGATCACTCACTGGAAGCATTGTGACCATTGGAATTTGCAATGCTATGATTCTTAAAGCGGATTCTTGGTCTGGGGAAAACTCTCGTACAGAAACAAGGACTGAAGGGGAATTTAGAGTAGACTCACAGGTGGGTACGGACTCTGAAACGGACTTGGGATTTAGATCAGGTTCTGATGCAAACTCAGTGTTTAGAGTGAGATCCAATGCACACTCTGGAGCCAGGAAGGGTTTGATACTGAACTCTGGGGCTGGAACAGGCCTGTAACGAAAATCTGGGGCTGAAATAGGTTCTATGGAAAAAACTGCCAGTATCAGGAGGGCTGGAGTGGGTTGGGGAGACAGCAACTGAGTAGCGCTGGCATCTTCCGCAACCTCGCTGAGGGTGAAGGACAAAGCACTTAACCACAGCACATGATCTATGTATTATACCAGAGTACCTGGGGTAGCACATGCTGGTTCTTGGAGAAAGAGCTGGTTGTCCAAACCACTCCAAAAGACAGTTTTCAGTGTCTCATCGTTTCATGGTACCCGGTGGGTGAGCTGAATGAACTCCTCGATGTAGAATTCAATTGGCCGGCCATCTTGCATTATGGAGAGAATCAGAGTGGCTGGATCGAATGAAATGGAGCTCATGGTTGTGCACTTGTTTCTTGGTCTGGTCTTCTGTCACGGAATACAGACTCAGGAGAACGGTGAGTACAATGATGAAACAGTTTATTAACCAACTGTGTGAAATGAGATGGCAGCAGTGTTGTGCCTGAACGCGTTCATTGAACGATAGTTCATGAACTCATTCATATTTTGGGTGAACGTGAACTGAACGTACTGTATTACTGCCTGGTGAACGTTACTGTGAACTCGTTCATTCTGGTGTCTGTGAACGCCACGCTCTCTCAGTTTAACTTCGTTCAACAGAGTGCCAGATTTCTATAGAGACTTCCAGACGAAAACCCGGCTAAAACACACCGTAAACCAGTGTTGTACCGAATTTCGACCCCCTGCCAAATTATTACCCCCCTCATTGAAGTCAGTACCTGATTGCCTAATCCTAACCCCACCCCTAATACTAACCCGTCCCCCACAACTAATCCTAAACCTACCAATGCTAGGGGGGTAATAATTTGGCGGGGGTCGAAATTCGGCACAACACCGGCCTTAATATGTAGCGGAAAAAAACACCCAATCTGGCAATACCAACCACCAGTGTCTACTGACTCTCTTGTTCGATCTCGTTCATTAAAATAAACAAATCTTTTTTCGAGTCATTTCGTTCATTTAAGGGGCTTTAAATGTTATACTATTACCTGGCAAATTCCCAGAACACATCCACCTACACAATCTTGATCATATTCTGAATTAAGAAATCATTATAATGCAGTCAAAAATCGTTTACAGGGAACATAAATAATTACTTTACCTTCCGAGTCTTTGGTTCATTTGTTACGTGACAGACGCAATGAATGAGGATCGTTCATGAACGAATCACGTTACAAATCAAAACAAAAAGCAGCAAGGAGGCGTCGTATGATCATTTAAACGAGTTTTATGACAAGGTCGGTGAGGATGGGAAAAATCTGACGCATATCTTCATTGTTAAAACTGATAAAATAATTGTCTGTGGTTCTATACGGGCTGTGGCAATCATTTTGAAAAATAATATCTCGCAGCAACATGGAAAAAAAGAACTATGAAGTAGTTCATTTTTGGAACTGTGAACTTAGTTAAAAATTTTGAAGTATGAACTATGAACTGAACTAGTTCATTTTAAAATTTGTGAACTGAACGTTGAACTAGTTCATGTAGAAAGTGAACTTTCCCAACACTGGATGGCAAATGTAGCAAATCACAACAACCGTTGTGGATGAGGAATGAAACAGTCCAAACTGGTAAGTTGCACCACACACACCTTGATGATCACTGAAGAAGATGATAATATTGTCTTTACTATCTATGTAATGCATCCTTACTGAATAAAAGTATTAATTTCTTTAAAAAAAAAAAGATCCCAAAATTTCCAACAGTAGTGTATATTTTATCTTGAGGAATAGCCATGGATTATTTTATTTTTTTGGTCAATACTTTAAACTATTTGCATATACAGTGCAGATACTTATTTGAAAACTACCCCAATAAATATTTACTGCGGTAAACATTTCCACTATTAAAAAAAATTGCATTGTTGGTGTGAAGTAGAGTTTCAGATATGCAGATGCTCCAAACATCAGAGAAGCTCACAGTGATGTTATGTACTTGTATAGTGTTGAGGTGTATTGCTGTTTTGGACCTGTACTTCTTTGCAGGGGTTTGTTTATAGCCAAATGATGATTTAGTTTAGTTTTTAGGCATTTTGTGATTGTTCAGTGTGGACAGCAAAGCACTTTGAATTCAATTTAGAGAAAACTCTAAAAAAGTAAGTAGCGGTTGGAGTCATGGGGTACAATGTGTCAAATTCCTGAAATGAGAGTGAGGGAGGAAAAAAGCGATTAGCTTCCTTCATCTTCATTCTCCACCAATAGGAGGAGAGAAACTCGATGACCTAGTCACCCGTGTAATGAGGTCCTTTAGCCAAATTAATAGCCCTCTGTGAAAGGGTGTTTGTCTGGAAAGGTTTAAGGAGTCTGTTATGCTTACTAAGGCTGTATTTACTTGAAAAAAAAGAGAAGTAACTATTTCAAAACTAAAAGTAACTATTTTATGTTTTGAAATATTTTAAAATGTAATTTATTCCTGTGATGACAATGTGGAATTGTTATTATTAGTAGTATTAGTTGTGTCCCGTCTTTTTGGGTTTTGGTTTCTGTTCATGTTTATGTCTTGTAATTCCCTGTTCTCCTCATGTGATCCTGTCATGTGATCTTGTCATGTGGTTCCTTTGGTTTATTGTTTTGATTGCTTTCATGTGTGTATTGTTTAGTCATTAGGCCATGTGTGTATATACACTCACCTAAAGGATTATTAGGAACACCTGTTCAATTTCTCATTAATGCAATTATCTAATCAACCAATCACATGGCAGTTGCTTCAATGCATTTAGGGGTGTGGTCCTGGTCAAGACAATCTCCTGAACTCCAAACTGAATGTCAGAATGGGAAAGAAAGGTGATTTAAGCAATTTTGAGCGTGGCATGGTTGTTGGTGCCAGACGGGCCGGTCTGAGTATTTCACAATCTGCTCAGTTACTGGGATTTTCACGCACAACCATTTGTAGGGTTTACAAAGAATTGTGTGAAAAGGGAAAAACATCCAGTATGCGGCAGTCCTGTGGGCGAAAATGCCTTGTTGATGCTAGAGGTCAGAGGAGAATGGGCCGACTGATTCAAGCTGATAGAAGAGCAACTTTGACTGAAATAACCACTCGTTACAACCGAGGTATGCAGCAAAGCATTTGTGAAGCCACAACACGCACAACCTTGAGGCGGATGGGCTACAACAGCAGAAGACCCCACCGGGTACCACTCATCTCCACTATGCACGAGCTCACCAAAATTGGACAGTTGAAGACTTGAAAAATGTTGCCTGGTCTGATGAGTCTCGATTTCTGTTGAGACATTCAGATGGTAGAGTCAGAATTTGGCGTAAACAGAATGAGAACATGGATCCATCATGCCTTGTTACCACTGTGCAGGCTGGTGGTGGTGGTGTAATGGTGTGGGGGATGTTTTCTTGGCACACTTTAAGCCCCTTAGTGCCAATTGGGCATCGTTTAAATGCCACGGCCTACCTGAGCATTGTTTCTGACCATGTCCATCCCTTTATGACCACCATGTACCCATCCTCTGATGGCTACTTCCAGCAGGATAATGCACCATGTCACAAAGCTCGAATCATTTCAAATTGGTTTCTTGAACATGACAATGAGTTCACTGTACTAAAATGGCCCCCACAGTCACCAGATCTCAACCCAATAGAGCATCTTTGGGATGTGGTGGAACGGGAGATTCGTGCCCTGGATGTGCATCCCACAAATCTCCATCAACTGCAAGATGCTATCCTATCAATATGGGCCAACATTTCTAAAGAATGCTTTCAGCACCTTGTTGAATCAATGCCACGTAGAATTAAGGCAGCTCTGAAGGCGAAAGGGGGTCAAACACAGTATTAGTATGGTGTTCCTAATAATCCTTTAGGTGAGTGTATAGTTTTCATAGTCTCTATAGCTTTGTTTGTGTCAACCTGCTGTTGTTGAGTCTCAAGTCATAATTATGAGACTCCAGCTTGTAAAAAGCATTCATGTCCTCGAAGAAATCGTAAATACAGTTTATAGATTGGGAATTTGCTGAGATCTCTTACTTTTACCATGTGATTGCTGCAGATTTATTTGGCCGTTGGTAGTGTTGCCATAAAAATGCATAATTCCCAAGTCACGTGTTTTCATCTTGAAATTACGGTAATCACGACATGGCGTGAACGCTGCATAAACTGGACTTGGTTCAATCAACTTGCCTACCGTGGATTTCGCGACTATAGTAGTAGTATTAACAATATTGTTATGTTGTTGTTGTTGTTATTATTAGGACAAAGTGTTAATATTATTTAACTTAAATAATAATATTTAACTTTAATACTTTATTATTATATATATTTTTTTAAATTAATATTAGAATAATAATCTTAGAATAATAATATTAGACATAATCTAAAAAAAAAAAAAAAACAGAAATCACAATATATGATTTTTTTAACTATTTATTTGTATGACACAGCTGCAAATAAGTATTTGAACACCTGTCTATCAGCTAGAATTCTGACCCTCAAAGACCTGTTAAGCCCTATTCGGACGGGACTAGTTTTCCAAACGACGTTTGAGTTACAATTCTTATCAACCTACGTCTGTGATTTCATGTACGGATTCGGACGGGACTAAGATCTTCGTGTTTATTACCGAGGTAGGAGTGTCTGTGTTTTACATGTGGGCATTGCAGAAGATCACGTGTTCAGAATGCGTGGATTGCGTATGAAATATAAAGTAAAACGTCCTAACGTATTTAGTGTTTTGTAAACATTTTATAAAAATTGTAGTATAAAAAAACTAAACCTACATGTATCGTCATGATTTTATATAAATGGGTTCTTATAATAAACCTACTGGAATAAAAAGTTTTAACTTATATAATTTACACGTTATGTAATTAAGTGCAGAAATGAAAGTAATCTTACCTGAAACTGATATTACAGTAGCCAGTCTTAACAGTTTACGTGATTTGGCTCTTCTTGTTGATTTCATTTTTTTATTTCTTCGCAGTGTACCGAACACACTACATCCATTATCGGTACGCAAAAAGCAGAAACTTGAATACCGGCGCGATAGCGAGAGATTGTATGGTAGTTCACATTGACCAAAACACACAAGAAAAAGCGTTTTGGAAAAAAAACATTTTCAGCAATCACAGACATTCGCATTCGGACGGGATTAGATTTCTCTGAGGACCGCCGAGTTTGACGAAAAACAGTAGGTAATTTGCTCTGGAATTTTTACATCGGTCGTGTGAGAAAAAGACAGACATGGCAGATTCGGACAGAATTAAAATCTCAAAGTACGTCTGTGAAACAGAAATTTCTCTAACGTCCCCCTGTGAAACTAGTCCCGTCCAAATAGGGCTTTTGTCTGCCTTTAAAATGTCCACCTCCACTCCATTTATTATCCTAAATTAGATGCACCTGTTTGAGGTTGTTAGCTGCATAAAGACACCTGTCCACCCCATACAATCAGTAAGAATCCAACTACTAACATGGCCAAGACCAAAGAGCTGTCCAAAGACACTAGAGACAAAATTGTACACCTCCATAAGGCTGGAAAGGGCTACGGGGAAATTGCCAAGCAGCTTGGTAAAAAAAGGTCCACTGTTGGAAATGATTAGAAAATGGAAGAAGCTAAACATGACTGTCAATCTCCCTCGGACTGGGGCTCCATGCAAGATCTCACCTTGTGGGGTCTCAATGATCCTAAGAAAGGTGAGAAATCAGCCCAGAACTACACGGGAGGAGCTGGTCAATGACCTGAAAAGAGCTGGGACCACCGTTTCCAAGGTTACTGTTGGTAATACACTAAGACGTCATGGTTTGAAATCATGCATGGCACAGAAGGTTCCCCTGCTTAAACCAGCACATGTCAAGGCCCGTCTTAAGTTTGCCAATGACCATTTGGATGATCCAGAGGAGTCATGGGAGAAAGTCATGTGGTCAGATGAGACCAAAATATAACTTTTTGGTCATAATTCCACTAAACGTGTTTGGAGGAAGAAGAATGATGAGTACCATCCCAAGAACACCATCCCTACTGTGAAGCATGGGGGTGGTAGCATCATGCTTTGGGGGTGTTTTTCTGCACATGGGACAGGGCGACTGCACTGTATTAAGGAGAGGATGACCGGGGCCATGTATTGCGAGATTTTGGGGAACAACCTCCTTCCCTCAGTTAGAGCATTGAAGATGGGTCGAGGCTGGGTCTTCCAACATGACAATGACCCGAAGCACACAGCTAGGATAACCAAGGAGTGGCTCTGTAAGAAGCATATCAAGGTTCTGGCGTGGCCTAGCCAGTCTCCAGACCTAAACCCAATAGAGAATCTTTGGAGGGAGCTCAAACTCCGTGTTTCTCAGCGACAGCCCAGAAACCTGACTGATCTAGAGAAGATCTGTGTGGAGGAGTGGGCCAAAATCCCTCCTGCAGTGTGTGCAAACCTGGTGAAAAACTACAGGAAACGTTTGACCTCTGTAATTGCAAACAAAGGCTACTGTACCAAATATTAACATTGATTTGCTCAGGTGTTCAAATACTTATTTGCAGCTGTATCATACAAATAAATAGTTAAAAAATCATACATTGTGATTTCTGGATTTTTTTTTTTTAGATTATGTCTCTCGCAGTGGACATGCACCTACGATGACAATTTCAGACCCCTCCATGATTTCTAAGTGGGAGAACTGGCAAAATAGCAGGGTGTTCAAATACTTATTTTCCTCACTGTATATTGCACTCAGTAGCACACTTACTTTCACTGTATACAAATATTGATCATTTATAACCTCCAGTTGACTACTGTCACACCCCTGATAACTGGAAAATAATGTTGAGTAGAATAATGTATTTTACTGATTGGTTGATGCTGCAATAAAACCATTTTATATTTCCATTTATAAGGGTCACTAACATTTTAATGTGCAACAAACATTTTAATGGAGGGTAATTTAAAATCTGAGGTGAATCAGGCAATTCACTTCTATGAGAATATTGATGTATTTCATATGCCTGCAGTGCTAATCTATAGAATAGTAAAATGTCAACAAACTGGGCTTTGCTCATTGACATTTTGACATTGGCACTTTGTTAAATGCGATGCAAGTAATAGAGGGGAGCCGAGTTTAACAAGGGTTGGTTATATACATTCTAATGAAGGTGCTATGGCATGAACTCAGATGGGTGAAGTGCTCACTTTCCTTTGAAATAGCCGAGCTACTTTCTTCATTCTTTTTCAGAGAGGATATCTAATGAAACTTCATTCTCTGTAATGGAAAGTCTGAAATGAAAATCTTTAAAATAAATAATGTTATATCAACCTTGGAAAGAACATTTAAGGGGGGGATTTTCTAAGAATGAAATGCAACTGTGAATAATGTGATTTATTTGTTATTTGTGTTGTAACTTATAAGACCATTTATTCTAACAATGTTATGCATTTATATGGAGAAAAGTAACACTGAGAGTGATGGATTATTGAATTGGTCATTTTAAGGTGAGAAATTAAGCTCTAAGAACCACTAAGAAAGAACTAATGCTACAGAGAGTGGCTAAATGCCATGAGCAGTATGACATTCATTAGTCCACTGTGGCCATTACTGTTCAAAGTTCAGCAAAATGTCACTCGATTTGCTTTTTAAGGAAGGATGAGATGAGTTACTGAAGAACAAACACAGCTGCTCACCTGTTCATCTGCACACATGCTTTCCCTCCCTGTGTTGACAAGGCTGTCAATTCCTTTTGAACTCCTGGGGACATAAAATTGACTTTCAATCTTGTTTTGTCTTAATATGATAATTAATTAATTTGCATTCATATCAAACTAATCAAGCTTGTGTGCCTGCAAGCATAACAATCCTATAAAAGTTGTAGTGTCAGGAGCATAACCCCAGGCAGAGGAAGAGCAGATGCTGCTGGCTGTAACACTTTTGTTGTGTGTGTGTGTGTGTGTGTGTGTGTGTGTGTGTGTGTGTGTGTGTGTGTGTGTGTGTGTGTATTATGCAGTTCCAAACTCCTAATTTAATAATAACCAGTGTCAAGAGTTATCTATCTATCTATATATCTATCTATCTATCTATCTATCTGTCCGTCTGTCCGTCTGTCCGTCCGTCCGTCCGTCCGTCCGTCCGTACATTCTCTATGATTTTAGGGTACTATTCTACTGTTCTTTCTTTAGTTATGTCTGTCTATTTGTGGTTCTACCACTCTGTTAGTGATTCTATCTATGATTATACCTATATTTCTATCTTTGGTTCTACCATTATTTCTATAATTATCTCTATGGTTCTATATATTTTAGTTTTATTATACTATCATGGTTATATCTCTTGTTCTGTTCTTCTGTATGGTTCTATTGTTCTTTTGTTCTATGATTCTATCTATATATGTGGTTCTGTCATTCTGTCTATGCTGCTGTCTGTTGTTTTGTTGTCCTGTCTGTTCTTTTGTTGTTCTGTCTGTTCCCTCGGTTCTCTCTATGGATCCATCTATGTTTATGTCTATATTTCTTTTTTCTATTGTGCTGTTGTTCTATCTATGGTTCTACCATTCTCTTTATGGTTCTATCTATCATTCTATAATGTTTATATTTATTGTGTTAAATCAGTGGCTCTATCATTATGTCTATGGTTCTGTCTTGTTCTATTTTTCTGTTGTCCAATCTGGATCTATTGATCTATCTGTTTTTCTATCTGTTGTTTTTTTATCTAGGGTTCTGTACATCTAGCAGTCCATATAATGTCCATTTTATTAATATTGTACTCTATATGCATTGTTATATGTATGTTTCTGTCTATTGGTTGTTTTATATCTATGGTTCTATCTGTCATTCTGTATGGTGATGTTATTTAGCATTATGTCTATACTAGACTAGTTTTATTTGGGGACATGCACAGGGGGTGGTGCGGTGGCTAGAGCTACTGCCCCTTGGCCCATATCGGCTGAGGTGCCCCTCTCAGCCAGACCGCCCCCAATCTCTATTGTTTTATCTAACCATCGTTCTGTGTTTCTATCTATCATATATATTCTAGTTAAGCAAGTGTCATGGGATCAACATTTTTCCTGCTCTTTAATTAGTTTGATTTAATTACACTGAGTGTAATTTTTGGAATGAGTGCGGTTGATATGATTTGGAAATGAATTCTTGGGGCACGTGAGTACTGTGTATTTAATAGACTCCCTCCAAGGAGACCGAGCCATAATCTCTTCGGCAGAAACTGTCACAGAAAAGGAAAGACAACAGAGCCTTCAGCTAAGACCTTAATTCCTGACTGTGCCTGGATATGATGTCTGCCTACACTCAAAGCTATCGAAACAGATACAAATCCAGCAGGAATTTGGGGAGGGAGTCTCTCTCTTTGTTTCTCTCATTGTCTTAGTCACGGTTTAGTTGAGATTTGAAAGTGTCATTTTCGTTTGCCTCTCACGGTTCAGTTGCTGTGGGCAGGTGGCACTATAGCATATGCATTATTGTTCGGTAATGAATTAGGCACTTTCGACCAGCTACTATTTCCGCTGTCCCTCCAAACAGCTGCCTCTAAATGGCTTTGATCTACTAGCTTGCATCCCCTAGTTTACTAAAACCTAAATAAGGTCCTGCTGGAACGGACTATCTGCCAATTTGAAACTATCATTGACTGTTTCTCTTTGTCTCTCTTAGGCTCTAAGTCTTTTTCACAGTTTGTTGCCATCAATTCTCCCTCTTTCCCTCTCTCACAGTCACACACACAAAGTAAGGGCAAGAAAAAATCAGCTCTCTCGTCTCATTTGTGCTGTATTGCTGTTTTCGGATTTCAGGCAAAGTCTGTCTTGAAGGCTTGACAGCTCTTTGTTTTGAATGCTTAGTATGCAGGAGTTATCCTGACACTGTGAAGCACAGTTCTGGGAGACGCAAACCAGCACCACAACCACATGACTGTATAGTTTCATCTTTTCAAAGTGCTGCAGGGGAAGGGGTATGTGTGGCATACAGCTGCCAGCATATCCAGGTGTCAGCTGTATACTTATCGGTCAATATGATGATATTCATACAGGTGTAATTAAAATAAGCTGTCTAAACTACAGTCATCTAAAGCTACTCATGAGAATGATCTTTGTGCATCGAGCAAACAGCACTTTTTGTCCAGTATCATATCTTATCCCTTTCCCCAGCTACAGTATCTTCCTCTGAGCTGACTATGATTTCATGTTTGAGGATTTCTCAGTGCACCGCTGTTACAATTCTAGGATGGCATGATGCGAAGAAGTCAGTCTCGGTGCCCTCTGAGGGGGTCCATAAATGATTAAGCCTCCTCTTTTCCCTAAAAAGACTAGAGGAGGTTAAACACAAACCGCATACAAACATGACTTGAGCTATTTGAAGCAATTGCATCTGGGTGGATGATTTATAACGTTAGGCTAATGATATATTATATTCCACAGCTGCCGTTTTAAAAACAAAAATGCATTTTGAGCTTAATTAAAATGGTTTTGACAAACTTAAAATTACACACACACACACACACACACATATATAGTGTATAGTATAGTATATAGTATATATATATATATATATAGTGGGGAGAACAAGTATTTGATACACTGCCGATTTAGCAGGTTTTCCTACTTACAAAGCATGTAGAGGTCTGTAATTTTTATCATAGGTACACTTCAACTGTGAGAGACAGAATCTAAAACAAAAATCCAGAAAATCATATTGTATGATTTTTAAATAATTAATTTGCATTTTATTGCATGACATAAGTATTTGATCACCTAAGAATTCAGGCTCTCACAGACCTGTTGCAAACACTAGGTGGCGCTTTTAAGGGCAGCCGCATGAATTTTGAGCTGCTCAGAACATGCCTTTTTTAGCTTTTTAAACAATACTAACTTAACATAGTCTAGAAATGCACGAACGGATCACCTAATGGTGTGATTTTATTCCTAAATTGGGCATCAGGACATCTGGATGGAATTACTCTGAGGAGATATTTGATGGATTCTAGGAAATTGCGGCTTACTTGACTACAGCTGGATGGATGAAAATTCTCCACTGCAACCTTTTAAGTAACTGTCTCTGTCTTTCCCCAAGTTAATAATGACACAACTCGGTTTTAAGAACAATTTAAACTTTCTAATAAGTCTGAAAAGATATGCATTCCCTTTGGCCCCCAAAGTTAAAACCATCTTGCAGCAAACTGGGATTCTACGACTTAGATCTCGCCCAAGGGGTAAGAAAGCTGGGAAAAATTACATTTGCACAATATGTACAATTGTTGGAAATCGTCCTTCTTTCTGTGGGACTACAGTGGATGTTAAGAGCAAGCTGACTGAGTTAAGTCTGTTTACTTCTGACTGTTGCTACCATCCTAAGAACCTAATTTACATTAAGACAAACCAACATAAATCAAGGCCAATCATGCCTGGTTTTCTACTTTCCAATGTGCGCTCTTTACGCTACAAGTGCGATGAGCTGTACAGTATAGCTGTGCATAATAACTCAGCAGTTATTGCTGTATCCGAGACCTGGCTAAATGCTGATATCCCAGACTCAACTGTAACTCTGCCTGGATATACAATACATCGGCGGGATCGTGAGGGCTGTGGGGGAGGAGGAGTCGCTTTGTATGTCGATGAAAAAATCACTCAGATTCGACTGACTCACCTAGAAGAAGACAAACATGAAGCATTGTGGGTCTGGTTACGTCCCAGTCGTCTTCCTCGAGGGTTAAGTTGTATTATCGCTGCTGTGCTCTATTTTCCTCCGCGATCTTCAACAACAGCACAGTCTGACACACTAATCACTCAGTACCTGGATCGTTGCCTTAGGAATATTGAATGCAATTACCAACAGGCCGCAATTGTCATACTCGGTGATACAAATAAGTACAAGACTGAAACCATCTGCAGCAGACATGGTCTGAAACAAATAGTGGCTGGAGCAACAAGAAAGAACAGTCAATTAGACTCAGTTTTTACTAACATTTCCTCCATGTTTGAGTCACCAGAGCATTTGTCTCCTGTTGGCTCCTCTGACCATGAGACTATCCTGCTAAATGCTGGAAACTGGCCCACCAAGCCTGTCAAGCACATTTTTTGTAGAAAACGTACTTCTGAAACAAATAGGCAACTGGGCCTTCTCATGAATACTTCTGATTTTTCTCACATTCATGAGGCTACGGACCCGGAGGCTAAGGTTAGTGCCTTCACTTCCACGATCAAGTCTATCTTAGATAAAACAATTCCATTTAAGAAAGTTTCTATTACAAATAATGATAAACCTTGGATGACCATACAAATCAAAGTTCTGATAAAAGAAAGACAGCGTGCCTTTTGTTCTGGCAATAAAACATCCTACAGTAAACTAAAAACAATTATTGCCAAAAAAATTAAGAACGCAAAGAAACAATATTATAAACATGAGGTCGAGAAAC
Source organism: Squalius cephalus (assembly GCF_949319135.1). Lineage (NCBI taxonomy): Eukaryota > Metazoa > Chordata > Actinopteri > Cypriniformes > Leuciscidae > Squalius > Squalius cephalus. The sequence continues at coordinate 15,349,199 of NC_137127.1, read as the reverse complement.
TGCAAAACACCAAGCCTAAACAATGGTTTAAGTCTGTGAAGACTTTAACGGGGATGGAAGGAGATAAGAGTGATGTGGTGTCTCAGGATCATAACATCATGCAATATGAGTGTGACAACTTGGCAAAGCACTTTGCTTCTGTGTGGGATTATGCAAGTCATATTTCTCCGTCTGAGGAAGAGGTTGCCTGCAAGTTATCCAGTTGTAGTATACCTCTTTTGAGTATTGGGCAAGTTAAGGTTAGACTCCGCAAAGTGAAGGCAACAAAGGCGGCTGGTCCTGACGACATTCCTCCTTGGATATTAAAGACCTTTCACGAGGAACTGGCACCGGTGTTATGTGATATTTTTAACACGTGCATGCAAAATAATATTTTCCCAAAACAATGGAAGGAGGCTGTGGTCAAGGCTGTTCCCAAAAAAACAAAGCCTAGTTTTCCAGTAGACTATCGGCAGATTTCATTACTCAGCTGTGTTGGAAAAGTGTATGAAGGAATCCTCAGAGATGCCATTCTGGAGGATACAGTTGCTAAAATTCAACCATCACAACATGGCTTCATGGCGAACAGATCAACTGACACTGCTCTGATTCAAATTTCGCAATCCTGGCATGACGCACTTAACACCAATCCTAAATTGGATATCCATGCTGTTTTTGTTGATTTTACTCGAGCTTTTGACACAATTGATCATTGTCAACTGCTCTATGCTTTAGCTGACATGAATGTCAGACGACCGCTCTGGCTCAGTGTAAGGAGCTATCTGAGTAACAGAGAGCAAAAGGTGATGTGGGGCTCCTGTGTGTCTAACTCCTATCCAATTACAGCTGGTGTTCCTCAGGGGGGTCTTCTATCCCCTCTGCTTTTTGTCATCGCCATAAACAGCTTGGATTCCTTTCTGCCTCCTTCAGTAATTCCGGTAAAATATGCTGATGATTTAACAATTACTGAATTTTTAATGGGATCCCTACCAGGATTAACTCAGAAGGCCTTGGACTCAGTGGCGGATTGGGGACAGGAATTTTCATTGACAATGAACAGAGGTAAGACAGTGGACATGGTCATTAGCGCCAGGAAAGATGAAAACATTCCCTGCCCTTCCTCTCCCGTAATATCAGGATATGCAATTGGCAGAGTTTCCACCTTTAAACTGCTTGGAGTCCAAATTTCTTCTGATCTGTCGTGGGATGCCCACATTAAGTACATGATTTCGAAGGTGCGTCCTAGAATACACTATCTCTGTGTTGCTAAAAACGCGGGTCTCCCTTGTGATGTTTTAATGAAAGTATATCTGACATTTATATGGCCAGTCCTTGAGTATGCTAGCCCGGTATGGGGTGGACTACCTAAAGGTCTCTCTGATGAGCTAGAGAGGGTCCAAAAATGTTGCTGTCGGATAATAGGTGTTACAACTTCTACTGTCCCATCACTGAGTGAGAGGCGCGACGAGGCCACTATACGTACTTTTACAAAACTACTCAATGACAATTCATCACCACTGCATTGTTTCCTGTCTGTGGCTCCAAGACCTACTTACCTACTACGGCAGCATAGGGAGTTTGTTGTGCCCAGGAGTAAATCAAAAAGACATGAACTTTCATTTATTCCACGTGCTCTTAAACTGTTTTATAAATAATTTACAGTTTGTTTGTTTTTTTGTATGAAGCCTGATGTATTCCAGGTTTTTTGTGTATCTGTTTTACTCTACCTGGTTGGTTTATTTATTATTATGTTTTTTATTTAATTTATTTCAATTAGGTATATAAGGTTGTTCTGAGTATGTGTTCTGTTTGATACATTTTAGGGTTTTGTCCTTCAATATCCTGCCTTGTCAAACTCTAAATAAAACTAAACTAAACCTGTTAGTTTTTCTTTAAGAAGCCCTCCTGTTCTCCACTCATTACCTGTATTAACTGCACCTGTTTGAGCTTGTTACCTGTATAAAAGACACCTGTCCACACACTCAATCAAACAGACTCCAACCTCTCCACAATGGCCAAGACCAGAGAGCTGTGTAAGGACATCAGGGATAAAATTGTAGACCTACACAAGGCTGGGATGGGCTACAGGACAATATGCTTATGCTTACAATATGCAGCTTGGTGAGAAGGCAACAACTGTTGGTGCAATTATTAGAAAATGGAAGAAGTTCAAGATGATGGTCAATCTCCCTCGGTCTGGGGCACCATGCAAGATCTCACCTCGTGGGGCATCAATGATCATGAGGAAGGTGAGGGATCAGCCCAGAACTACACGGCAGGACCTGGTCAATGACCTGAAGAGAGCTGGGACCACAGTCTCAAAGAAAACCATTAGTAACACACTACGCCGTCATGGATTAAAATCCTGCAGCGCATGCAAGGTCCCCCTGCTCAAGCCAGCGCATATCCAGGCCTGTCTGAAGTTTGCCAGTGACCATCTGGATGATCCAGAGGAGGAATGGGAGAAGGTAATGTGGTCTGATGAGACAAAAATAGAGCTTTTTGGTCTAAACTCCACTCGCCGTGTTTGGAGAAAGAAGGATGAGTACAACCCCAAGAACACCAACCGTGAAGCATGAAGATGGAAACATCATTCTTTGGGGATGCTTTTCTGCAAAGGGGACAGGACGACTGCACCATATTGAGGAGAGGATGGATGGGGCCATGTATCGCAAGATTTTGGCCAACAACCTCCTTCCCTCAGTAAGAGCATTGAAGATGGGTCGTGGCTGGGTCTTCCAGCATGAAAATGACCCGAAACACACAGCCAGGGCAACTAAGGAGTGGCTCCGTAAGAAGCATCTCAAGGTCCTGGAGTGGCCTAGCCAGTCTCCAGACCTGAACCCAATAGAATATCTTTGGAGGGAGCTGAAAGTCTGTATTGCCCAGCGACAGCCCCGAAACCTGAAGGATCTGGAGAAGGTCTGTATGGAGGAGTGGGCCAAAATCCCTGCTGCAGTGTGTGCAAACCTGGTCAAGAACTACAGGAAACGTATGTAGTATCTCTGTAATTGCAAACAAAGGTTTCTGTACCAAATATTAAGTTCTGCTTTTCTGATGTATCAAATACTTATGTCATGCAATAAAATGCAAATTAATTACTTAAAAATCATACAATGTGATTTTCTGGATTTTTGTTTTAGATTCCATCACTCACAGTTGAAGTGTACCTATGATAAAAATTACAGACTTCTACATGCTTTGTAAATGGGAAAACCTGCAAAATTGGCAGTGTATCAAATACCTGTTCTCCCACTGTGTATATATATCAGGGTTCCAGACTGCGACCAAAATGGTCGCATATGCGACCATTTTTTGAGAATGTGCGAGTTAAAATTTTATGTGGTCGCATTTGTGCGAGTGCATGGTCATGTACAACTCAGTTAAATTCACGCATGCGCAACAGAACGCCGTTGTATCAGTACATCATGAATCCATTTTCCAAACTGTGTTTTTGACTTACCCTGAATCACTACGGTACGCCTATAATAAGTGTTTATATTCTGACTATTTTATCCCGGGGTCGGCTCGGCTGCGGAGTTGCCCAGTGCCTGCGTGACTCGCGGCTCGCCATAGACATTAACGGAGAGAAGTAGCTCCGGCTACAATGTTCTTCCGCAAGACACTTGCAGTTTATTTATTAAAGAACGTACATGTCACGCGCATTGCACACTGATGGTGAAACGCGCGAATTAGGAATTCAGGAATTACAAGCCAACGAGCCAGCATACAGCCTCAGACACAACTGATGACGAGGGCACAGGTGCGGACAGGGAGGAACCAAGTGAGCAAAGGAGTATAACAAATACATATTATGTTTGTTTTATTATACAAAAATTAGGGCTGTCAAAATGAACACGTTAACGCATGCGATTAATTATTTCAGTTAAACGCGTTAAAAATATTTAACGCAATTAATGCAGCATCAGATTTTTTCTTTCATCCATTGGCTGCTCCATATTATTTTATCACGCTATCATTCATTCAAGTGCTAATAAATTCAAGCGTGATAAAACGCAAAAAATAAGAATTTAAATCTGTAGGCTACTGGCGGCGCACTGTCTTTATATCTCCTCTCTGTGTGATACACGCAACACACACACACACACACACACACAGGACTCATGCGCTCAAAATGCCGCTTCAGACAGCGCGCAGCCGCTTCTCTTTCACGCTTGAACGGACAAAAATACACAAAAGTATGCCAAAATGTTCAATTGGTCGAGTATCCTCGTAAGCACAGTATTAAATTAGTTAAAAAGTGTTAAATGACCGCAAAGAGTTGACAACATCGGATGCTTGTCAGATCCAGATCCGCATTGAGTGCATCAGATCTTAAAGCGACAGCAGCCTAATAAACCTGCTTCTGTGATACATTAATGTAAAAAAATCAAATCAAAGAAAAAAGTCAGAGAAAATTACAGTGAAGTCTGAGAGGTGTAACTTTATTCAATTTATGTATATTTCCTACCTAATAGATCAAATATTTAAAATATACTTTATGTTGTTTCACATTAATTTGGAGATTAAATGTGAAATTATTACAATATAAAAATATATTTAAACCTTTAATGTTAAGTGTGATTAATCGCGAATAGGCTAGTTAATTGTTTTAATCGATTGACAGTACTAAATAAAATACAATCAAACATTAAAAAACATACGTGGTGTTTTTTTGATAGTTATTTTGAATGGTTTTCATTTAAAAGATTAAAACATTTTGCCAACATGAGGTCTTGTGTCACTGTCAGTCTTTTTACATCAGTGCAAAACTAGGGTACGCAAATAAGGACAACTATTCATCAGCATGCATTGATTAATTCCATGTTGTAAAAAAAAAAACAATTTGGTGCGACCAAATCATGTGCTGGTGCGACCAACTGAGAAAGTTGGTAGCACCAGTGCAACCAGTGGAAAAGTTAGTCTGGAGCCCTGTATATATATATATATACACTGCTCAAAAAAATTAAAGGAACACTTTGAAAACACATCAGATCTCAATGGGGAAAAATATCATGCTGGATATCTATACTAATATGGACTGGGTAATGTGTTATGAACGAAAGGATGCCACATCGTTTGATGGAAATGAAAATGATCAACCTACAGAGGATTGAATTCAAAGACACCCCGGAAATCTAAGTGAAAAAATGATGCAGCAGGCTTGTCAATTTTGCTGAAATTTCATTGCAGCAACTCAAAATGGTACTCAGTAGTTTGTATGGCCCCCCACATGCTTGTATGCATGCCTGACAACGTCGGGGCATGCTCCTAATGAGACGACGGATGGTGTCCTGGGGTATTTCCTCCCAGATCTGGACCAGCGCATCACTGAGCTCCTGGACAGTCTGAGGTGCAACCAGGTGATGTCAGATGGACCGAAACACAATGTCTCAGAGGTGTTCTATTGGACGTAGGTCAGGTGAGCGTGGTGGCCCTTCAATGGTATCATTCCTTCGTCCTCCAGGAACTGCCTGCATGCTCTCGCCACATGAGGCCGGGCATTGTTGTGCACCAGGAGGAACCCAGGACACACTGCACCAGCATAGGGTCTGACAATGGATCCAAGGATTTCATCCCGATACCTAATGGCAGTCAGGGTGCCATTGTCTAGCCTGCAGAGGTCTGTGCGTCCCTCCATGGATATGCCTCCCCAGACCATCACTGACCCACCACCAAACCGGTCATGCTGAACGATATTACAGGCAGCATAACATTCTCCACGGCTTCTCCAGACCCTTTCCTGTCTGTCACATGCTCAGGGTGAACCTGCTCTCATTTGTGAAAACCACAGGGCACCAGTGGCGGACCTGCCAATTCTGTTGTTCAATGGGAAATGCCAATCGAGCTCCCTGGTGCTGGGCAGTGAACACAGGGCCCACTAGAGGACGTCGGGCCCTCAGGCCACCCTCATGAAGTCTGTTTCTGATTGTTTGGTCAGAGACATTCACACCAGTGGCCTGCTGGAGGTCATTTTGTAGGGCTCTGGCAGTGTTCATCATGTTCCTCCTCGCACAAAGGAGCAGATACCGGTCCTGCTGATGGGTTAAGGACCTTCTACGGCCCTGTCCAGCTCTGCTAGAGTAGCTGTCTGTCTTCCTGGAATCTCCTCCATGCTCTTGAGACTGTGCTGGGAGACACAGCAAACCTTCTGGCAATGGCACGTATTGATGAGCCATCCTGAAGGAGCTGGACTGCCTGCGCAAACTCTGTAGGGTCCAGGTATCGCCTCATGCTACCAGTAGTGACACTGACCCTAGTCAAATGTAAAACTGGTGAAAAACAGTCCGAAAAGATGAGTAGGGAAAAAATGTCAGTGGCCTCCACCTGTAAAACCATTCCTGTTTTGGGGGTTGTCTCACTGTTGCCCATCTAGTGCACCTGCTGTTAATTTCATTAACACTAAAGCAGCTGAAACTGATTACCAACCCCCTCTGTTACTTAACTGACCAGGGGTGCGTTTCCCGAAAGCATCGTTGGCCAACTATGGTCGCAAGTTCATCGCAATGTCCATTGAACTCTATTGGTAACGACGGAACTTGCGACCATAGTTGGCCAACGATGCTTTCGGGAAACGCACCCCAGATCAATATCCCAGGAGTTTAACTGACTTAATGCTATTCTCTGATTAAAAAGTGTTCCCTTTATTTTTTTGAGCAGTGTATATATTAATATGCATTAAAGGGTCATGAAACCCCCCTCTTTCAGCTCAAGTCTAGCTCACAATCTTTTTGAAAAATGCAACTTAAATGGGTGTGGTGGCTGTGACAAGAAGGAAGGGGAGTGGGTGTGGTATGGCACGGCAGGGGAGAGGGGAGAGGGGGAAACTGTCATCGCCAGTGGCCCATGCATATCGACTGTCACTAAAAATCAGTGGTAAAACGTGAGGAAATGCTAGATTTTTTTTTTATAGCTGGCAAAGTTAAAGTCTATTGAAATACACGGACACCTTATTTTTGTCCTTTCTCAAAAGTAACAATGCCCTGCTACATATATTAGCCTACAGTAATCATAATTGTATTTAAAACATATAAATTGTTTTTATACACACTATAAATGCATATATTTGAAAATAATAAATTTTCCACTTAAAAAAAAAAAAAACTTAAAAAAATTCCGTTCATAGCCTTGATCTACGCGCCCCCTAAACGCACATAATAAAGATGGACAGTGACATAGACATTTTCTCAAATTAAGCATACTTTCCATACAATTGAGGTATCGAAATATCAAAATTTTAATAACGAGTGATTATTTAACAAAAGGCAAGTAAAACGGTCAGGGTTACATTTTAGACACACACACACACACACACCTCTGAAGCGATAGAAAAGTCCTCGGGACCGCATCACTCGCAAGACGAAACCTGCATTGGTGTACAAGGCCGAAGTCCACCATTCTCCCGTTGAATGGTTGCTACACACACATAGTTTAGATGTGTCCGTGGTTGATAGCCAACCAACCGTCCGCAACCGTCTAGCCCTGGCAGCATCGCAGGGAAAGACGCACTGGAACTTTTGCACCACGAAAACAAACGCGTGTCCCATCATTGCCTCTCTCATCTACTACGCGATATCACAGTTTGTGGTGTCATGAATAATTAAGAGAAAGTGTCTTCTCATTGGATAAGAAAACTCAGTACATGAATAATAATGAGACACCGATGAGTCATCAAAGTACTATAGTGCTCTGCCACGTCACCGCCTGTGACGTCGACACGATGAAGATTTTAAACCCGGAAGATGAAAATAGCGGGAAAAAAAACAAAATTTAACCATTTTCCCCCAACTATTAAATCTAACAGATGCTAACATTGTCTTCAATGGTGTTCAACACACATACCTCTGTTAAAATCTCAGAAAATTTGGTTTAGGGTTTCATGACCCTTTAACAATAAAACAATAAAATGCATTAACTATTTTCTGCATGCGTATCTCTGTCACGCATCTGTATAAGATCAGCTCTTTCTTGTCATTTCTGATCACTAAGTTTTGCATCATTCTTATTCAGCTTTTGCCTTCATTGTAAAGGGTTGTTAAATTGTCATTTTCTAATATGTGTTCATGCATGCATAATAAAATAATTAGCTTAATGCTGTTTAATACAGTATAATATCAAGTATAGCATGGCACACCATATGTGAACATTCACACCCTAACTACCCACCTGCAGGTTTATCTGCATTGTTAAATGTAATGTGCATTAACATGATTACAATTTGTGAGTGTCTCTATGGTTCACATGGATCCAGCCTTGAAACTGTGGGTCTAAACTTCATAAATTAAGGCCGAGTATTCAGACTGTGTAATGATATATTGTGTTATAATGCAGCAATTTAGATCTACATTTGTCTTTCTCTCATCTCACTCTATTCTAAGAGGAAATTGCCACACAACCCTGAATGCTCTCTAGAGGAGAATGACTGACTTCAGAATATAGATTGATGGTAGAAATAAAAAAGAGAAGGTTATTGGTCTAAGGATAACAGAGGTGTAGATGCTTCAGAATGTGTCAGGTGCACTGCTGTATCTTTTTCAGAAAGAAATAGCACTTGTTGAAAATGTAAGCTTTTGAATTATAGAATGCAGAGAGCTTGGTGGATGTTATACTGTGCATGCGGATTATTTGGTCTATAGCTAAATATGTATTTCATGTTAGAGGCTGACAGAGAAGGTTGGTAAAAAAAAAAAAAAAAAAAACTCTAACACAGGAACACAGATGCTAAAGTAACTTTTACTTCTTACACGCACGCACGTACTGTACATTGAATGCATTCATGATGTTGGGGCTGTGGCCTTAAAAACATTTATACATTTAAGTTCAGTTTATACTTTTTGCCCTCCGAAAGTGTAGATGTGCCCTAGTTTTGAACAATATCAGCATAAAGCTGTATCATGTCATGTTAAAGTAACATTAAAGGGGTGGTTGATTATGATTTCACTTTTTTAACTTTAGTCCCCGCCCCCGGGAACGCAATTTATAGATTATCAAGACAGAATATGTTAATCAATGACTAGAAGATAACTACACATAAGCTACATAAATTCATCAACTAACCATTCAGAAATGTCCTGTTGCATTCTACATGTCGTCACTTCTTGAGTCTCTCCGTTATTGTCTGAATCCAGTTTTAACATAAAAGGCTAAAAGTTTTTGAAATTTTCAGTGCATGGCTGTGTGAGTGCAAGCTCTTGAAGCTCCGCCCTCTGTGCCGGTAGCAGCAGCTCATTTGCATTTAAAGGAACAGACACAAAACAGTGTGTTTTTGCTTACCCTCAAAAAGTGACAACTTTAATATGCTATATAAAAAAATATCTGTGAGATATTCTGAGCTAAAACTTCACATACACACTCTGAGGACATCAAAGACTTATTTTACATCTTGTGAAAAGGGCATTATACCACCCCTTTAAAGTAACTTGCACATTCAATTGAAGACCAGTAATAATGATTTATCTCAGCTTTGATGCCTGATTCCTGGATTATGTATGATCCACTTTTCTTTTCCAAATGTTACTGGGTCAGCACAGCTGTATTAGCCTGGGTGCCAGCCCAAACCCCACCCACAACATTTTTTGGTCGGGAAGTTCGGTCTGGACTCAATCCGTTGAGGAGTAATTATGCTCAGCTCCCAGAAGGCCGAGCCAATCAAATTGCCAGGGTGGGCTTTAATCGATGATGGACAGATGATCTGCGGTTACGTAATCACTCACGTCATCAAAGAGCGCTTAGGTTGAATTGGTTTTCAACAAAGATGACTGCAGCTGGAGAATGGAGATGTTTAGATTCCGCTATCGCGTCTGTTATAAAAGAAATCGACAGCGTATTAATTTTAAAAGACGAACAGAGAACCGCAATCAAGGCATTTGTCGATCGGAAAGATGAGTTTGCCGTCCTTCCTACGGGATTCGGCAAAAGTTTAATTTATCAGCTGGCTCCGATGGTCGCTAAGAAGATGGGACGCAATGAAAACCCTGTGGTCATTGTGGTTTCTCCTTTGGTCGCACTCATGGAGGACCAAGTAAAACAAGCAACCGAAATGGGCATCACGGCGATATTTGCTTTATTGTCGAGATCTAATCCTAAACGGAGAACTTGTTCGTATATACATACACCTTTTGTATTTCTCTCAAAAATGCTATTCGTGCTTGTAAGTACTCCGCAAATTCTTAAATTCTTTTTACAACAACAGCAAAGATCATTTACACTCATTACTTTACTACTTCTTCCAGCGTGCGTGCAGTTGAGCTCTGTTGACAACTATGCGTCGCTCAACATACGTCACTTACCGCGTTGCTCTGATTGGTTGTAGGTCTATCCAATTGATTGCAGTCCAATTTTTTTCCTGGTTCGGTTAAGACACGGCTCATAATCAAAGCCCTATGGAGCAGTATCAGACTCACATTCTGCCTAGAATATGAGTATGACGAAGCCTTGTCTTATGTGTCATGTTGTCATTGGTTGATTGTCTTATGTTCACAGATGTCCCTTGTCTAGTCATTAGTCTTGTGTGTATTTAAGCCATCATGTTTGCCATGTGGTTTTGTCAAGTATTGTTTCCTGTATCCACTGTTAGTAAGTCCATGTCAATGTTTTAGTCCATGTTTATGTTCACGGTTAAGTTTTGAGTTTCATGCCACTCCTTGCTTTTGTTTTATGTTTGATCATGTTTTGATTTGTAAATAAACTGTACTTCAAACTTCTCTTTGGTTCTCTTCAAACTTGCCTCCAGTGGACTTCATATCGTTACAATTTTTTACAGTGAAAATAAACATAACCGATGGCCATCACATAAGCATATTGATATCTAATTTTTTTTTTTTTTCTCACTAACATTTAGATATTTAAATAGAATAAAACAGCCCGGTCTCACCCCAAAACGTCACATACTGACGCGTCTTGACCATACGGCAACATACGACGAAAAGGGTACCCCTAAAACGTCCATATGAGACGAAGACATAAGCGCACCAGCAGCGCCTCTTAGCGGTACCCTAACGCATACCTAAACCTACCCATAACCCGAATCGTCACATATGGACGTTTTAGGGGTACCCTTTTCGTCGTATGTTGCCGTATGGTCAAGACGCGTCAGTATGTGACGTTTGGGGGTGAGACTGTGTTAAATAAAACCCCATCGATAAAAAGAACTAGCTAGGTTAGCTACCACTAATGACATATACTGTAATTGTTTAAAAGTTGCAATAGAAAACATAATTATGAACAGGAAGCCACACATGCATTAATCATTGCACAACTCTTATTAGTGAAAACCAAAAGCTACCATTAGCTGGCACAGAGCTGATAATGCAGAGACACTTGCAAAACAATAAACTTAGAAAAGCAAAATTATTTTTTTTAAATACATTTGAATGTTTCATAAATAATTTTTGGAAGTGTTCTTCTTTTATATCTTATTAGAAGAGAAGACATGTTTTGAAGTTTTGAATTCAAAAGAATATCTGCGAATGCACACTCCATGTTCATTAGCAGCAAGTCATATTATATTGCGCAGCACTGCTCATTTTCATACATTTTTCATGCATTTGCCCTAACAACACCCTTTAATAAGTTCTTCCTTGTCTTGTCTTGTTTGAGACACATTTTAATCTGCATTTTTACTCCGTTTTGCTCTCACTTGTCTGCAAACGCAAGCTAGGTCATTTTCATAAATTTTCAACATGTTGTTGTGCCTACTTACACATGTTTGGACTGCTAGTCTCCTGGTGTTGAGGGCAATTTAGGATGACAGGCAGCGAATGTAGACCTTGAAATCTAGTCGGAATAAGACACAGATGTCTGGTTCCATTTTAAATTTTAATGTGCGCAAAGGGTCTTCATAAGAGCAAAAGTCCTCCTGGCCCCATATGGTTCATATCTCCACTGCTCAAGCAGAAGGGGGATTTGTATAAGGACTTATAAATATAGAAAGGTCTCCTTCACACTTTCTCTTTGAAGCCGGGCCGGTGTTTAGGAAAAGAAAGGCAAAACAGATTTCACTTTATGAATGTTTAATGAGCCAACGGCTTCGCTGGGAGCGGTAGTTGTAGCATGCACAATAAGGAGTGTTCCATGAAACCCCAACGTGCTCCAAAGGGCGAGACCAGCTTAGACACACACTGCTGTGCCAGTCACAAGCCTTCCTTTCGCAACCCTCCCCTCCCCTCCATCCATACTTACACTACGAAAGAGCAAGAGCAGCCTTGTTCGGAGTGAGAGTAAGAGAGGGATCAGCTAAAACGTGAAACAGATCGACAGTAAAACCGTATGAGAGAGAGAGAGAGAGAGAGAGAGAGAGGTGACTCATTTATTCTAGAGATGGAGGCTGAAGGACCCAGGGCATATCAGAATATGCGGAGCTGCCACTTTTAATTTGGAAATATAAACAACTGTCTTGGTGAGCGCTTTACCTTCGACCCTCATTTAGCGTAACCTAGAACCTGCCATAGGAGCTTATAACAACAGACAGCACCACTAAGCCCGGCTGTGTCCAGGAAATAAAGACGTCATTGTTTGCTCAACTTTTACTTTCAGTTGATCAACAAAAGTAATTGTTCATATTATTATTATTATTATTATTATTATTAACATTATTTCCCCCAATAAAATCATTCTAGAATGGTTTTATAGAATTGGTCTAATTCTTTCTAAATAGAGCTATTCAAACTATCCATTGAAATTCCTGTAATTTTTTTCATCCTGCAGAAAAGCAAAATATTTAATACCACTAATAATAGTTGGATCACATTTGACTTTTGATTTATATACTGTGTATATTGCATTTGTTTTGCAATATACAAAAAAGAGTCCTGCTTCTAAATGTCATTTTTACAGAATGTATTGAAATATGATGTTTCTGTCATGGGTCGTCAAAGGGAAGCGAGGATACAATTGCAGGTAAGGAATTTATTTAAAATAATAAACAAGAACAGAACATAAACAAGAACAGAACATAAACAAAAACTCCTTCGTGGGGGAAAACAAGACAGGCCAAAACTCAAGAACATAACATGGGGGAAACAGCGACAACGATCCACACAGACTGCAAACAAGAGGGAACTAATAAAGGGAAACTAATCAGGGGGAACAGGTGGGAGAACTCAAACAATAATCAGATAACAAGTAGGGCGGGGCTAACAATAACACAAGCACATGGCTCAACATAACAGACACCCAAGTGCAGAACAAGACAGGACAGACATGTGACATAACCCCCTCCTTAAGGAGTGGCTTCCAGACACTCCACTAGAACGGGGGGGACAGACCAGGGCGGGACGGAGGGGACAGACCAGGGCGGGACGGGAGGGACAGACCAGGGCGGGACTGGAGGAACAGACCAGGGCGGGACTGGAGGAACAGACCAGGGCAGGACGGGAGAAACAAACTGTCCCTCGGGCGGCCAGGGTGGAGCAGATTGTCCATCGGGCGGCCAGGGCGGAGACTTTCCCTCGGGCGGCCAGTGCGGAGACTTTCCCTCGGGCGGCCAGGGCGGAGACTTTCCCTCGGGCGACCAGGGCGGAGACTTTCCCTCGGACGGCCAGGTCGGAGACTCTCCTTCGGGTGGCCAGGGCGGAGACTTTCCCTCGGGCGGCCAGGGCGGAGACTTTCCCTCGGGCGGCCAGGGCGGAGACTTAGACCCCTCGGGCGGCCAGGGCGGAGAAGACCCCTCGGGCGGCCAGGGCGGAGAAGACCCCTCGGGCGGCCAGGGCGGTGAAGACCCCTCGGGCGGCCAGGGCGGAGAAGACCCCTCGGGCGGCCAGGGCGGAGAAGACCCCTCGGACGGCGCAGGAACTGGAACAAACACCACCGGCTCAGGCACTGGGACTGGCACCACCGGCTCAGGCCCTGGAACTGGCACCACCGGCCCAGGCACTGGAATTGGCACCACCGGCTCAGGCACTGGAACTAGTCCCACCGGCTCCGACTCAGACACCACCGGCCCAGGAACAGACATAGACACAAGAACAGGCACAAGAACAGGCACAGGAACAGACACAAGAACAGGCACAGGAACAGACACAGGCACAGGAACAGACACAGGCACAGGAACAGACACAGGCACATGAACAGGCTCTGGAACAGACACTGGAACAGACACTGGAACAGACACTGGAACAGACACTGGAACAGACACTGGAACAGACACTGACTCCTGTTCAGGAACAGACACTGGCTCCGGCTCAGGAACAGACACTGGCTCCGGCTCAGGAACAGACACTGGCTCCGGCTCAGGAACAGACACTGGCTCCGGCTCAGGAACAGACACTGGCTCCGGCTCAGGAACAGACACTGGCTCCGGCTCAGGAACAGACACTGGCTCCGGCTCAGGAACAGACACGGGCTCCGGCTCAGGAACAGACACTGGCTCCGGCTCAGGAACAGACACTGGCTCCGGCTCAGGAACAGACACTGGCTCCGGCTCAGGAACAGACACTGGCTCCGGCTCAGGAACAGACACGGGCTCCGGCTCAGGAACAGACACGGGCTCCGGCTCAGGAACAGACACGGGCTCCGGCTCAGGGACAGACACGGGCTCCGGCTCAGGGACAGACACGGGCTCCGGCTCAGGGACAGACACGGGCTCCGGCTCAGGGACAGACACGGGCTCCGGCTCAGGGACAGACACTGGCTCCGGCTCAGGAACAGACACGGGCTCCGGCTCAGGAACAGACACGGGCTCCGGCTCAGGAACAGACACGGGCTCCGGCTCAGGAACAGACACGGGCTCCGGCTCAGGGACAGACACGGGCTCCGGCTCAGGGACAGACACTGGCTCCGGCTCAGGGACAGACACTGGCTCCGGCTCAGGGACAGACACTGGCTCCGGCTCAGGAACAGGAACAGACATCACCGGCTCAGGAACAGACACCACCGGCTCAGGAACAGACACCACCGGCTCAAGTGTGTGTGTAGCCCACACACACCACATGGCTGTGGCCATAATGGCCAGTGTCGCGGTCACTGAGGGCTCAGGCTCAGGAACAGACACCACCGGCCCAGACACAGGCTCGACGGCGGCCATCTTGTCCGAAGACCCAGTCTTGGTAGTGACCTTCTTGTCCGAAGACACAGGCTTGGCAGACGTGACGGGAACACTCTCGGCGGCGGCCATCTTGTCCGAAGACACAGGCTCGACAGGCGTAACGTGAACAGGTTCAGCGGTTGGCATCTTGTCCGAAGACACAGGCTCAGCAGATGTGACGGGAACACCCTCGGCGGCGGCCATCCTGTCCGAAGACACCGGCTCGGCAGACTTGACATGAACAGTCTCTGACTGGGCAGACGTGACATGAACAGTCTCTGGCTGGGCAGACGTGACGTGAACCGTCTCTGGCTGGGCAGACGTGACGTGAACCGTCTCTGGCTGGGCAGACGTGACGTGAACAGTCTCTGGCTGGGCAGACGTGACGTGAACAGTCTCTGGCTGGGCAGACGTGACGTGAACAGTCTCTGGCTGGGCAGACGTGACGTGAACAGTCTCTGGCTGGGCAGACGTGACGTGAACAGTCTCTGGCTGGGCAGACGTGACGTGAACCGTCTCTGGCTGGGCAGACGTGACGTGAACCGTCTCTGGCTGGGCAGACGTGACGTGAACAGTCTCTGGCTGGGCAGACATGACGTGAACAGTCTCTGGCTCCTCCGCAACGGAATCCTCCGGGACATTGGGGAGGCCGGAGGTCTTCCTCCTCCTCCGCCGTCTTCGATGGTGAGGTGCAGGTTCCGGTCTGGACGGAATTAATGGTGGATGGAGCTCTGGGCTAGGCAGCGGCGATGCATTCTCTGGGCTGGGCAGCGGCGATACATTCTCTGGGCTGGGCAGCGGCGATGCATTCTCTGGGCTGGGCAGCGGCGATGCATTCTCTGGGCTGGGCAGCGGGGATGCAGGCGGGTCCAATGTATCCCACCGAGCACGATGGTGGAGATACTTAGTGAAACCCGGAAAGTCTAAAATTTCCAGCCCCTTCATCTCCCATCGAGGCAAGGGATCATCCAAACCAACATTAAATAAGTCCTTAAGGACTATATCCCCAAGCCCGAGTCCCTCTGCTGCCGCGCTGAACCTCAGGGCGAAATCCTTCACCCTGGTCCCCTGCTGTCGGAGAGAAACCAAGTTGCTGAACCTCATGATGCGCTTAAGGTGAGGGCAGGAATCCTTCTGCTGAATCCTCATGATGGTGGATCGTTCTGTCATGGGTCATCAAAGGGAAGCGAGGATACAATTGCAGGTAAGGAATTTATTTAAAATAATAAACAAGAACAGAACATAAACAAGAACAGAACATAAACAAAAACTCCCTCGTGGGGGAAAACAAGACAGGCCAAAACTCAAGAACATAACATGGGGGAAACAGCGACAACGATCCACACAGACTGCAAACAAGAGGGAACTAATAAAGGGAAACTAATCAGGGGGAACAGGTGGGAGAACTCAAACAATAATCAGATAACAAGTAGGGCGGGGCTAACAATAACACAAGCACATGGCTCAACATAACAGACACCCAAGTGCAGAACAAGACAGGACAGACATGTGACAGTTCTTTTATAATGTGACCTTAATAGAATAGACTTACCTTTAGTATCCCGTTGTATAACAACATTCCAAACATTCTGTCACTCCCCAAGCCTAGTTAACACCTTAATTTGGGAGCAGACAGCCCCAGTAACAGTGCTACTTTGCATCTCTAATGATTTCAGTTCCTCTAGGTATGGTGACCTAGATGATGTTATTACATAAAGGCTGGAACTCTCACTGAACAACTAATGCATCTAAACAGGTTGAGCACACTTCTTAACTTCATATTTAAACAAAATGTGACACCAACGCGTCATATCACTCGAAGCGCCAATCAAGCATCTGGCATTGCATATACATTTATATGTGCAGTCATATGCACACTTTGATAAATCAGGATGGCAGTCTGCAGGATACGGTCAAAGAGACTTGTTTAACTGAGTGCGTGTGATGTAGTATTACTCAGTCACAATTACGGTTCATAAGCGATTACCTCATCCACTCTCAGCCTCAGGGTTGATTTGAATTGACTGGGCATGTGAATGCAATGTTGTTCTTGGTGACCAACATTATGTATGACTTCTATCATGGTGCAAGTTCCCTGTTGTTGTTTATAGAGTTTATTTTGTGGATTTTCTGCTTCTCTTTTTTTTTTTAATTGTGCCCCTGAAGAATAATGGCAAACAGAACAGAAAGTTTAAGTTGTTATTCACTGATAGTCTTCCACTCCAGTAAACTTTTGCGACTATAGGTTGCATTTACAGGTTTGCAATCAGAAATAAGTCCTATTATATAAATGTCCTCTCACATAATTAGCTAATAACTAATTTGATTACTGCCAATTGTATAATTCCCACTGGATTGCATAACAGTTCTGTCTGTGTCCTGGGGAAATGCTAACAAATGCTTTGAAATAAGTACTTGAACTCTTGCTCTGAGATGAAGGGGAACTTAGTTTGCACTTGACAGTCTGTTGGCTTTTGCACATTCCAATGCTGCTTGAAAAGTATTACTCTGATTCGTGATCTGAAAGTTTGGCCTCCTGGCTCACTAGCTAGAGAGCCCATCTTTCATTCCAACTGTTGTGAGATCAAATCTCGCTGTTTTAGCGTCCTGTAGGTGTGGATTTTTGCTTGCCAGGACAACACCAACTCAAACTCCTCCACAGAAAAGCAGCAGCAAACTAATATATGGTAAACAAACACTTAAGATGAACTTTATTTCCATAATCTGTGCAAGGAAATATTTTGGCAATGTCCGTGAAGTTTGAGACTGTGCAGTGGTTATGCAAATGATCCCCACAAAATGATGCCTTTGTGTTTTATTTTTATTTTTATTTTTTTACATGACGGGGTGCCTGTTCATTTGATTCTCACATATGGCAAATTGTTTTTTTACAGCACTTCCTCTGATGCTCAGTGGAACAGAGATTAGGGTACACCACACGCCTTGGTATAAAAGTGTCGTTCAGTTCTCCTACACAGCAGTGCATGACCATCTGCTTATTATAGCATGCTTTGGACCATCTTTTGCTTATTATCTATCTATCTATCTATCTATCTATCTATCTATCTATCTATCTATCTATCTATCTATCTATCTGTCTATCTGTCTATCTATCTATCTATCTATCTATCCATTGTTCTATCGTTCTATCTATCGTTCTATCTTTCTATCGTCTGTCTGTCTGTCTGTCTGTCTGTCTGTCTGTCTGTCTATCTATCTATCTATCTATCTATCTATCTATCTATCTATCTATCTATCTATCTATCTATCTATCTATCTATCCATTGTTCTATCGTTCTATCTATCGTTCTATCTTTCTATCGTCTGTCTGTTCATATACAAGTAGCCTACCAGTGAAAATGCTTCTATTTTATATAACTATGTAATTACATTTTTTACTTTTTTCTATTTAATATTTATTATTCATTTTATGTAATTACATATCTTTGTTTCACCTTTTTTATTTTCAAAAGTTCAGTTTATTTTTTTAGATTTAAATGAAAAAAAAAAAAAAAGTCATATTTTCATTTAATATCAGATCTTTGTATTACTTAGATTGTTGCTTTGTTTTTCTCCTGGCTATAAACTGAACACTTTTATTAATTTATTGTTGGCACTGTCTGCTTAAACCACAATTTAACACTACAAAAACTATAATCTACATTTTGATGTGTTGTGCTAAATTCTATACATAAACTGTTGCATTGGTTCAGATGTTATACTTTGCTACTAGTAGCAGGTTGGTTCCGGTAACATGTCAATGCATTAACTGTGTTTATTTGTCAGGGCCAGTGGATCCCACGGCCCTTCCTGCCAGGGTGGGTTTTGGAGGAAAAATAAAAATAATAAACCATGTTGCATTCCCTTTAACGAAAGAAAGGAGCTAGACAGAGTTCAACCTGTGGGAGGAAACTCAGTGTTCAAGGCTTTTCTCTTTGATTCTTTAAATTCTTTATTTATTTATGCTTGCAGTCTGACTGTCTCTCAGCAACCACTGCTTATGATGTGACTGCATGGAGCTTCTTTAAATAATATTTATTCAAAGTGACGTATTCAATACAAATCAGCCTGATACTGCAGTATAAAATTGCTACCATGAGGAAAACGAAAAAGAAATCAACCGGAACAAAATCTGCAAATGTTGGGGTCAGGGGGAATATATAGTTTGAAAATGGAGGACATATTAAGAGTTTGATAGAATTGGAGTGTTTTGGGAAATTTGCTTTTTAAATCTGGATTCCTATCAATAGAATTGCCATGAAAGTTTTTAATTAAATAGAATAAATTCCCTCCAGACTTTAAGCAAACCATGGCTGCGTTTCCCAAAACCTTCTTAACGCTAAGTCGTTCTTAAGTTAGTCCTTAATCTGTTCCTTATCGTTAATACGTGTTTACCGAAACGTTTTTAGTTAAGTATACCTTCTGTAAGTCATACGTTCGGAAGGTTGGTCTGAACCGCTCTTAGCTTTACCTTATCACTGTTGCAGGTCTATATGAATATAATTCTGAAGTTTTATTACACCCAGACAGTGTTCAATTAGGCTAATTCAAGTGTTTTCATACAAAGAATAAAATTGTCATTACACTGATTGTTGTTAGATTTTTAATTATATTATTATATTTATTATATTAACTGTAATTAAAGAGCGCTTTTAAAGGCCAGTGAAAGCATAGGATACTGTCAGTTAAGTCCTATTCGGACGCTAATTGTTTCTCATGTGTTCGTATTTTAACCATTTACAGGGGTAAGTCATGATTTTAGTGCCATCCGAATCCATAATGTCAGTGTTTTTCTTCACCCAACCCATGTAAAAATCCCTGGCCAAATTAGTACCTACTGTTTTTTGACAAGCAGGTTGTGTGGTAATTAAATTGCCGTCTGAATCCACATCACTGAGTTTACAAGAAGAGATTCAAAATTCACTGTTTAAATCCTTTTTGATCACTGCCGAGCACCGAATGTAAGATGTACACTTTTATTACTGAAATGCTGTAAAGTATTTACAAGAACAATATTTCATCGCAGCTCCACCTCAGCGAACAAAAATGTGAAAGAGAAGAAAGCACGTAAAAATTTGAAATGGTTATCATGGCAGCAATATATGATACAATTTTAAAATATGTAGGCTAGGCTATTATAGGCTATTATAGTTTGGATTCTTTTTTATAATATCCCATGAGTCCTGAAAAAATGCAATTTCAACTATTTCTGAAGTGCTTCTTTTATAAAGAACACCGCTTTCTCACATAATGCAGTGAAGCAGCCCCTGCACGAGAGAATAATTGATTCTCGATTCATCGATATCAACCATTTCAGCACCATCGCCACGGACTGCACCGGGTAACGTCGCATGTAAGAAGGTATATCTTAAGCAGCTTCCTAAGGTATGGTTCGGGGAACACGCCTAGAAATGATACACCTTTAGTTAATTTATTCCTTAAGAGTCTTCGTAGCACGCTAAGAGACAACGTTATCGGGAAACGCAGCCCATAATTATATGAACGTTTTCTTATATCTTTATAACGAACTAACGATGTAAAGTTAAAAACTGAAAATTTTGGCAACCCAGAAAATTACCACCATTTTGATATTGTTGAGGTTTGAATCGGGCTTGGAAAGTGCCAGAAAAAGTGTGACCCTCATAGTCTCATAGAGCCTTCTGTCTACTACACCCTTGATTAGGGCTAAAATATGTTGGTTTTCATATATGTTAGTAGTTCAAAAAACTGTAATTGACAGAATACTAATCTTCTCAACACAGACAGAACACAGATTGGAAACTTCTAATGTAGAAAGAGGGTGATTTACTGTGTCTCAATTCTTTATGGTCCTACAGACAGAAAGAAGCTTTTCCTCTCTCTGGGTTTCTGTAATTTTAGTTTGACTGACATTGAGCAGATGTATCATAGCTGATACACTTGGAAGGGCAAACAGAGTTCTGAAACAGAGCCATCTATACTTGTTGGAGACCATCAGAGGGACATTGTGCTACATTGAAAACAGTAATTTAGTTTTATGAGGCCGCTTTACACCCTCTCTCAGAACCTTAGAATTAAACAATTAAACATTTTTGGCTGCTTTGCCTCAAGAGGAGCCTATGTAAACACACTCTTTCAACTACAATGCATATTCACGGATTGCAGATTTGTTCTCTTATCAAATATAGTTTGCATTGCTCCATCCTTTACTAACAGTATTTTTGCGAAGACTCCATTACATTGTGCTAATCCACAATGAAACTGACAGTGTTGGGAAGGACACTTTCAAAACGTATTCGTTACAGAATACAGAATATATGCCCAAAAATGTGATTTGTAACGTATTCTGTTACGTTACTCAATCTGAGTATCGTATTCTGAATACTTGGATTACTTCCACATTGAATTGCATTTTATAAGTGTTGGCCATCAAATCCTGCTTAATAAACAGACCTATTCTTGTGGGGTGGGGGTGCGGTGATGCGGTGGTGATGCATATGCCAATAAAGCACCTAAAAGCTGTCACAAAGAACCGGCAAAAGTAATAATTATGAATATGTCAAATATAGAAAGGAGATATTTTAATTGTTTATTAATAAACAAGTGTTTTCTTTGTCAGTGTCAGCTACAAAGATGAAGTTGACGATGCTGACTCGCGATCTTCGATCTTAATCTTAATATTTCCCTCATATTAAATATAAAACGCATGTAGACCGATATTTTTCTAAT
The DNA here is from genome assembly GCF_949319135.1 of Squalius cephalus. NCBI lineage: Eukaryota > Metazoa > Chordata > Actinopteri > Cypriniformes > Leuciscidae > Squalius > Squalius cephalus. Next base: position 15,327,490 of record NC_137127.1, on the reverse strand, counting down.
GTCTGGACTCCTTTATTAAGGGAGTGTGGATATATAAACAGACGTTTCACTATTGGTATTAATGCATTTTCTGAGAATTTATATTTCAAGTTTTGACTGCAAATGTCACGTCCATATCGCTGGAATTGACCAATTAAAAAAAAAAAAATCTTCAACTAGTTTTGTGGTGTAGGTCTACGTACTTGAAAAAAACCTACTTTAAGATGCTTCTTCAGGTTTGAGGTGGAGTCTTTGGACGCTGAAAGGAGGTTGGTTGCTGTGCTACCTCACAACTAAGAACAAGCACAATGTTTGGTCAATTTTACTTTCAACGGTCTTTTTGGACAACACAATTTTTTTTTTTTTTACTGCACATTTACCTATTTAATTCAACTCCTCAATTTACAAAAAGGTCAGGCGATAACTAGAAATAAAGTGATTTAAAAATGTCTATACTTTAAAACTTTAAAAGTTTTAAGGTGATAGGTAGATATGTAGATGGATAGATGGGAGAAAGACAGACAGACAGACAGACCCGTACATGCGTGTATATAAGATGGCAGCACGTGTCCACTCATTTAGGTTTATGCTAAGGAGCCAAGACGAGGGCCATTCAGTGGTGGTTCAGGAATGTGGCAGGAGGGACGTAATGTCTCTGTTCCCTCCATCAGGGAACAAGGGTCACATCAGAAACCAAGACGTTCCCCATCTGTCAGTCACTACAACACACAACATTATGTCGACTGACAAAGAGGGTCCCAATGGAAAATGCCACAACCACTGAACTGTTTTACGAGTGATGAAAGCTGTAACCGTTCCTTTTAGCAACTGCTCCCATTGAGTCGTAACCTACCCAGCGCCCCACGTAAGCACAGAATGATAGTCCTCTATGCCAACAGTATGGAAGGGACAGGGCTTACAATGGAGACGGTCATAACTGCTGTTCCTTTACATTGTTATTTCATGGAAAGAGAGCTTCAGTTCTCAATTCCCTTTTTTTCAGCCATGACCAGTGTTTGTTAATACTGGGGAAGTGTACCTAGTCCAGTGGAGATGCACACTATGGATGCCACATCCTACCCATAAGGAGGAACATGTGGTAACACACATATGGACTGACCTGTGGGGCAATGCTACAGATGAAAAGACCTCTGCGGTAGGTCCTGCCTAGACAGGGATGAAACTACTACAGACACAGAAGTGGGGCAGAGCAAAATCTGCCCAGGGAAAGACATGGGTTTACCAACAGGGAAACCGTACAGTGGAATAATACACATATGGGATTACCATGGGGGAATCACAACACATGGGGCATCTTATAGACGCTGACCGAGCAGGAATGCACTTGATTACTGGGCCGGTACGCATCCGCCGCATCTGACTGGCGAAGGATGCTCGGAGAAAACACAAAGGTGAATTGTGTTGCAAGCGAGACACCAAGCCAGCCTTCCCGCACATTTTCTCTGTTTGTACCCAACACATAGGAAGAAACCGGCTCCACCCCGAGATTGTACAATCTCGCAAGGGTGTTAGGTGTCACCTAGCCTGCAGCTCTGCAGATGTCAGCCAAAGAGGCACCTCGCGCCAACACCTAGGAGGAGGCAACACTCCAAGTGGAGTGAGCCCTGACTCCAAGGGGGCATGGCTCACATTGAGACTGGTACGCCAAGGCAATGACATCCACTATCCAGTGGGCCAACCTCTGCTTGGAGACAGCTTTTCCCTTCTGCTGATCTCCAAACCAGACAAATAGGTACTCAGAGCTTCTGAAGCTCTGCATGCTGTCCACGTAAACTCACAGGGCATGAACGGGACACAGCAACGCCAGGGCTGGGTCTGCTTCCCCTGGGGGAAACGCTTGAAAGTTCACCACATGGTCTCGGAAGGGAGTGGTGGGAATTTTTGGCACGTATCTGGGCCGGGGTCTCAGGATGACATGAGAAGAAGCCGGCCTGACCTCAAGGCACGATTCACTGACCAAAAATGCCTGCAGGTCCCCTACCTTCTTGATGGAAGTGAGTGCGGTTAGGAGCGCTGTCTTTAGGGACCGGATCTTAAGCTCAACTGACTCAAGCGGCTCAAAGGAAGCTCTCTGCAGATCAGAAAGGACCAAAGAGGGATCCCAGGAGGGGGTGAAGTGTGGCCTGGGAGGATTTAACCTCCTGGTGCTTCTCAGGAACCTGACGACCAGGTTGTGCACGGGGGAGTGGCTCAGCATGCAAATTCCTCTCGCCAATCCCACTGGCTGTTTTTCTAAGACTCAGAGGTGATTGGGGCTCCCAAGTGAGAATCCATTTATCAGTCTATATAACTTTGTATTGACTGACAGATGTGGAACATGTAGAGGTAGTATGTTCCAGTTATTTGGAAATTTTGAAAGTTTTGTTCCCATGTTCTCAACATGGGGTGTACGATAAAGTTATGTTAGCGACCTTTACAAAAATGTGTTTGTAGTTTTAGTTTGAAAGTATTATTTGCTACATGATAGTTTGCAGAACTGTGCAATAACTTCAGAAAAGGCTGTGTAACACAGACATGGCATTTTACACAAGCTCAAGCAGGTGAATCACAGCACTACATATTGTAGCACATGATAATGATGAAAAACAAAACTCGCTGAGATCAAAACACAGTGGCAGGTTGCCACATAAGTGCACACCCACAATTGCTCCTGTGACAGAGGACAGTATAGCCACCTAATCTAAGTCAGAGTACTCTGGCTCTGATTTGTAGCCTAAATAGATGCTCTTTTGTCTGCTCCTTTATTTAATTTTTACTTCAGTGTGCGTGCGTGCGTGCGTGCGTGCGTGCGTGCGTGCGTGCGTGTGTGTGTGTGTGAAGGAAGGAGAATGAGAGGAAGAGGGACTGAACAATTTGTGTTCATATCTCTCCTCCATCTTCACATCAAGGACACTGCATGCCACTGCTGAAGCTGCCGTCGTCATGGAGACTAGTGCTAGTTGCCTTGGGCACCATAGGGATTGCAGGTGATGAAAGCTGCTTGAGCCACATGAGGTTGAATTGACCTTTGACCCTGGGATGGTTGGATCAGCAATATCAAATCACCTAAGTTTAAATGGTCCACTCAGAGACTATGGTGCAGGTCACACGAAAACATGCTAATAGACAGATAATATGAGGAAAATTAAGCATGTTTTAGTCCATTGTTTTTGCATTTAATTTTTGCTACATTATTTTCATGACAATGAAGCACATTTTATTTACAATTAAACCATTATGTTTTCTATGTTTATTTTTTTTGTAATTTATTATTAAATGTCACTTTAAATGTAATATCTTAATATATCTATTTTTATAATTGACAAATTAAATATTATAATATGTAATAAATCAGGGCCTGAATTTTAAAGGGAAAATGAAATTCCTCCTTTGTTTTGTTTTTTACAATTCCTAATTCCTAAATATTTGCTCACTCAATGTTTTTTTTTTTTTTCTTCAAAATGGGGTAATTTTTGTGCAATAGCTTACACACAGCACAAGGATGCTTGATTTCAAATTTTGAATTGAATTTAGAAACAGTCAGTTATCAGTCAGTAAAATAAGAACAAATAAATTACTGCACAAGCAGTAACACAAATAAATGCAATTTAATAAAGATACAAATGAAAGGTAGGTGTAGCAGCAGTCTTCAGGTACAGGATACAGAAATACTACAGAAGTTGAATAAAGTTATCAAATGTAAAAAATAAAAATAAAAAAAAACACTGGATATTCTTCACTGTAAATTTAAAATATGACATATCATGTTACCACAAGTTAATATGACATTCCCACGAGTTAATATGTCGTAGCCACGACAAAACAAAGTGAACCAAGCATGTCCTCTTCCAGTCACTACTTGGACCACTGAGCAACTTTTCAGACACTTTTTGACGTTGTCTCTGTTTCAGGATTGGCTTGTACTAGGAATATGACAGTTGAAGCCCATTTCCTGAAGATGCCTGTACGTGGTGGCTCTTGATGTACTGACTGCAGTTTGAGTCCACTCCTTGTGAAGTTCACCCAAGTTCTTAAATCTTTGCTTTACAATCAACTCAATGCTGTGGTCATCCCCATCTCTGTTGCTTGTGCACCTTTTCCTACCACACTTTTCCCTTCCAGTCAACTATGAATGTGTTTCAATACAGCACTCTGCGAACAGACAGCCCTTTCAGCGATGACCTTCTGTGACTTACCCTCCTTGTCGAGTGTGATGATGATCATCATCTTGACAACTGTCAAGACAGCAGTCTTACCCATGATTATTGGTTGCTTGTAATGAACTAGAACTAGAGATATCCAGTGTTTACACTGTATGAATGGTAATTTAATCAAACTCGGAATGAGATTTTTTTAAATTTTATTTTTAAGCTGTAGGCCGTAATTATTGACATAAAAAAGGATTGAAACAGTAGTTTACACGTTATGAGTCTAGAATATATTTGCTTTTCACTTTGTTATATACTGTATATACATTTGCTTGTGCAGTGAATGCTAGTCAGCTACACATAGAATCTTACATAGAAATTACACATAGAATCACAATACATACTGTATATATATATATGTAATGTTCGGCAACATTGCAGAGAAAGAAATTTGACTGACTGTCATTCCCTGCACAAGAATCTATTTTTGTGGCCTAACTTCAGAAAGCAAAAGTCAGTATAATGTGCGTTTTTCATCCTTATCATTGTGTATTTATTTATTTATTTATGTGTAAATACTCTTTAAAATGGATCTGTCAGTGAGGGGAAGGAGAGCAGGTCTGGAGGGTTTTGCTGTGTGAGGACATTCGGGGAAGGAGGAGTTATTCCTACATGGGCCTCGGTGATAAGACTCTGTGTCTAATATGCGCCTCTGTGTCCAAATCATAAAGGGACTTAGTGAAGGTTTTACAGAGCAATCCTCTATCCCAGCAGCCAGCCTCAACAAACCAGCATAAATAACCATCCTACCATTCTGGTCAAGGCAGGAAGAGGAATTCAGTAAGGGTAGAGATATTGTGTGTGCATGTGGGTGTGTATTTGCAAGTGTGTATTAGTGTTTTTGCATTGTGGTGGCATAAATAAAGCAGATGGACCACTAGTGCATTGTGATTTACTCACTGTGTACATTAGAGATGGTGTGTATTCAGTATTGGCTGAATGCTACAAGCTAAGGCCAGTAACTCATGCCATTTAGAAAATGAAACAAGATACAATCTGCTAAGATTTCATATACTTATACAATAAGCAAAATAGTGGTGACTTGCAAGTAAATACAACTCACGATTTCTTCAGAAAATGTAAAATTGCAGTTAATTTATATACCGTTGCAGGTGTTTTACCAGGCAAATAATATACTAATCGGTGTTTACTGCAGTGTTTCTCAAACTTTTTTGGTCATGCCCCCCTTTAAACCTTTAAAAAATCCTCTCGCCGGAACACGGCAGTGGAGCGGTGCATTCACAATAGCAGCGTGTGATACCGTCCACTGAAGAGGTGCTTTTCTATGGAGAGGAACTTCTATGTCTGGCTTGTTCAGAGGGTGACAAGTAAACGGTCTGCAAAAGAATGATTCCGTAGAATTGGTGTTAGGTGCCACTTTAAAAAGGCAATGTCAGGTGTTAGACACACTAGATAAGAAGTGTGCTCCACCCTTTGTATTTTTGTTTTCTTAGAGAAGGATTTTAGGGCGTTGAATACGCTGAAGAAATCGTTTTATTTTTCACATTTTATTTTATTAAGTTAGGGGTTGTGGGGAATAGGTTATTTTAGTTGGTGCCACCTTTCCCCTATAATTATTTGTATATTCTTTTTCCTTTATTTGTTTATTTTTTGCTTTCCTATTTACTTTGTGCATAGCTCACTCACTGTATCTAGTGGCTTCGGCTTGTAATAAATTATAACGTTCTCAACACTTGCTGTATTCTATTCATGGATCTTTCTGCTTTTCCCAATCTACCAGCAGTAGTGTGATATCTGAATGTTGCGTTCCATCTCCTCAACCTTTAAAGATCGTAACAAGCACCAATCGCTATCCATGCACTTGAAAGTTGTTGCAATGGCTGCTATTTCAGGTGCTATCAATGAAGAAGAATGAAAATAACAGTGCTTTCTTCTTAAATACCATGGCTTTACAATTCGTTTAACTGAAGATTTTTCACTGACATTGTGTTCAAGCATGCATGGTTGATCAAGTAAAAATATGATTTAGAGAGTTGACAAGGAAGGAGAGAGAGTGTCAAGCACTCATGAATGAAATATCCCAGTGCAATATGTGTCAGCTTGACCTAAAGAGAAAGTGTACGTCCATTTGAGCAAAACATGTCTAACAAGCACAACAGAGAAGCTATGATTTGATTCCCACATCTTTCACACAAATGACAAAATCATTTGGACGTGGAAGTCTTTGAATCAAAGCTACAAAGTGCCAAATTTTACCACTGGGGCCGTTCACACTGAACACATTTTTCCATTCCACTGCACTGCTTTTACTTTGTTTTTTTTTATGTAAATACACTAGATGGATGTCTTTAACTGCTGTGCTCGCGTTAAGGCCAATTTACACCACACAGACAAATGCCAACAAACCTGTTTGTTGGGTTTTGTGGGATCAGTGTGTTACCCCTGTCGGTGTCTGTTGCCATTGGTCGGGGTTTGTTTTGTCTGTGTGGTGGGAATTGGCCTTTAAAATAAGTTCAAAGTTTAAAAAAATTCTCTAACTTGTGCTTTTTTTCCCATTCCACTTACCTGCGTCTCATGTTTTTAACAGCAAAAACATGTGTGTGAGTTCCGTAAAAGCAGTTTGGTAGATTGGAAGTATTTGCATTTGCAGGCTGAATGATTTTCACCCTACAGTAATTCGGCAAGTCTCTGTTTCAATAAAAGCAGAGTAGTGTTAAATGCAAAGAGGAACGGGAGCATGGTTTATATGGTGAACCCTGCAGCATGGTGGCATTTTGTCCTTTTTAGGGGCACCAATTAAGTCGCTCTCCCATTAAACGGCAAATTCAGCCATTATGTAACAATTCATCAGCTTTAATAGTCGGACGTTTAAAGTGTGCCAGCTTTGTCTCACATTCAATGCTATGGCCGTTTGTTTGTGGCCTGCTTTACACCTCCACCAGCAGCATTAAGCTAGATGGCTTGTATCACAGAGGCAGCTTTTGTTTGTGCTGGCCCCCATTACTCCGATTTCACAGTCGCTTATGAATCACACACACTAGGGAAGAGGAAACGGGGTCATGTCTTCTGTAATTACCCCCATTACGGGTGTCCATAGTCTCCAAATACCTCCTTGTGTATGTTGTGTGTGAGTGTGTGTGGACATGAAAAAATAATACAAAGAGATTCCTTTTACAGCCATAAGCGTGAACATTTAAATATGTGTAGTTTAATGGATGTACTTAAAGCACGCTATCACTATTACTATTGTATATACTAGTATTAACTCATCCCACACGGTTTCAGACATGAATTGAACTTCAAATTATAATAAATGAGGTGGGAATTTACATACAGGTGCTGGTCATAAAATTAGAATATCATCAAAGAGTTGATTTATTTCAGTAATTCCGTTAAAAAAGTGAAACTTGTATATTATATAGACTCATTACATGCAAAGTGAGATATCTCAAGCCTTTATTTGTTATAATTTTGATGATTATGGCTTACAGCTTATGAAAACCACAAAATCAAAATCTCAGAAAATTAGAATATTACATGAAATCACACAGTAATTACACAGTAATCCCATGGTCATTGAAGCAGGTTTTGGTTCTTTTGGCAGTGTGGGCAGGTGCAAATCCTGCTAGAAAATGAAGGAAGCATGAAGTGCTCTGGAAATGTCCTGGTAGATGGCTGCGTTGACTCTGGATTTAATAAAGCACAGTGGACCAAAGTCCTCTTTTCTGATGAGAGCAAATTTTGCATCTCATTTGGAAACCAAGGTCCCAGAGTCTGGAGGAAGAATGGAGAGGCACACAATCCAAGATGCTTGAAGTCCAGTGTGAAGTTTCCACAGTCTGTGTTGGTTTGGGGAGTCATGTCATCGACTGGTGTTGGTCCACTGTGCTGTCCACTCAACACAGCCGTCTACCAGGACATTTCCAGAGCACTTCATGCTTCCTTCAGCAGACAAGCTTTATGGAGATGCTGACTTCATTTTCCTGGTTCAATGACCATGGTATCACTGTGTAATTACTGTGTGATTTCATGTAATATTCTAATTTTCTGAGATTTTGATTTTGTGGTTTTCATAAGCTGTAAGCCATAATCATCAAAATTATAACAAATAAAGGCTTGAGATATCTCACTTTGCATGTAATGAGTCTATATAATATACAAGTTTCACTTTTTTAACGGAATTACTGAAATAAATCAACTTTTTGATGATATTCTAATTTTATGACCAGCACCTGTACATTTTAAAGCACATCATGTCAAAAATGTGATTGGTCCTTTATTTAAACAATGATTTTGTTTTTCCTGACAAGCAGAAAAACAAATATTTGAAATGCCTTTCCCCTCATTGATAGCTCTTTTGGTATTCAGGTATTTATGCACTTGAATTATGAATTGTCTTTTTTGACTATGTCCATGGCTCCACAAAAAAAAATTATAATAATAATAATAATTGTAACTGTACAAAAGCACCCACAAGGACTTTCTGAGTAATTCTCATCACAATGGAGGCTCTATTGTGTATGTCTCTCTCTTTCTCTCTTGCAAATACTGCATTGTATGGGGGGAAAATGATTTTACTCAATGGGCATTTAAGGCTGACACACTATTAGAAACAATAAGGACCGCTAAACACTCATTATGCTCCTCAACATCTATGTAAAATCATATCTGCCTCCGCACCATTGTGTCATGTGTCTTTGGAAGGAACAAATTGAATAGAACAATCAATTTTTATCCCAAATATCAAGTTGATTACAGATGTAAAACACTTATCTACAGGGACTACAATAGCCAAGACTGAATTTTATATCACTCCTGATATATACTGTATGTGATAACCATAATGCCATCAATGTGTTCAGTGATAAGATTTAGCTATCAGCCGGTCCACACAGAACTGCATGACAAGCTTCACATTTTTTTCAGAATCAGATTGTTCTTCATGAAATTTAAATGTCACCTTGCCTGTTTATATATTTATATATGTATGTGTGTGTGTGTGTGTGTGTGTGTGTGTGTGTGTGTGTGTGTGTGTGTGTATGTATATGTATATATATGAAGAGTTAGCAAAAAGCCTCTAAGTGCCATCTGAAAATTTCTTCTAGAATGGTCATTTTTATCAAGCTTGTATATTTAAGTTCAGTAATTTCACTTAAATTACAATTTATAGGTAATTTTCATTGCCATTTAAGTGAAATTACTGAACTTAAATATACGAGCTTGATAAAAATGATCATTCTAGAAGAAAATTTCAGATGGCACTTGTGGCACTTGGAGGCTTTTGTATCAGAACTCTTCATATACAGTATATACATATATATGTGTGTATATATATATATATATAGCCTATATATATATATATTCGCGAGAAACGGGATAGCTGCTGATAATAGTGAAGGACGATATACGAATACAGAGATAGGCGTCGTATTCCTATAGGTAGACGTGGATCAGCTGAGAATGAGCTGATGCGAACTTGACTAACATGACTTGCCAGAACTACGCTTGATTTCTTTAAATACACATTGTCGCACTGTTGAAAAAAAACAGCTAAAAACAGACCAAGCTGGAGACATTTGAAAAATTAATTTGTTCACATATCGAACTTCACTGTTCAAGCTGTATGTTTTTGATTCAATTAAAGGAATTGGCTCATAAGACTCATTTGTTCATGAATTGGATTGCGCTGGTCATGCTGTATATTTTTTATTTTTGCACTAAATAGAACCACCTCTTAAGAGTCATTTGATTGTAAATTGGACCACAATGGGGTGGTTGAATGTTTGTTTTTGCATGCGGCCTGTGAGAACAACTCAACAGAAAAATGTTTATTGTGGCACGCACTGTATTTTTATTACATCACATTTAATACAGACAGCAAACCGACGTTAACAAGTAAAAAAAATGCAATTTGTTTTTCCGTGGCACTGAATATTCATCAGGGGGAGATCCACACCTCAAACGCAGGGAACACTGTATTTACCCTATCAAATGCAATAATTGACCATCTAATTTGTGTATCCAAGCTGCACGAAAGGGACACTGAAAGTGTCTTGATGAAGATGAGACAACGTATTTTGCTCTCTTATTCCATTCCCTGTTCTTTCTCACAGAAAAGAGTGAGAACAGATCTCATATTTCTGAGTTCCCTCATCAGGCCAGCATATCAGAGGATTCAAATTACACACAAAGCCCTTTGAGCAGCAAGTCAAGCCCTCAGTCTCTCAGGAATAGCATCCTCCGGTACGTAGTCCTTGCCTCCAACCAAGTAATCTCACTGGAGGACACTGCGGTGACTCAGTCTGGTAATTGCTTTCTGCTTAACCGGGTCCACAGCTCTTGTAAAACAGAGCTTCATCTGCTGCAATGTAGGCACATGAAACAAGAGACCAGAGAACTTTCCTCCAAACTGAAAACTCCTCCTCCCTGCCTCCTGAGACACCAGTGGGCATCTGAAGGACTGCCGATCGATATCTCTACTGAACGTGAGATCAATATTTCATTTTCAGGAGTTTTCTTTAATAAACAGAATCATTTGCGGGATGAAAATTGCATATGGCAGCACTATTACTCACATTAACACGCCACAAGGCCAGAACTCAGTCAGTTATTAGCCCTTGTGGAATAACAATACTTATTTGTCCTGTGAGTACACGGTTGAAATGCAACCCCACAAGACTGCGCTTTTGGCTGGGCCATTAAAACTGGTTCTGAATTGTTCTTTTTACATCTCACAACCTTTAACTAAGTGGTTTTTGCAATTATTGACAATCTTGCATCATCAGTGTTTTCCTGAGGTACCTCTATGATTTACATGTAGCATGTACACATGTACAAATTTCGAGTATGGGTTACCATACCTGGCCTTTACATCATGTCACTGTCACTTGATTTGGGCTGTTTGTGGGCTAATTTCAGGAGTGTTATTCACACAGATTGTAAATGAGAGAGCTACTCCAATAGTTTTAGAATTCACTAATTCACCCCAACATGACAGCAAGAACAGGATGAGAGGGAAAAACAAAGGATTTCTATCTTGGCGGGGGAAGACACATACACAAACAGATGCTTACACAGGCGCTTGAGTGGACACTTTTAGTGTGTTGTTGGTTGATATAAGGGCCTTGTGCAGCATCTCACTTTATTGAGAGGCTGCAGAAGAAATCTGGTGCATCCCCTACTGTTGCTCTCTGTATGCTAAAACAAAAGGAGAATTTTGAAGCAGCTCTTGTTTGACAGTTCATAGTGACAGTGTCTGTCAAGATCTAAACAGGATAAAAGCACCATAAAAGTAGTCTATATGACTTGGTTTATTTGAGATTTATCACAAAAATACTTACTATTTAGTCTCTCTTAAACACAAATGTGACTAAAGTAACTTATCCGTATGGTTGAATTGGATCATCAAAAGTCGGCAGCAAAGACATTGGTTAATAAAGTGAGATTAGTGTACTTACGATTTCTCTCAACATGGGGACAGGAGAGCTGTCAGTTAATAAATGGGAAAACAAAGTAACTTAAGTTACTTATTTGAACAAGCAAAAAGTAATGTGTTACTTACTTGAGAAAAGTAATCTGATTACGTAATTTATGTTACTTGTAATGCATTACCCACAACAGTAACACAATGTTGCACTGTAACCCCAATAAATTGGCAAAACTCAAATAATTTGAGGTAATCAGGTAGGCTACATCAAATGTTTTAAGTTAAGGAATTTAACGTTTAAGTAAGCAGAACTTGCAGATTTTTATTTTGTAATCATACATAGTAAGCTAACTCATGTATAACTTCAAATTATCATGTAATCTCAATTTAAATATTTTTAGTAGTGGAAACTTGTCTATCTTTAACCAGCAAATTCAGTAAATGCTACTTTGCTAATTTGTGACACAATGCTTTGATAGCATTAGTATAGCATATCACTTGCTGAATGAGTACAGCAATTAAAAACATATTACACTGTTCTCAAACCAAGCTCATGCTCCACCATGATGGTTACACCCCCGAACCCCCCCCCCCCCCCCCCCCCCCGATCTCTCAATCTCCCACTTAACATTAATCTGGCACAAAAACATTATATAACACTTAATTTTAGCATTTACCTTCCCTTTTTAGTGTCATGGCAAAGCATGCTGGGAAATAGAAATCCCAGCCCAGTTTCAATTAAATTTAAGTTTGTCTAATTTAAAAGAAACAAGTTCATAGAACTCAAAACAATGAAACAATTCAACATACTTACTGTAAAATGTGTCAGTTTTGTGAACTCAAAAGAAAAAGAAAGTTCTAAATACTCAATTTGTACACTAAAATACTCTAAACAAGTAATTTGTCTAATTTGAGTTGGCCCTACTCAAACCAATTAATTATTTTGAGCGTTAGGGTTTACATAAACAAGAACATGCACGCACAAACAAATGTATGTAAGTAACATAACAAATAAACTATATCAAATTACCTATAGCCCAAAGGAGTGGAGAGCAAAAGTACAAAGTTAATTTCAAAACTGATCCGGAATGCGAAATTGTAGGTTTTATGCATTGTAAGTGTTAAATCAAATACTGGATGGTGACTATTTGATATTATGGCGATGTTTTATATTTAATGGGCAATTTGTATGCTTCATTTCAATGTTGTTTCATTTGAATTAGATTTCTGAGCTTTGATGCAATGATGCAAAATTCTCCTTTTGTGTTTCTAAAGCATATATAATGTAGATTAAGACTAATACCTTTTTGTAAAAGCTAAGAAATTCATCTGTGACATTTCGACAGTTTAACTTGCTTTTAATGAATCACTCAGAATTGTGAAGTTCTTTGACTGATTCTTTAATCTGTTTCCTGAATGATTCAGTCACTTTTATGCCTGCTTTTTTTTAACTGCACTTTTGGCATAAATACTTTGGTCTTTTCTTTTATTCTCTGACTGATGATATAAAGCTTTTTACTGCTTTGTTTATCATCTCGTCCCTTGGTGAATCCTGTTTATTGTCTTTGTTGTTCATCTTCTGAGTTCATAATTATGCTTTCAGCTACTGTGAATCATACTAGAGGTCACTAACCTGTAGAGGCATACTAGCATGACTCCAAGATGAGACACTGAATTGACAGCTTTGCTATATATAGTCTTCAAAAACATGCAAAAAACATGTTTGATCCTCATATTCTAAAACTAGTGCATTTACTCATTTTCATATATTTGCCAGAATCTTTTGCATACACTAAATAATTCATATGTGTTGTAATATAATTAATATAATGCAACCATTCACCATTTGATATTTACAAAATGTGGTTTCTTCAGTGATAATCACAGTGAATACTGGGTAAATTAACTTGATATTCTGTAGGGGCAACTGTGGCTAGTTGTCACACTTTTTACTCCAGTGAATATTGAAATATTTTTAAAAGTCAATATCTATAGACGCAAACCTTTCTTGGCTACAAAGCTGGTTAGAATAACATTTAATACTGTAACTTAATAAAAGTGAGTTAACTGAACACATATTGACCATTAGTGAGGCTTGCTGTCTATATGGAATAAGTATTCATAATAGAACCTGCTTATACAAAAGTACTTGAGAAAACTCACATTTTTGTTATTGGACTTTTGACTTGAAACCTAGTTACTGAGATATAACTCTTGTATGACAACTTTCTTTTGACAACCAGCCCCATAGATACAATATAGTGATAGAGGTGTGATGAACACAGCTAATAAATAAATAAATAAATAAATAAAACTGCATGAAGTACAGTAAGGTGAACTTGGAAGTTTTGATCATTTAGGTCAAGAATGTCAATTAAAACCAATGCTAATGGAATTAGCCTTTCAATGGCATTCAGCTCCAAAATAATCCACATTCAATACCAATGCTGTTACCCAGAGCTTGTGCCTCTGAATTTACAGAGTTTGTGAATAATTTGCTTTGTTTTGTCTTAGATAATTAAGTTTGAGGACAGCCTCACCCTGCTGGCCAGTTTGATTTAGTTGAATGTGAAGTGCATTTAACTTTGCTTTAGCTTCACTTGAGAAGGCACATCACCAACCAGCTGTGAGCTCACATACCGAACCATATGCTGTTACATTGCACAAAAACTGTGAAGCTGATGTACTCTAATTTCTCTGAAAGGCCTGCAGGAAACTTCTGCTGTGTGCATACTCCTCTCTTTATTAAACCTTGTCTCAGCATTTGGCGTTTTGCTTTGCAAGCTCTATTAAAAATGTACTAAAATCTGAGACATCGTCTTTAATTTTTCAGCTCACAAACAGCTCATGCAGTCATTTGTGCATACTTAGAAAAACTGAGGTCTACTTAAGGTTTTTTACGTGTACAAAATGTATGACTCTATTATACAGTGCCTTGCAAAAGTATTTGTACCTCTTTTTTCACATTTTATGTTGCAGACTACTGCTAAAATTACTTTTTTTCACATCAATCTACACTCCGTACAGCATAATGACAAAGCAAAAAACAGATTTGTGATAACTGTAAATGTATTAAAAAATAAAATACTGAAATAATTACATTGCATAAGCATTATTTTGTACCTTTTTCTGGGACACTTGAAATTTAGCATAGGAGGATTCCAATTTCACTTTTAGATGTTACTACACTTCGAGCAGAGTTAACCTGTGCAAATTCAATTGAATGGGTATGATTTAGAAAGACACACACCCCTCAATGTGGAAAAAATGAAGGATTACGAATACTTTTACAGGCACTGTATATGATATCTTATGCTCACCAAGGCTGCATTTACAAAAAAAATAATAATAATAATAATAATTTTGACTATACAATATTATAACTACGGCGCCCCTAAAGGGACCTTTGCAAAAATACAAATATACAGACTTTCATGATCACACGAGATATGTTTCTTGTGAGCACGTGAAAGTCTGTATATTTAAATTTTTGCAAAGTAGGGGCTCCGTATAACTGTTTTCTATTTTAATATATTTAAAATGTACTTTATAACTGTGATGGCAAAGCCCAGATTTTCCATTTTCATTGTCAAGTGATAATTCAGAAATCATTCTAATATGCAGATTTGGTGCTCAAGAAACATTTCTTATTATTTTCATTAATGTTAAACAGTCTGTACTGTAACTTTTGATCAATTTAATGTGTCATTGCTGAATAAATGTATTAATTAAAAAAAAATACATTTTAAAAAAAAACTGTAGTGTGTGTGTGTCCAAACAGTAGAATTTTATTTATTTATGATAATTCCCTGAAAATATTTTTTTTTTTTTTACTGATTTAACACACCTTGTATGTTGTAGCATGCAATAACGTTCAAATAAAAAATGCTAATTTAGAGAAATTCAGTAAGAAAGGTCAAGTGCATGTCAAATATTTAAATGAAAAATTCCATATGTGTTTGACATTTGTTTGTATTTTCAAGTGCTGTACTGCATGCATCCTTGAGTGTGATACCACGCTCTATGAAGCTGTGCTATTTTGGATATTTATAACTGTTGACACTTCATTGCATTTCCAAACGGTGCCTGGGGAATTCTTGACTGAATGCACTCAGCCGCAGAGCTATCTTAGCTTATACTCTCAAATTACTCTCAAACAGGTACTGCACCGAAAATAGTGTATTCCTATAGTATTATGCAAGGTCCTATTCATCTGTTTACCACATCAAATGTACAAATAACACTGCCAGATCCTACACTGTGCCTCTGAAACCTCCTTCTCTTTATGTAATTCAGTTTGTCATCATTTGTGTGAGTGGGTGAAAGTATGTTGGGCTTTAAAATGTAAAGATTTAGACGTATTTTTCTCCATATATTTCTGCCTCTCACCCTGTCTGAAAACAGGTGAGACTCAGACATTTTGCCCCTGCTTTTTTTGTTCACTAAGCTTCAGATCTGTATAGAAAATGCATTTGTGTTTAACTGAACTTAGTAAATGTCTCAGATCTCTTAATCTGACAGCTGTTTAAAGAAAATGTATTATTGTATTTAGTACGAACAACATTAGGTGGAAATGTTATTCATTTAATTTTACATAACTATTTCAACTTTATATTTAACTGTTAGAATTACAAATATATGCATGTGTTTGACAACAAAATTGGACCCCAATGATTTTCTTTATGGACCAAACAAAAAACATTCAGGTTTTGATTGGCTTTAGCTGCTCTTAATTCATTTTGATTAGAATTTTTTTTTTTTTTTTTTTTTTTTTTTTGAATTTCAGTTGAGCTATATAATTCTTGGAAATAATTTTTTCAACTCTCCCCATGTTGGATTACCATAACTTCTTGATTTGATTTGTACAATCATTTTCATTTATCTCAAAATGTATGTGAATTTATTGATTAAAAAAATAAAATAAATAATTGTATTCAATTCCTTCATCAGAAATAAAACAGTTTGGACTGTGGCTTTATATTGTTTTAGTCCGTTTCAGAAATGAAGGCAGAGGTCCTGATTACATAGTTGATGGTGTTTTTGATTAGATACATTTCAGATTTTTTTTTTTTTTCCTCAAACCATTTGTTAGTATATTTTTTCTTTGATTTAACAAGCATCAAATTACTTTTTTGTGCTGTTTTGCAGAATATGTTGTTTAGATATTTTACTTCCCGATTGATGCCAAATTGATGAATGAATGTAAGAGGGGTTGTATTTCTGAAGATTAAATAGCATGGATGTAATTAGTGTTACTGTTTTCTGTCCATCTGAATGACATTATTGGTTCATTTGATATGGTGTCCTAATTGGTTGGAACATAATTGGAGCATGTCCTAATTGGACAATGTACTCACTTTTTCCTTTGCAACAAAACTGAAATAATTGACATGGTCATGGTGGTTCCCTTTCTTGTGAAGATCCCTGTCTTTTTTCGCGTGTGTTTGAGTGTGTGCATGAGTGTTACTTGCAGAATAAATGCTATTAATTCCTTGAATCTTCCCCTCAGGACGTCAGCTTAATCTTCAGCACCGCTGTCGAGACAACAACCTGTGTTACTAATTTATTAAGGTCAGCTTCAATTACCCAGCCCAGAAGCAGGAGATATCTATCACAGGGGTCCAGCAATATGTTCCAAGGACAATTATTTTTTATGTGGCTGAGTCTAATCCATCTGCATAAGAGTCAGTTGCAGAGTATGACAGATCTGTCCTTCAGCAAGTCTCTGTGTCTGCTGCCACCTTTGACATATTCTCCACTTGGCTTATTACGGGAGCCATAAAATGCTCATCAGGTTCTCCTCAGAGTCGGTGGCTGACCAGTGAGGGGCTGAAATCAGCTTCAGTGTCTCGCTTTTAATGTGTTTGTTCCCATATGAGCATCTTTATAAGGTAGAGACTCAAAGTAGATTTCATCATAATACACAGCTGCACACTAACAGCATATAATGGATTTTAGGTGTTTGTTCCCATATGAGCATCTTTATAAGGTAGAGACTCAAACTAGATTTCATCATAATACACCGCTGCACACTAACAGCATATAATGGATTTTAGGTAACTAATGGCAAAGTGATGGAAAGTTTTGCATAAACACTTGAAATGAGTCATTTGTGACAGGGAGTTAATGGCTTAATCTTTGTGACTTAAAAACAGTATTTAGTATTGCAATGAAAAGTGGAGCATTGGCTAGGTTGGTGTATTCAAAGGATAATTTAAAAAGCTTAATTTCAAGTCAAAGTGAATAGAGTGGAGTCTGCAGTCGTGACGTCACAACCTGGAATTCGCAAGTGGTTTCCTCTAGATTTTCCTATGGGTTTTTTTTATAATGGGGCTTTACAATTTATGAGTGAAATAATCTCTGTGGTAAACATATCTTGACGATTCTTGGACGTTTTGCTCTACAACGTTAATTACACACACCCATATCATAAGACTCAAGTCATATCAGTGATCTGATTCTGTATATTCTACATTATTCTTGATGCTCTATATTCATCTTTATTCTGCAAATGGGGTATTTCTGCAATGGTATATGTTACATACTGAAAATTGTATATGATGATGCATCCATAGGCATTGATATAAAGTCCAACACCACTGCCAGCACAATAAGAAATGCACCTTTGAATGTGCAATAGATGTTCATCTATTAATTTATAGCCATAATATACATTAAATTATATCTGATCAAAATGTTGACCTCTGCACATTGGCTGTTCTGAACAGTCATGTTTCTTATCCAGTGGCGAATAACTTCACAATGCTGCAGAGTATTTCTGTCAGGCTCAAATTCCTGCTCTCGTGTGTCCTCGGGAGATTGGATGGATTTGATAGCTGCCTCCACCAGCCTTTGATCATAGGTTCTCTCTCTGAGTGGATGTTCCATGAGGGTCCTGCTCCATGGGGGATCCTAAGAAAGCTCAAGGATAGGGGGTCTTAAGAGGAATGAGTGTTTGTTACACCAGTCCAGGATTTTTTTGTTATTCCCCAAGGCTGGTGCAGGCAGTCATTCTAACCTTTATGCCTTAGTGTACTTAATGTACTGACTGATAAAACCAAAGAAACACTGTTCACATGCAGCTTTATGGACCTAGTGTATCAGCGGGTCAGATCTACTGAGATAATGATAATGATTCTGAAATGAACAGCATCCTGTGGAAATGGCCGAGCACCCACTAATAAACATGAGATTTTCTCCATTCATTTTAACCAATCAAAAAAAAAAAAGAAGATTTAGATTCGAAAACCTCTCTGGTAACAACCTGAAAAAAAGGCTTGTGCTTTTTTGTACTGTGATAAATTAGATTTTAAGTAGTTAAATCATCCGGTATATCAGTGAGAGAGCAACTCATGACAAGACTCATGGAAACAATATCTGCTTTTGTTTGTTAATGTATTTGCAGTCTGTGTGTTTCTCTTTTCGAGACACTAATAACTTTTGTGTAATGAATAAAGATACTACTCTTGAGAAACTAAACTCTGGTTAACAAATTAGTAGTAATTGTGCTTAATCCAATGTGGTAGTTCACTAGTAACTAATCAATAACTACTATTTATTTTCACAAACTAGACCAGGCTGAAACTACTACATACAGGTTCATAATTGACATGAAAAATGCATAATGTAAAATAAATTCTAAAGTGAAGTTAATGGCAACCCACTAGTAATGACTCTGGTGTTACCAAATCCTTCAGAAGGAATTAGTGTTTTAAAGTGAAAAACATGAAAAACTCTCTAGTAATGACTGAAATCATTGTAAGCTTTTGAGGTTTTTGTAAGGCTTTGGATAGTAATGACTCAAGTGTTACTACATCCTTCAGAAGAAAGTACTAACTATTTGGATCAGTATTCTAAAGTAAAAAGCATGAGACTGAAGTCATTGCAAGCATTTGATGTTCTTGTAAGGTTTTGGATAGTAATTCCTTCTGACGGTAACACTTCAGTCATTACTAGTGTGTTACCTTGATCTTCACTTTAGAATACTGATCCATTGATTTTACATCTATACTATAGTTATACTATAACTATATCCCTATTTTAGTTAAATGCATTTTTATAACCCTATTATATTATAATTATAACCCTATTGTGGAACAGCTCAGTTTAAACTTTCAATTTTAAACTTTGGAATATCCCTTTTACCATTTCTGTGACTAATTGTACTATAATAATGTCTGTATAATGTTTTGATGATGTGACTGCAAAGGCATATTGTGGTTTTATGAAGGCATTGAGCCTTTGGAGCAGCGTTATTATAGTTAACTAAAACCATAAAAACCTTTTTGATACTTGAAATAATATAAACATTATCCAAAAAAAAAATAAAAATAAAAATGTTTCCAATGCAACATTTATCAGTTTCACTTTATTTTGATGGTCCCTTTAAAACATTCTGTTGACTAAAGTAACATTGCACCTATTAAATGAGATGTAGGTTAATCTTTGTTAAAGCTGTATTTTTTAATTTTAATAACATTAATGAATCAATTAATGAATGTTTGAGCACTATCTGAAACACCCCCCCCCCCCCCCTCACTCTCTCTCTCTCTCTCTCTGCGTTTGCGCTTCGAGTACAGATAACAGCGCACGATTCCCGATTTCCGCCTCTTCTTCCACGTTTAAAATGGTTTGAATGTGTAAATTGCCCAGAAAAAAAAAAAAGTCCAAATGATAAACTTTCTCTCTATGATGGTTAAACTTAGCAGTTAAACCACGAATCACATGCGTGCCGAACCGTGGGGTCTGGTCCGTACGGATCACGGATCAACTGCAATCCGTTGCACCCCTAATAATTAATGAACAAACTTTTCGTCATGGTTGCCATCTTACCAGAGATGGAGAAAAATCCTGCTCCAGTAAGTAAACGTGTCCTTGTCCCCGAAAGTGCCAAAAAATGTTGGTACTCAAAAAGCGTTTCCCCCCACGTTTTCTGCTGCGCATCATTTATTTTTACCACGCACACGCACCGGCGTACCACTTATGTGCACCCCTGAATATATCACATTTTGTATTGCGTTATCACATATCTGCACAGTGAATTTAGCTTTACCGTGACGTTAATGTAGCTATTAGCTTTGCTAATCTTCTCAAACAGCCTGCAGAATGGCTGATTAGAATTGTCCCCAAAGATCCGATGTATTGACCTAATTAGCGAACGGAATTGGGGTGATTATTTTGCACGTGAAGTGTTGTTCATGATAAACAAAGATTATGATGATAGCTGTAAAGATTTCCACAGTTTAAATGTTGGTAATTACCCTGTTCCAATCCACCTCAGCTGGGCTGTGCGGAAAGTTCGGTTAGCATAATAAGTGGGGATTATCAACGTCTTCTGTAGTTACATTGCGTACTGTTTCATGGCACTTATTTTTACTCCATTTGATTAGCAATGATTAAGAAACGTATTTGAGCTTGAGTTATTTTTTGTTTTCTTCCTGTTCTCCTCCAACTGTCCTGTGAAATGTGTGACTTGCATTAATGCTGGTGATCTCTATGAATGAAATATTCCCTCAAGGTTCCCATAAAGACATGAAGCGATAAAGTTGAAAGTAAACCAATCATATAAAGAACAGCATTTACAGTATAGAAGCAGGGAAGCTTCACAAAAAAAGATACATGTCTTACAGATGTTTCAATGGCATGCATCCACAAGCTTATCGCTCACTCAATGTTTCATGACATTAAAATGTTGCATATTTGATATGCCGCACGCCCGGTCACAGCATTCTACAGCGTTTTGGTCTTGGAGGCCTTGACATTACCCAGTAGAGCTTATAAGTGCTGCCTCATTCTGCTTGTGTCTGATTCTGACTTGAATAAATGCAACTGATATCATTGCGTATATGGCGATGCATCACTATAGATCTTTAGGAGAAGACTAGTCTGGTTCATCATCTTGTTTGCAGTGGTTTCCTGTGGTTAAGTTGTTCCTCTGGTGAATTATGCATGGCTAAAAGGACTAGATCCCTGCAGGCAGAATCACTGAGCCAAAACAGTGGGTAGTATCATGTCTTTTTTCTTTCAATTTATATGACATATCATATTGTGCATGATAAAATATACTGTATCAGTTTGTTTGGGAAACATACCGCGAACGCTGATGAACGCTTTTTTGAATTCAAAAACCGAAACATGAAACGAATCCATGGCACCCTTGATTTTTATTTTTAGCTTTTAAATCTACTTGATATTATCATGTAACTATCCGAGACCGTGCTTGTTCCATTTTCCAAAATAAATATCTGAGACAGAAGCCTGTGCGACAGTGTCAGGGGATCATCTTCTCTCGAACCCTGATGACTCACACATGTAGAAAGAGACACAGAGAGAGAGAGAGAGAGAGAGAGAGAGAGAGAGAGAGAGAGAGAGAGAGAGAGAGAGAGAGAGCTGTTCAAAGCCACAATCTCCCCCAACAACAAACAAGAGTTTCGTATGTTCAGAAGAATTCCATTCCTTCTAAAAATGCTACAGGGAATAACTAATGCATTCTCTGGATCTGAATGAGTGGGCGACCATAACTAACTATAAAAAGTCAGCTTTGTTGCTATTCGTATTTTGATATGCTGAGAGACGTGCGGTGCCTGCTGTAGCAAGGCTGTCATAAGTCACTGTCTGCCTCCTATTTAGCTCATGCATCTGTTGCATTAACCCTCAGATTATTTGATATTTTTGTGCATGCTAATTTCGCTAGCACGTACAGGAACAGACACTCCCCTGGTCTCCAGATTTCTGGTTAATCAGCCCAGATGGTGATTCTGACCATGGTCATTTAATCGTTATGTTTACGAGTCTGCTCATGAGGAAAACAGTAGCACGCCCCTGAGATGGAGAGCAGGGCCCAGCAGTAGTTATTCTTGGAGAGCGAGAGACACTCATTAGGTGGGTAGGAATATGAGTGGCACAGTGAGTATGCCACTGAGCCCCAAGTCCAAACCTTCCTCCACCAATTAGGGATCTGCCGGTGTGAGTGAGTGAGTGAGTGAGTGAGTGAGTGAGGCAACGTACAAGAAAATGCCCTGAATTTTAAGAGTGTGTGCATACGTTTTTGTGCCAACATAAATTACTTTCTGCTCTGTAATTGTGTTTCAGACAGATTGCGTTCTAAGTTAGACGGGTGAGACTTATGAGAACTTGTCGAGGTCACATTTTGCGAAGAAAAAAAAAAAAGCGAAAAAAAAGCCTGTTTTAGGTCCATTAAGATTTTTTTAAAGTGAGACATTATTTTTATGACCGTTAAGCACATTTTCTCCACCCAAATTCTCATTACTGTAAGGCAGTTATAACTCATGTTATTCTCTATGGTAATTCTCATTAGGTGAGAGGTATTTTTCTAAAGTAATTAATAAATACCGTATAATTTAAATATCACTGTTTTTATTTAAATTAAACAGAGGTATTAATATTATTATTATTACTGTAAGTCAAAAAATGCATAAAAAGTTTAGAATTAATGAGATCCTTCTCAATTTAAATGTAATTGTCTTTTTTGGTTTGTTTTAGTCATTTTGTTTATTTTTGTTTACTTTGTGCATTTAATATTTATATACAAAATTTTGAGTTTGTAAGATTTTTTTATGTTTTTGAAAGAAGTAATTTATGTGATCAAAAATAGAGAAAAAATAATTACAATATTAAATTTTTCTATTTTAATACATTTAATTTATTCCGGTGATAGCAAAGCTCCCATTCTAAAATGCTGATTTGGTGCTCAAGAAACATTTCTTATTATTGAAACAGTTATGCTGCTTAATGTTTATGTAGAAACCATAATACACTTTTTGTTTAGGATTATATGATGAATATAATATCATTATTTATAAGTCTTTACTGTCCCTTTATATATATATATATATATATATATATATATATATATATATAGTAATTCATATTTTAACTCAAAATCAAAAGATATATATATATATATATATATATATATATATATATATATATATATATATATATATATATATATATATATATATATATATATAAACAAGTCTTCAGTTTCTTTAAGCACATGTATAACTTCTTTTGATTTTGAGTTAAAATATGATTCAGACACATGCCCTCACAGTTTTAATTATTGCCTTGGATATGGTATGGGATGAGACCATAGACAGTTAAAATATAAAGATAGCTGTGCACAGTCATTCCTGTCTGTGGTGATGGACATTCACACAGCACCCTAAATGAAAATGTCCACCTGCGATCATAGATACAGTACATGAATGGTCATATCTACTGTATTGCCCTTGAGCTTAAAAAAGGCTGAGTCGGATATGTCCTTGACAGATTTAGTGAATATTCCCCAGATTGGGTGGTCCACTGACAGAATCCCCTTTAATAAAAGAGTTTATTTAAAGAGGTGGCTTTTCTTTCCCAATGTCCTTTCACTCGCATCGGCTGCTGTCAGAACTTCTTTAAGACTCTTTGATCAGCAGGCTTCTGTGCTCCGACCAGAGAGCAGCAGCCTTAAATTATTCACCAGAAATTCGGGCTCTGCCTTTTAATGGGCAAATATTGAGGCAGCGGATAGGTAGAGAGGATTCTGGGAGGCTCGGAGGAGAGAAAGAAGGAAGAGAGAGAGAGAGAGAAAGAGAGAGAGAGAGGGAGAGGGAGCAATATTAACTGAAAGAAATGCTGTTTCATGGCTTTTCATTCTGCGCTGTCTTCCCTCTAGTGAACTGTAGGGAAGCACACATGAGTTACTCTTTATTTCGGATGTAACTCATCCTGTCAACATTGGCATGGGCCAAACCAGCTCATGAGTACATTTAACCCTCTGCACCATGATGCGATAAAAATATGCCGAAGGCCAGTCGAGATTTTGCTTTAGTGTTCTTAATGTGGTATTTGTAGATACATTTGTGGCCATGTAACAGTTTATGTTATGGTCAGAGAAGAAACATTGGGTAATATGAAAATAGTCCCAAACTTTGTAAAGCCTTCCATAGAGAACTGACCGTACACTGTAAAGAAAATACATTTAGCATTTTTACCGAAAATAAACATCAACAAAAACTGGCAGCTGTGGTTGCCAGAATAATTCTGTAAAAATACAGTAAAAATGTAAATATAGAACAAACTGTACATTTTACAATATAAAACAGCAATTTACACACACACACACACACACACAACATTTTTAATGGGTACATCCAAAACCCCTTTGTGCTGAATTAACAAGACCTTACTTTAAAAAATCTGTTCTGTATGTTTAATATATACTGATATCAGCCATAACAGGTGGTAAAGAGAAAACGACATAATAAATCAAAGTTCATCACAATTGATGTATAGAAGGTGCACACAATGTCATACACACAACACAAAATACCACAATGGGAACACACACACGATACTGAAATAATGCAATAAAAGTTCATTTAGCTACATAAGATGAAATCTAAAACCCTATAAATAGAATAAAACCTGACTTCAGAACAATGCATAGCGCCACTCGTCATATTAAATATGGTCTATTGAATTAGCATTGATATATATATATATATATATATATATATATATATATATATATATATATATATATATATATATATATATATATACATATACAATTTTTTTTTTTACAGAACTGCTTTTGAAATTACGATTGGAATTATTATAGGCTACAGATGTAAAGTCATTGCATAATATTTGTTCCTTAGTGTAAAATGGAAATGCATGGTAATTTTATTTTATAAATATAAGCAAAAAACTATGGTGTAACTATGGTGAGTTTTAGAACTAGACAAATCTCTCTGCATCAATAATAGGCAATAAAATGTATTAATAGGCTAATATAAAAATTACAGTAGTCCAAGTTGGTTCAGGATTTGAACCCATGTCATCTAAATGATCGAAACGTAAGTTCTACCACTCAGCCATGAATTTACTCTTTGCAAAATGCCCAAACGTTCCAATGTGTGTTCGCTCACATGAGCGAGAAGCGCTCTTCATTTGTCTTATTCCTCAATAGAATAGTACAAATAATCAGCTTCATTGCACATAATTTACTTTTGTTTGTTATTTTTGGTATTAAATTTGTTTTTGTGTTTTTTTTGTGTGTGTGTGTTTTTATCGCACTGCTCCCCGGGGAATAGGCTTGTCACCCAGCGACGTATAGGTCTACAATATTAATTATATAGGTTATATCATTATCGTCTCTATTTTTAACTTGTTATTCTATTTTTCTGGCCTTATAAAAATGTTCTATTCTGTTTACCATAGTTGTAGTATTTCATCCTTACTGTAAATTGACATTAACCCCACTTAAGGCAATTGAAAAAAATGCAGCAATTGCTGCTGTTTTGCACAATATCCCTTTGCGCCTCCTGGCAGTCTTTCGCGAATGACTTTGAAATGCGACTGGTTTATTTTTGCCGCGGTTGTTTTGCCACGGTGGCTGGCGCGGCGGTAATAGGCATTCTGGTTGGCTACCATCTGTAGCCTAACTGATAACAAAAAGAAGAAACACAATTATTTAAATAAAAAACCATCAAATTTAAAGTGTCACACATTTTCAATGTAAAGATGATTTGTTCTTTTTTACTTCCAAAAACAGTGCTTTACTGTAAAATTACATTAAATGTAAGGATAGATCTATTACAGTTTTTCCCGTTTACTGTATAGTAAGAGAACTTACTTTTAACCAATTCACTGGTTTTTACATAGCAATTTTACAGTCTATTTCAGTTAAAATTACAATAATTTTTACTTTCCAGAAATATGAGTCACGTTTTTTTTGTTTTTTTTTATCTGGCTGACTTAAATTCCAAAGTGATTTAATGCTATTAACGGCAATCGTACAAAACATGAGCAAAAAGCATTCATTTGGATTTGTGCCGAACGAGCTGAAGTTTATAATAATATATTGTTTATATTGAATGCCACTATAATTTATGTTTGATTTATGCTTATATTGTTTTCATTACTATTCTGTTCCGATTGAATACTAAAGAAGTTGTTGTGGAGTGAGCAGAACTACAACACATTTACAGTTTATAATGTTTGTACACGTTTTGTTTTATTTACTGGTATAATCTAGTTTTTATTTTAGGTGTTACTTAATATAAAGCTTTTCATGCTCTGAGGATGAACTTTAAAGTCGCAAATAAAGAAAATAATCAAAAAGTGGAAATAAATTGACCTAACAGGTTCTTAAAAGTGGGAATGAAGTGTTTAACTAGTATTTATTATGACAATAATTAAAATGGGAAAGACAGAATTTTTATTTTGGGTAGAACTATTCCTTTAAAATGTCTCATAGTGCGATATAAGATTCTGACCCTATTGGGCATGTCTGTACATTTCTGCAGATAGTACATCATTTGATCTTCTTCAAAACCTTGCATCTCTGCCTACTTCCTACATAGTCAGCTGCCTTCTAAGGCAACATTTTAACAGTTATGAAACCTCTTATGTGACTGATTTGGAGCTCAAGAGATGTGATACTTTAATAAGCATAAATATGGCACACACAAAAACATAACAAAACAGTCTGTTTTTAAACATTAATTATTTCATTTTTATGATTTATTTTTATCAATACTTTTAAACAGAATTATGAGCACACTTACAATCAACATTTCTTTCTTCATCTGCCACCTTAGATATTTTTCCCCCCACTTGCTTGTCACAGTGCATTATAAAAATTGCCTTCTACTTGTGTGTCTGCCTTAGAATTTGGCCAAAACAAGGTGTCTCAGGATGCAGCATAATTAAGTTGCCTACCTTCATGTGGAGAGACGAGCCTGTGATGCCTTAAAACGCTGCATGCGTAAGCAGCTCACTAGGTTTTAGAACAAAGCAGTTGTGTTTTGTGCCTGTTTCTCTGTATGTGTGTAGAATTACATATGTGTGAGATGAAACGACTCCAGGCTAGAGACTGTGGAAATTCGTGTTTAATCCCCCTCGAGTTGCAAATATTGTGTCAAATAATATTAATCTCGAGGTCCAGTTGCTCGCCATGTAGTTGAAACTGCAGGCAGCCGGTCTTTGATGAGTCTATCGGTGGTTTAGTGTTTCTGTAACATCACAGACAGGCGAAGAGAAACCCGGTGCATATCCACCGATCTCCTGTAGACCTGCATTATTCAGTTCTGAAGTCTTCAAAGAACTTAAAGCCTGTCCACAAATCCACGAAGCAAGCAGTTCAGTACCTCGAAAAATCCTTCAAAACTGCATAAGGAACTCCAGGGATTTATTCAAGATGAGACAAAAAAAAAATGTTCCCGACAACATTGTTCTAAATATAATTATGCAACAAACTGTTCGATTTTTCTCTGCCACACAACGTGCCAGCAAAACGTTCCCTGCTACTGCATCGGGTGTTTGTTTTAAGTTGACAGCATTTTTGAAAATAATTAGTTTGAAATTCTTTTGAGCAAGATAACAGGCCATCTGAATTAAAACGGAGAGGTCTGTAATTCATATTCCACTTGAAGCTAGAGGTGTCCTCACGGTTTTGCTCTGCTATTAATCACTGCTTTGCATTTAATGTGAGACGGGGCCATAGACAGGTAAAATACTAATTAGATTGTTGAACACAGTCAGTCCTGTCATGGTCATGGACATTCACAAAGCATCCATACTAAAAAATGGCCTGCTGTGTTCATACCCTTGCCCTTGAAGCACCAAACAGAGTATAAGGTAGAATATAGAATAGAATATAGAATATAGAATAGAATAGAATAGAATAGAATAGAATAGAATAGAATAGAATAGAATAGAATAGAATCTATATTTCCATGACTTTCACATGATGTCACTATAACACAGTTATAACACTATAACACTAATAATTCACTGTATAGAGATCATTATTATTGTTTTAAATAAACTACAATTCAAAAGTGTGAGTATTCTTGTGTAATATATTAAGCAGCAAAAACATTGTTATTCAATATTCAAAATGTTTCATGAGCATCGAATCAGCAGATTAGAATGATTTCTGAAGGATCATGTGACACTTAAGACTGGAGTATAAATCCATCTTTAACATGATAGGAATAAATGAAAAAAAAAAAAAAAAAAAAAAAAATATATATATATATATATATATATATATATATAAGAAATCAGTGCTTTTAAACTGTTTTTACTGTATTTTTGATCAAATAAATGCAGCCTTGGTGAGTATAAGAGACTTCTTTCAAAAGCAAACAAACGAAAAACATTTATTCCAAACTTATTTTGTAAGGTTATTCAATTTTGTCTTCAAAGCTAATTCAATGCTAAGATCATGAGTAACATACTTAAAACATAGTCAAGTGTGTCTCTGCTTGTTTAATGACGACATGTGACTGTTTAACATGTCTGCGCTACATACCAGGCTGTCATTTCCAACATTATTATGAAAAGGATTTTCTTTGGACCAGAGTGAACCATGCAGTGAATCCATTCTGCTGTGTAAGTAAATGGAGTTTGCACAGTCATAATTTACAAGATACTTCTAAATGCTTATTAATGATCTTGAAAATGGACAAGCCAGCAAAACAGCAGTGATAGATTCTCAGCAAGACCAAACAACCATAGATTTAGCAAATGTTTGAGTTTGTCTTCACATAAATCCCACAAAATGGACTGCGTGGAGTAACGTTGCAATTGTACTAATCCATAGAACTGTGTCCTTTCTTTCAAATGTCTTACTGAGCATGTTGCACTATAATCTGTCAGCATTTTAATACAGCTGCTTTTCTTCAAGATGTTGCATGGTGACCTTAAAGGAATATTTCACCCAAAAATGAAATTACTGTCATTGTTTACTCCCCCTCATGCTGTTCCAAAAATGCAATGACTTTCTCTTCCATACTTTTGAGCTCCAAATGCACCTTGAAATGTCAAGTAGTTTGTACAATTCATGCACTATTTTGCATGGATGCTTGTTGGGCCATGAAACGATTAAGTGTGATTAATCGCATCCAAAATAAAAGTTTGTGTTTACATAATAAATGTGTTTGTACTGTGTATAATTATTTTGTATATTTAAATACGCATATATTATATTATATTATATTATATTATATTATATTATATTATAAATATATATATATATATATATATATAAATATATAAATAAAAATTCTTAAATATATACATGCATGTGTGTGTATTTATATATACAAAATGATAAAAAAGGTAATTGTGACTTTTTATCTCACAATTCTGACTTTTTTCTCAGACTTAAGATATAAATTTGCAATTGCAAGACATAAACTCTCAATTGAAAGAAAAAATGTCATAAGTCCAAATTGTAAGATATAAACTTAAAATTGCAAGACATAAACTCGCAATTGCTAGAGAAAAAAAACTTGCAATTGCAATAAAGTCTGAGAAAAAAGTCTGAATTGTGTGATATAAACTCAGAATTCTGACTTTCATCATTCATAATTCTCCGGAAAAAAATAATAATATTTGCAAGATGCAAACTCACAAGTGAGAGAAAAAAAGTCAATGTCTTTTTTTTTATTGTTCATCACACATCCTTTTAGGTTTGGAACAACATAATTTTGTGTAAATGATGGTAGAATTCTCATTTTGTGGGTCGACTATTCCTTGAAATGCTAAAGAGGCTTTTGTAGTGTTTAAGGAATCAAAGAATCAGTGCAAGGCCTCAGTTACCTTTTAACAAGGAAATATCCAACCTCCTGCTAGTCAGCTTCCTGTCAGCTTAATTTTATGTGCATAGACCTTTTGTAGTGATACTGTCAGGGTTTTTGCTTTCATAGTGTCAAGCACATGCCACAGGCCAAGCAATGTAGGAGAAAGCCTGCAGTTATTCTGACAAGCCTAAACTCCCTTTGGGCACAAGTTAGAGATAACCTTGAAAGCAGACTGTCAAAAGACATCCTGGCGTATGACCTATTAAAAAAACATCTGCCTGCATTATTTTCCCAAACAGGAAAAAACAACACAGCTGAATATTATGAATGCAATATGTGACACCTTGGTGTGCTCATGGAGATAACTGCAGTCGTGAATGTGTCACTGGCCTCAGTGTGGAGGAAAAAATGACACAAGTAATGTAAATGAAGGACACGTGTATGTGCACACACAGCCCAGAAGGCATGCGACTCGGATGGCATCGCGCTGTGAAAGGGCTTGTTAAGTGCTAACACAAAAGTAGATTCAATAAGGGAGCTCAGCTCCTTAATACACAGAGCAAGATACAATATACACAGGCTCT
This sequence comes from Squalius cephalus, assembly GCF_949319135.1. Taxonomy (NCBI): domain Eukaryota; kingdom Metazoa; phylum Chordata; class Actinopteri; order Cypriniformes; family Leuciscidae; genus Squalius; species Squalius cephalus. Next base: position 15,296,727 of record NC_137127.1, on the reverse strand, counting down.
GTAGGGAGGATAAGGAAAATGGCGGGAAGATGACAGAGGGGTGAATGAAATGACCACAGGGAGGGGGGAGAGAGAGAGAGAGAGAGAGAGAGAGAGAGAGAGTTGGGACTAATCATGAGGATGGCAAACGGACACGGTATATGTTATATTTTAACATTACAACTATATGTTATACGTCAGTTTTATGTTTTCAGCATTACTGCAGTCTTCAGTGTCACATGATCCTTCAGAAATCATTCTAATATGCTGATTTGCTGCTCAAGTAACATTTTATTGTATTATTATCAATGTTGAAAATAGATGAAAACAAGTGCCTTCTTAATTTCACTGTTTTTACTGTACATTTGGTTCTTGAAAATGTATGCAGTGATAGCACAAAAGATTGTTTTGATGGAGGGAACAGATCAAAGTTGTTGGACTGGAAGACGGCAAAAGGCATTTCAGTGCCAGATGGCTCCCGTGTCGCTGACCAGATACGCTGCTATAAATGGAACTGGTACCCAACAGGTCTGAACACACTCACGGGTGCCTAGCTGTGCATAGCTGAACGCAATTCAGTTACAGACACACAGCCCCTAACATTGTTTTAAATAGGTTTTGAGTTGTTCAGTGCTAAAGTGAGTTGAAAAGACTCCCATATTGTGTGAAGTAAGTGATGCTGTGTTTTCTCTCAGTGTTTAACACCTTGCACCCCCTCACCCTCCACGTTGGCACAGTATTGTTGATTACCCATGGATGTGCTAATGTAAACAGTCGTCTAGCAATACGAGTGACTGTGAAGAAGTTTTGTTTTGTGGTTTCATAGTATAAGAGTATTGGAGATATGTTGGCTCCTGTTTTTGGCCTGAGCAATATGTGGCAAGGGCTTTAGCACTATTATTTCCTGGTTACCAGTCAGTGCTTATTGTAACGATAACCAGCTGGAGTGCCCTCGAGAGCCACCAGAGGGCGCTCCACAATAGACTAGGATCACTTCCTCATAAACTACATTTCCCATAACTCACTGCCCGGACTCATCATCACTTATCACTGATCACATTCACCTGTACCTCATTCACTGATTGCATTCACCTGTGTCTCATCATCCTGTTAGTCTCAGTCTATTTATACCATGTTCATTCTTTCACTCACCGTGAAGTCTTGTTTAAGTGTTACACTGCATTTCTGAGCATTCTCCTGGTTTTCTTGTCTCTTGGTTTTGGATATCTTGCCCTGTTCCCTGGATTACTCTCTTGCCTCTGGTCCCTGGATTACTCTCTTGCCTCTGGTCCCTGCCTGTTTTGTTTGTTTGTTTGTTTGTTTCTTTGTTTTGACTGCCTGCCTGTGTATGACCCTTGCCTGTACATTGGATTACGCCTCTGGATTACCCCATACAATAAAGCTGTGTTTGGATCCTCTACCTTCGTGTCTCGGAGCAGTTCGTGACACTTATAACCAGTACATAAATGTGTCAAACTACTGGAAATTGACAAAGTAAACAACTCATCCACTATATAAATATATATAGTGATATAATCACTTTAAATCCAAAATTTAAATGAACTAACTTGGAATGATAATCAGTGAGTGAGCTGTTCTTTCCAGTTCGGGAAAGAGAAAAACTGCCTCACTTTGAGTGAGGATTTCAATCAAACCTCACAGGATGTTGAGTTGGAATGACAATTAGACAATAAGACAAAATTTAGTTTGTTTGTTTGTTTTTGCATAGTAAAATAAAACCTGTAGCAGTAGTTTGCCTTTTTTTGGACACATAATTTTGTCAGATAATTACCTTAACCAAGTTTAGTGTTTTGATTTTTGCTTCATTTAAAATATTTCAATTACAATTTTCACTCATATTTTGATCTTTTAATCGAACTTGTATACGGTCACAAAAAACAAATATCCCCTCCAGACATCACTTTTAGCCACTACTGTAAATGCTGCTTAAAGGTTTTTTTTTTTGTTGTTGTTGTTTTTTTTTTTTTTTTTGTGCAAACTAAAATCAAGAGTCTTTGAATAAATATTGTTTGGTAACAAAGTAAATGTCTTTACTATCATGTTTGATCAATTTAATGCACCCTTGTTGAATAAAATCAAATTAATTAAAGAAAATCTTACTGACCCCAAACTTTTGAAGGATGTGTGAAACCTTTATCATTGATGTCATTTAATATTTCTGGTACCCCATATGTAGTGTATGAAGAAAATTATGTTATTTAATGTAATTCAAACTATTTATTTTATTATATTGTCCATCCGTCCATCTTCTTCCGCTTATCCGGAGCCGGGTCACGGAGGCAGCAGTGATGATGATAAGCAAAGATGCCCAGACTTCCCTCTCCCTAGACACTTCCTCCAGGTCTTCCGGGGGGACACCGAGGCGTTCCAGCCGGGAGACATAGTCCGCCCAGCCACCCTGCGGACAAAGCTCATTTCGGCCGCCTGTATCCGGAAACTTGTCCTTTCGGTCATGACCCTTCGGTCATGTTAGGTGAGAGTAGGAACGTAGATTGACCGGTAAATCGAGAGCTTCGCCTTGCGGCTCATCTCTTTCTTCACCACAACAGACCGGTACATTGACTGCATTACTGCAGAAGCTCGATCCGTCTGTCAATCTCCCGTTCCATCCTTCCCTCACTCGTGAACAAACACCCCAAGATACTTTAACTCCTCCACTTGAGGCAGGAACTCTCCACCAACCTGGAGTGGGCAAGCCACCCTTTTCCGACTGAGACTATCCGACTATTATATTATATTATATTATATTATATTATATTATATTATATTATATTATATTATATTATATTATATTATATTATATTATAAAACAAGAAGTTAGTTTGACAAATTTGTTTGAATTGCATTCCATTTTAATCATAGTTCCTTAAATTCAAATTCAGTTCAGATTCAAAGTCAGTCAGTTCAAAGTCATTCTTAATTCCTTTGTGAATGAGACACAGCCTTAGTGCCTTTGCACTGAGAATGCATGGAAAGTGTGTCAGTGTCTGTGTGGCTGTTCTTCTCTATCAGAGCTCAGCCACTGGCACTTGGCTTCAGTCTGCCACGCTGGGCCCTAGAGCACCAGTTCAAGTTGAGATTACTCCACGCTCAGGGCACACGCTGCCCAATTAAAACAGAGATTACTGAGAGCCCAGCTCATGAGACTCCTGCCTCCTCTGAGGGTAGACCTTACCACAACGAGAAACCTGAGCTTTGTCTGCCTGCCGAGAGGCAAGCAATTACAAGCATACTTACAGAGAATCCATCCTAATGAGGACGCCGTCGAGGTCCACAGCGGAAAGTCCAGTTACAGTACAGCCGCATTACTGCTGAATCAGATCTTCTAAGGTTGAGGAGCAGTCTTGCTGCATGGTGACTTCAAAGTCGGCTCTTTCACTGTGTGTGTGTGTGCGCGTGTGTGTGTGTGTGTGTGAGTGGACGGAGTGAGAAAATAACTTATTTTGTACAATTATTCAAATCCCAGTGCAGGGACTTGATGGGGAAAGCAAAAGCTCTATTTATTGTAAAACAAAAATGCTCTTTTTTTACATTCTAGAGGATAGCTATAAAGCTGAGTAGTTCACAACAAAACAATAAACAATGACCAAAAAAAAAGAAAAAAGAAAGCATTTGTTCTGATATTCTTTGGGGAAATAAATGGAGTGTTTTGTTTATGCTCTGCAATTTCAGGCAAACAAATTTAGCCCAAGAAAGCAGAACCCATGTGTGCTGAATGGCTTGAAGATCCAAACAAACTAGTAAATACTAAAGAAAGAAATATTACTAATGGTGCCTGCTTATACAAGCAATCTACAAAAGAAGGCTACTTAATGCTTTTTTCATAATCAAAATACAAACATGGAGATTTTTGTATAATGATGTAGCTGAGTCATGATTGATTGTTCATATTGAAACAGGAGTATTTTAAGTAAGAACAGACCCCAAAACAAACACTTTAACATTCAGGAGTGAGTAAAAATCAGGGCATGACATTGACCCTACCACAAACTTAATGAAAGAATATAAGCTCTTTTTTCTTCTCAAATCTGAGTTTGTTGTGAAAGTGAACACCCTATGACTTAGATTCTTTCAACCTTGTAATTGGTTGATGCTGAATAATTAGCAGCTCTAATTAATTATCAACAGCAGAGTGAGGAGATATTCCATTGAGACGTCAAGGTCACCACCGTTGTTTCTCTCCATCCTGGAATAGAGTTGCTTGCAATAGAAAGGCCTTAATCAATTGATCCAATCTCAGGGTGCACCTGTGTTCATTTACTTCACCCCTGTAGGACGTCCTGCATGGCAGATTGTTTCGGACAGTGTTGTCTTGTATATTAGGTTTCATGGTTTGCATGGCGTGTAGAAATTATTTAATTTGTCACAATAGAGCAATTTACTTTGTTAGAGTTTTCAAGCCGTGGGTTCTTTTGTGAATTTTTTATGTCAATGTCTATTGAAGAGAGTATCTACAATATTGCACGCAAATCTATTGTGAATTCTGAAACTGTTTTGAGCTTTTAAAAATGTTAATACATTAGTATTTACATTAGAACTAGCACTTAAGGATGTGAATTTATGTGCTTGGGTTATCAGACATCCTGTCTAACTTGTTAGCAACTTACAACAGTTTCAAAATTCATGTTTATCTCTATTTTCTCAATGCATCTTGATGTTGTTTTCAAACATTCATATATATATATATACTATTAAATGTTGTAATTCTTAATAAAATAGCTTGATCTTTCAGCGAAACAGCAGTATTCTTAGATCTGCCTTCTTCTAATCTGTGTTTTCATTTCCTTCTCTCTGGGCCTCTGGTCTTTTCACGTAGTGTTTTTGCGTAGCGCGTCTGTGTTGTACGTCACCACGTATCACACATGACCAGCGTCGGCCAATAGTGAGCCTACGTGGTGACGTGCAACACAGACGCGCTACGCTTAAACACTATGTGCAAAGACCCGAGGCCCAGAGAGAAGGAAATGAAAAGTGGAATAAAGTCGTTATTTTTGTTTGTTTTTGCGCACAAAAAGTATTCTCGTCGCTTTATAAACTTAAGATCGAGCCACTGGAGTCACTTGGACTATATTAACGATGTCTTTAATACATTTTCTGGGCCAGCAAGTTTCAGTCCCTTAGAAGCCTATGGAGGAGTGAGACAACTCTCAGATTTAATCAAAAATATCTTAATTTGTGTTCCGAAGATGAACGAAGGTCTTACGGGGTTGGAACAACATGAGGGTGAGTAATTACTGACATAATTTTCATTTTTGGTTGAACTATCCCTTTAAAAATGTTCCATGAATCTCAATTTTATCATTGATTGAATTGATTCTGACGATATGTTTGAAGTCCAAAGGCTTCATGAACTATGCATTTTAATTTGGGAATGCCATTTCATGGATTTGGGCTCTAAACAGGTTAAGGTATTTGTTATGTTGTTAAAGCTTATAATACTGTTGAACTGTATCTCTCCTGGTGGTTTCTTAGGCAGTCAAAGAAGCCAGAATTGTTGTAATCATTGTATGCAATGGTGTGATTCATTGGCTAAAAAAAAGCAAAAAACAAAATAAACAAAGTAAAGATGAATTTGACATAACATTTTTTTCCCCCCATGGTTTCTATAGATATTGCGATATATTGGTACTGTAAATTATTTTGGCCATGATAACCACGATGTGAAAAATCTGATATCGTGACCGCCCTGTAATAAAGAAAACAATTTCAGTGTTGAATTAGGGAAACTTTCCTTTTTTGAGTGTTGTGAGAACATTATCATTGTTGGATTGTGAGAACATTTAGTATTGCTTTGCATTTACATTTACGCATTTGGCATGATGCTTTTATCGAAAGTGACTTGCATTGCATTCAAGGTATAAATGTTATCAATTCATACACTCCCCGGGAATCAGAACCATGACCTTGACGTTGCTAGCACCATGTTCCACTGTTTGAGCTACAGGAATGAAATTCCAAGTGTTGCACAGATAGAAAAGTTCCTGTATATTTGAAATTTTGATTCAGCGGATCAGTGATTCATCATCTGTTCACATTCACTGCACCTTGAAGGGGAGAGTGCTTTCCTGTCTTTCATTGGAGGTTATTTCTAATAGGCCAATTATGTGGTAAATTAGACCAATTATGCCTAATAATCAACATTTTTGTGCTACCGCTTCTCATCTGTTACATTGATCTCCTGGTTACCTAGAAGACCTTTGGATTTCTCTAATGTGAATTTCTTTCAAACAGTAATGTAATAATTGAAAAGAAAAATAAATAAATAAATAAACAGACAAAATGGAGAGCAAAGCCACTGTGTTCTAATCCATTACGCTAAATAGAAGAAAGGATAGCACACTCCTCTGAATGCATTAAAAAGAAATGAAGCATATTGATTTAAATTAAATGAATAACTGATTTCACGCCTCCAGAATAGCTGAAAAGAGCTGCGAGGGAAAATGGGTTTTTGTGTGGAGGCAAAAGAGCAATAGAGGCCTGTTAGAGAGTGTGGAGGAGCCAGCCAGCAGTCATGTGTGACACACGGTCCCAGCGTTCCTCCCTGCGGGGCGCAGTGGGGGGACTGTGGGAGTGGTGAGCGTTATGATGCTGGTGGGGGGTCTGTATCGAAGCTGCAGGCAGAAACACAGACAGCTCGACACTGGCAGGGCGCTCACGTACGCACCCGCAGACGTTCGTGTCACCTGTAGGGGGTCTCGGAGTGCACACAGCGCTGGCAGATGAGGAAGAAGAGAAGGACGAAGAAGGATGTGGCGTCTCACTCACTGCATTCCTTCACTGGGTGCGTCTCAATCTGCTCCCCAGCTTCCGAGGTCGTGAATCAGTATATCGTGTGCACGAATTCACACACTGGTAAGGACAGTACGGACTCTGGTTCACTACAGATTGGGACACTGATGACTCATGACAACGTCCTCATTGTACAACATCACTACTTTATGAACAACAGCAGATCTAATATCTTTCTGACATGATTTTTTTATTTTATCCTCATCCTTCCCTCGCGTCCTGTAACAAATCCTTCCCTTGCGGGTCAAAATTACCCGAAGCCCTAAAATTATACTTTTTTTTTTTTTTTTGTCCAGAAAGCTTATTTTATTTCATTTTGATAATATTTTTTCTATTTTTAATGCAATTTATTTATTTACATTTAAATCACTAGATGTAATCAATAAATAACAAACAGACTGTAATTTAGTAATTTAAGCACATTCCTCACATTCTTTCAACTTAAATTCAATATAACTAATAATATAAAAATAAAATAATATTATATTCCATAACTCTAGCCACTAGATATCTAGCCTTATAGCACTATTTGGAGCAAATGAGCTGTTCTGCTGGGTCCTAAAGTCAGTTTTTCTTCAGTATGCATTTTAGATACACATGTACAGGTAGACATTATAAAATAAATCTTTGGTAAAGTTGAATTTTGAGCATTTTTAGATTGTTCTATGTGTACTGAAGCATTCCTCGCATTCCATTCATTCCTATGGGAGTCAAATTGTAATTTATTTTTTAAAAACATTTGTGTATTCAAGTGCGACAAAAGTCCTGGGGTCTTGGAGCCCTCCGTTGAACACTCACTATGTAAAAAAAAAAAAAAAAAAAATCCAGGTCAAAATGACCCGAGGGAAGGATGAGGGTTAAAGTACATTATGATTAATACTCTGCTTGTTACATATATGTGCAACATTTCAGCTGTAAATAAATTATAAACGTTAGCTAGATTATGTTCATTATCTGTCGATGTATGTTTTTGCTGAAATATAATTAAATAATGGGTTGTATTTAAAAAAACAAAACATACATCACGTCTCATATGTAGTGAGTTGGCTCATATGATTTATGTTTTGCGCAGGGAACATAGTGAGATTCGATGCTCTCTGGTTTTCACGGTGTATTGTGGGACGTTTTAGGGGGCGAATGTTTTCTGGAAGGATTTCACGATTGAGACAGCCCTAGAGAGTTGATTGAGACGTTGCTGTCTCTCTTTTCTCTCCGAGTCTTTTCTTTCTTTGCTTTTTTGATTAATCTGTTTATTTCCTTTCCTTTCTACTTTCTGTCCCTCTCTGTTTTATATTTTCACTTTTCAAAGTGTACAATTAGGATGACTAACAATGAACTAGTTCCAAATTAGTTCTGTCTGCATGCTAAAAATATGTTTTAAAAAAAGCATCAGAAACATAATTCATATTGATCAGACAAGAAAACATGAATTGTCTTAGCACCATTATTTTCAATGATAATGCGGTAGTCTGTGATCTAATTAAAGTGTAGCCAGGAGCCAGAACGTAGATCAGACATAAAACTTCCTATCTCCATTTTTTGTTTTGTTTTGTTTCAATTTTTATTCAGTTTTTTTTTTTCTTTGTTTTACTTTATATCATGTTTTGCTTTTGCTTTGTTTGTTGCTTTGCTTAATTTTTGTTTTTGAATTTTGTTTTGCTTTTTGTTTTGTTTTACTTTTGTTTTTGAATTTTGTTTTGCTTTTGCTTTATTGTTTGTTGCTTTGTTCTGCTGCATTTTTTGTTTTTATTTTTGAATTTGTTTTGTTTTGCTTTTTTAGTTTTTTTATCATTTTGTTTTGCTTTGCTTTTGTTTTATTTATTTATTTATTTTTGTTTTGTTAACTTTTTATTTGATAAGGAGTATTATGGTGCCTTGCTGTGTATTTTTGTTTTGTTTTGTGTCTGCTTTCATTAGCTTGGTTCGCTAGATGACACTGTGCTTATTTCACCAACAATATGTACACTGCATGTCAGACCTCAACTGAACACCATGTGACTAAAAGAGAAAGTGAGATGGAGGAGAAAACTGTTATTGGAAGGCATTAAAGAGGTCCTGCTGATTTGTTAACCTTCATAGAGGACTGCTCAGTATCACTGATGCTTTTTCTGGAAACCCTAACTGTTTTTGATCAGGATATAGGAAACATGCAGTGTAAGTTTTCAATCTCGTTCTGGTGGGGTACATATACTAGTCAATGTTTGTAGGGCACTGTGAGTGGTAGATGCGAGTGATATTGATCTTTTTGTTTATGGATCTGCCATTCTTGGGTCTTCTCAATTCTATTTCAAAGGGAATAAAGGGAACACTATCATTGAAAGTAAAGGCTGAGAACAGGAATTTTGGGTGAATCATCTGGCATCAATCACATGAAAACATCCATTTTTCATCACATTTTATTTTATTTTATTCTAACAATTTTTTTTATTTTTTTTTAAATCTATTTTGCATAATAAAATTGAAGCCTATTTTTGAGACCAATTTTTGGATCTTTTTTATTTATTGTTTATGTATAATTTTTGATATGCTTCCATGTAAATACATTTCCTTCAAAGGTTAATATTATATTAATATTAAGGTTGATATTATCAGTATTTAAAAATATATAAATAATTGTTTGTAATTAAATCAGAATAAACTAAAAAGCAGTGCAACAAATACTAACTTTTTATGTAAACAGTGCAATTTCGTATAAATTCTTCACAATTTAAACTATATTTAATAGTATATATATATATATATATATATATATATATATATATATATATATATATATATATATATATATATACAATAATCTAAACAACTTTTATTGTCTTGACAAAATGAAATGTCATTCATTCCTGGTTTCGAATTTATTGCATTTATAGATAGTGAACTAACCTGAAGGATGCTGATTGGTTTGCTCTGCGAGAAGGCTAAAGCAAATCACAATGAGCTGCTTAACATAAACTCAAGGCTAGAAACAAAAGCACATTTGAAGAGTGTGAGATTCACTCCCAGAACCCAGTAAATAAACAGCTCTTAAACCACATTGTTGTCAAAATGTCAGGACTGATGGAAAGCAGAAGCCCAGGGCTTCGTGTGTGCGTGTGCGTGTGTGTGTGTGTGTGTGTGTGTGTGTGTGTGTGTGTGTGTGTGTGTGTGTGTGTGTGTGTGTGTGTGTGTGTGTGTGTGTGTGTGTGTGTGTGGCATCCTCACGTCTCTATTGCAACAGGGCCGCAGGTGTCATCCTAATCATTTTAGGCAGCACACATACAAACATAGATTGCATTATTTATTCAGAGAGGAGTCATATTCCTGATTTAGAAATTAAATAGGAGCCACCCGAACACCTGTCTCTCACTCAAAATAGAACAAAATAGAATACCTGTCTCTCACACACAAAAAAAAAAATCCCCAAATTGTATGCACATATACACATCCTGATGCACGGGTTGTTTGGGTCAGTGAACTGTGTTTCTTCCTTGTTGATTTCCACTGTTTGACATTGAATGGCAACAGTGTGTGTTTTGGAAACTCTGACTGTCACTTTCTCTTATACACACATGCTAGCATGTACGGGTGAATCAGACAAATGCGTTTGACATTGCACTTTGTGAAACATGAGCAGCGCTTTATCTAGCAAAAGAATGTGTGAGCATTTGACACCGAAGGAGATAAATATCACAGTGCAACTCCGCTAAACTCCAAGTTTCACAGAGGACAAGTTTAAAGGATGCCAGGTTATATTTAGCTGGCTCCGAGTGTTTGTTTCACAGAGTGAAGGATGGCCTAGATAGAAATGAGGAGGAAAATATATAATGAGAAATAAAGCAATCAAGACAAGCAAAACAGAAAAAAACAAAGGTCTGACAGATGTTTCGTTGTGCAGAAAATTCACGACTCCCAAAAAGACTTTCATTGACTCTAAAAATGGACTGAATGTGACTGTGTAGTCCCATATCAGGAGCTAATATAAAAAGTCAACAAATGTTGTACCTACTAAGACTGTGTCAGCATTGTTTTTGTTTTTTTTTTGTTGTTGTTTTTTTTAGAATCTAAGTCTAATAAGAATCTAAGAGATTATTTTTGTCTTTGCAAACCTGGACACACAGAAACACTCAGCACTTTTTTTGGCCCCAGTGATATTGCAATGCAGTGTCCTGTGCTGATGAATGTCCTTTTGGGAAGGTGCAGGGATGGAGAGAAAGACATGATATATAGAGATGATATTGCTTAAAACCATAAATAGTGTGCTTTTGCTCAATGAGTGGTCTTTTAGAGGAAATGTAGTTATGATATCTTGCTTGATTGCCATTGATCCCAAACTTGTGCCATTGGTTGAGCCAATGCTGATGTCTCAATGCTAAAACAATCAGAGCAATGTTTTAAGAGTATAGAGCCATGGTTCAATAGCTTGTTTGTAGCTGTCTAACCACAGTTAGCATTAAGGGATAGGAAAAAGTATAAAAATGATTCTTGATTTGTTTGCATGTCATTGCATTAGATGACAAAATATCAAACAAAGGGGCTTTTATTTTAACCCTATATAGGATACATAAACCAAAAAACCTACACGAATGCTTAAAAATGATCCATATTGAAATAAATGGTTTTCTTAAAAAAAAAAAGAGGTGTCATTTTAATGAAATAAATAGATGCACAAATTGTTTTCCTTGTACTGTATATGCATTACAAAAGATGAAATGTATTATTTTTTTAAATGCAGTTGTACTTTTTCCTAAACCCTTAACTAATTTAGATCTACTGTATATTCTAAATTGAACCATCACTCCCCACATTTCACAAAGACCATGTGAAAATGATCTTTTCAGACGGACAAAAGTTTTCATGATTTGCTTTTGGGCAGAGATTGCACCAAGCATTAACACTAAAAGAATACAATAACTATACCGATAAAGATATAGTTTTAAAAATCTTTATAGCCTAAATTTAAAAGAATGGCAGAATTTCACACTATAACGATAAGTCACAGAGAAAAAATATCGTTGGAATCAATGCTGCATCCAAATGTAGAACAACACAAACAAAACACGTGTTGTTGTAGGAGCCCTCTAATGCAGAAATAAATGGCTTTTTATATTTTATTAAAGGAGAACTCCGGTCAATTTTAACATTGAGCTCATTTTTTTGTGAGCTCAATGTCCACAGTAGTCGATTGTCGAGTTCACGCGCATAGGTTTAGTACGTACGATCATGCGCCCGAACTCGACAATCGATTACTGTGGACTTCAGCCGAAAACAGGATGTAAATACAGGTATGAGCGCTGGCTGAATTAACATCACTTTTATTAATATCTTTCACATCTACTGCAGTCAGATTCACCCGCGTTCACTCTAAAGGAATCACTCACATGGCTGGTGCACTTGTAATGACACATCAAGGATGTTAAGAGGCTAAAAGCAGGTTTAAAACTTGCCCCATTTAAGTCAACAGGGTGCAAATTTTAAAAAGAGGATAACACGGTGTAGGCAACACCGATTTTTGTTGTTGTTTTCTGTATTGACAGCACTCCAAATTTACAAAAAAATTAGCTCAATGTTAAAATTGACCGGAGTTCTCCTTTAAGTTTTTAGGGAAATGTAATATTGCACCGTTAGGTCTGTTGGGTAGCAGAATTTTAGTGATTTCACTCACTGTCTGAACAAATGTAGAGAACATCTAATTTAATGTTAATTTGCAGGGTGTACTGCTTATGTAGCCCCATAAAAGTAGCCTATATACTCTAATAATCACACGATTAATAATTGGACAAGTCATATTTTTATGAAAAATAATTTATTATAAAAAAATATGTTCAGATTGTTTTTACAAAAACTGATGAACTAAATGAAAACTTTGGCATTTACGTGATTTAGCCATATTCAATTATGATAGTCCCAAAGGCGGTTCTTGTCCTCCGAGAAGCAGAGGGGGACATTGCACATGCTGCAATATGTTTCCCAGACAGCAACATGGATCCGGGCCGCATCTGGTAGGCTGCATGTGGATTCAATGCGTACCAGATGTGGGCCGGATCTGGGCCGACACTATGTTGCTGTCTGGGGTTGGTGTAGCCTTTACCACAGTGTCTGCAGTGTCGTCTATTTTGTTCCTATCTTCAGACACAAACTTTCGGAAATACTGCAGCATCATTAGTGATATCTTGACCTGAAAAATCAGTTCGGACTGATAAAATCCTTTTATCAGCCAGCGATACCCGTTGCGGGGCATAGTCTGTGTTCTTGAATGACTTGATTTTTCTGGCATGATGTCCACATAATCATCAGATGGGTGGTCATTGGGTTGTTTATTTTCATTTTCCAGTTCACAGGCATCTCCAGATTCCTCTTCATCACTTGTATCAAAATCCATAAAAAAAGAAAATAATAAATAAATCACTGTTCCCATTTTGGACAGCATCCATGACATACACTTTGTAGTTAATATGGTCTTTCCTGGCTGGTGGCATTCTGAAATGAAAACAAAAACAAAACCCTGGATATGTTCCATATCCCAATCATACTTACACAGTTTAAAGAATTCATACATTCAGTACTGTTTAGCTAGCTTATTGTGACCTCTACTTAATAGCACGTATACAACCCACATTCCAGAACATTGTCACCTGCCCCTCATGCTTTAACGCGAAGATCAGAAGAAGATGAAGATATAACACAGGGTTTATTCACAACACAGAATAAGATAACCAACATGTGAGGCAGCGTGTAAACATGAACAATACCAGACAATGAATGAGAACTCAAGAGGAACTTAGATACACAGTGATGATGAGACAATGGCAAACAGCTGTGGTGATTATGTAGGTGTCCATTTTGACTGATCAGAGGCAGGAAAACAAAGACAAAGAAACACATGTGCTGAATGAAAAAGAACTAAAAGTCCTTGAACTGAATACAACTATACATGATGGTGACACATGCAGCATGCATTTGGGGAAACAAAGTCCAGAAAAGAAAACAGGACCAGTTATAGTATATTTTATAAATGATAAGATAAAGACAGTTTCAAATATTGCTACACAAATACTTTCGAATTCTAAAATAAATAATTGATTCCCTAATTCAAGTTGAACTTATCATTTAATAATCATAACATTTGGATTAAAACTCAAAATTGTAACAAAGAAGACATTTAAAACTTGTGAATGATCAAAAACATTATGTTTTTGGTGTGAACGGGCCTTAAGAAATTAAATTCCTTGTGCAACAATTCAGCATATTAGAATGATTTCCAATGGATCGACACTGAAGACTGGAGTAATGATGCTGAAAAGGGAGCTTTACCGTCAAATTAACACATTACATTTTAAAATAGATTATTATTTTGAATTGTAATATTTTACAATATAATTTTTTTTAACTTATTTGTGATCAAATAAATGCAGCCTTGGTTAGCATAAGAGATTTCTTTCTCATAAGAGAAAAAAAAAACCTTACTAACCCCAAGTTGTTGAAGTTTTTGTAGTGTATATATATTTTTGATAAATGTGTGCATGGTTTGGGATTTTTGTGTCTGTGTGAGTGTAAATTCAATGTGTTTGTGTTATTATTGTATTTTGGCATTGATGGTTGCAAGAGAGGTGTGTGCACTCCTATACCTGCTGTTTTACTCTCTCCAGCTCTGGCATGTTGAGTGGTTGTTATGAATTTGTAGTCAGCTTCTGTCAGGAGGAGACCGCTAAAGACTGATCTCTGATCAGGAGAGGCACGCAGGGCATCAATCTCCCCCTATGCTGATGGGTCCCACTCAAGTCCTACCCATAATTACCGAAATGTTAACAGTGACGCCCTGTTCATTAGAGAACAACTTCCCCTAACATTCATTCCTTAATAAGCAGATGCAGATGGGAACATCATTTATATAAAATTAAGGAAAGTGCAACCTGTGTCAGAGATTAATGTTAGTAGCAGTTGACATTACAGTTTAATTTCACATAGACTGCATGCTATTATATGTAATTATAATAACACTTTCAATACAAAGTTTTTGAGTATATAGAATATATTTCATATAAAATTTTCATAACAGTATATGTAAAATGTTATCTTTTTTGAAGTTCACTTTTTTAAACTTTTTTCACTTCAGCAATAGCCTGCCAAGTTTTGTCTTTTAAAAGAGGCCAAACTGAAGTCTGTGCTCCAAAGCATTCAAGATTTTTGACAGTTTAAGTTGGAAATTTAATTTTAGGTTCATGCTCAAAAGGTGAATACATGGATTATAACTACTGAATAAGTATAATTTAGTACCATAAAATCCAGACATTATTGAGCTAAAATATAGTACAATCATTTCATTGAAATAAAAAAAATTATAATAATTTTTGACCGACACTCAAACAGTACCAGAGGGTTAAAGGGTATAGTTCGCCCAAAAATAAAAATTCTGTCAATTACTTACCCTCATGTCGTTTCAAACCCATTACACTTTTGTTCATCTTCAGAACACAAGTCTAATGGGTTTAAAACTACATGAGGGTAAGTAATTGCCAGAATTTTCATTTTTGGGCGAACTATCCCTTTAACCCTATTTTTTTATGAAATCTTAGAGATCCCTCCATTGAAAGTCTATTCCCCCAAAACTCTGACATTTCAAAACTTTCAGAAAGTGATTGTAAAATAAATTCATATGAATTGAGTGGTTTAATCCAAGTCTTCTGAAGAGACATGTCTGCTTTATATGATGAACAGATTTAAAAAGGTTTTTTATTCAGCCATATGAAAATGAAAGCTTAACCATACTCGCTTGATGTGTGAGAAGAAGCCTCATTGGTTCTCACGGATGCTTAAACATGCGTCGTAACACGAGAATTAACCCCATTGGTTCTGGCGCATCATGTAATCATGCGTGAGCTTCTGTTTACCAAATATGAGTGCTATGTGTGCTCACCGATCAAAGCTTACAATGTGAATAAAAGCCTAAATTGCATCTGTTCATCATGTAAAGTGTGTATCTTCAGAAGACTTTTTTTTATTTCACGATCTCTTTATGATTGTTCTGAAGTTTTGAGTTTTAGGTGAACAGAGTTTCAAATGGGAGAAAGAAATTACTCAGATTTAATTAAAAATCTCTTTGTGTTTCGAAGATGAATTAAAGATTTTGGATTTGGAACGTCGTGGATGAGAAACTGACAGAATTTTCAATTTTGGGTGAACTCACCCTTTAAGTTTAGGATTATGTATTTTGTGTCTGTTCCCCCAAATGAACCCAAATGTTAATTTTGCATTCATTTTATTTCCAATTGCTTATTTCAGCTGAAGAATCAACCACATCCTGACCGCATTGTCCCATATGTCCCACCCAATGAGCGATGGTGGCGGAACGCTTTTAGGGACAGACGAGTGTGTGCGTCTGTGGACTCTTGATGGTGTGTGTCACCGGGTGATGGATGCCACCCCAGTTCTGTCAGCCTTCCACTAGGCTGACAGCAGCAGACTGCAGCTGCCCTCCCAGGATGCAGTTCTGCAGTGGGGGGTTGGATGGAGCGTGTGTGCGTCTGTGTCATAAGGAGCCAACGTCTGATCCTCTGAGCCTAAAACTCTCTGCGCAAACTCACTACCCATAGTCAGCTTTCTCTGCTTTTTGCTGCCAACTTGCACTTTAGGGAAATCTAAACTTTGAGTCAGAGTCCCAGAAACTCTTATTGAAACAGTGTGACCTCTCCAGTGGATGCCACTTCGAGTGCCACAGGGCCTTGTTTTCAATTTCACATAATTGTCTGAACTGTAGTGTCAACACTGGCCCAGAGTAAAGTTTTTATGGGTTTAACTGTTTTTTTTTTTTTTTTGTTGCTGGTTAGCTTGTCTGTAGTGTTGCAGCTTTAAGCAATAGCTGTCTTTTCAATGTTGCCTGGCAATGATTTAGAGAATCTACTGCATTCTCTACCCTTGCAAAATTTCCAGTTTCCTCCCAAGAAATAAATACAAAGTTCAGTTATTAAAAAGATGGCATGACGTCCTCAACTAAACTTTTGCTATCACATCATTCTCTAAATGGCACAGCTGATTGGTTCCTGCTGTATCAGCAGCCAATGATCTTACTGCTGAATTTTCAAATGGTCAGCGTTTGCAGCACACTTTCACAAACCCTCCACCTTCCCCAGCTCCACCTGTATAGATCTACTATGGATAATTTGTGTATGCTGTTATACAGCAGCATGTCTTACTTGCTCACAGCAGCGTGTCGTGTATGTACTGGCAGTAGCAAGTCCCGTACTTGCTCTGCAGCAGCAGCAGCAGCATAAATAAACAGCAGCAGCAGTGTAGTATAGCAGATCAATTCCAAACATATTAACATTGGCATCCATTACATTTACATTTAGCTGACGCTTTTATCCAAAGCGACTTACAATTGCTATATATGTCAGAGGTCGCACGCCTCTGGAGCAACTAGGGGTTAAGTGTCTTGCTCAGGGACACATTGGTGTCTCACAGTGGATTCGAACCCGGGTCTCTTACACCAAAGGCATGTGTCTTATCCATTGCGCCACACCACCCCATTACCATGCCAAACCCTCTGAGAGTTGTCATGACAGAACTACAATTATTGTTACTACCTTAAAATCATAATACGTTAATATGGGGTCTCTATCTAATGCTGCCACAATGTTAACTCTAACTAGTATTTAATAAAACTATGCTTAACATGGTATGTTTTTGTAATTCTTCACAAATGAATATCGTATGACCATATTTGTTATGAATAGGGATGAATTGATATTAAAATTGTGGCTGATAATAGTTTTAATGTTATAGCTGATAACTGATAATAGTCAATATTAAAACTCAATACAATTTTGGGTATACACTTCACAATAAGGTATCATTTGTTAACATTAGTTAATGCAACTAACATGAACTAACAATGAGAAATATATTCTTTGATAATTTACCTATCTTTGTTAATGTCTGTTAATAAAATGTTCATGTTCACATTCACAGTGCATTATCCAACATTATTACAAGGCTCTGTGGAATACTTGATTCTGATTGGTCAATAACGCCATCCAGCGGAATGTGATTCCTCGATAACGACCACTAAAAACAGATAACACGCTTCGCGTCAGGGCCCTGATCACCCTGTCGGGGTTTATTCTGAGATAACAACCGGCTGTATGTACATTATCCCTTAATTAACAGAAAACTTTTTAAAATGTATTAGTACATGTTGATTGCTAACATTAACTAAGATTAATAAATGCAGTATAAGTGTTCTTCATTGTTAGTTCATGTTAACTAATATAATTCACTAATGTTAACAAATGAAACCTTATTGTAAAGTGTTTTTCCCAATTTTGTGAATAAAGAAATTAAGAATAAAACAAATAAAACTAAATACCAAGTGAATATAGACATCACAGCATTTAATGTACACGGAAATGTATATTAATTTTGAGATTTGTTAAATAATTGTGTTATTAAATTATAGTGTTATTAGGAGATGCTAAATTACACATGCTAAATGAAATATTCAAATATCAAAAGATGCCGTTAAAATTAAAAATGTCAAACATTGGCTGATAACAAAAATGGTGCAAGATATATTGTTCATCTCTAGTTTTGACTAACTGAAATGATGTATTTTGGCTTTTTTGCTACTTATTTTAAAAGGTACTGTAGAGAGAAATGGAAGTAAATAAAATTTCAGATCACACATGACCTAACCGTTAGACCCCAGCTACGAACAGACTACCTTACTAAAATAATTAGTTATGGCTATGCTTCCTCTTACATTTCTTCACATTTGTAGAAACCATGTTAGAATTGTTTAGCAACACTGCTCAGTCCACATCCAGTTGATTGGAACAACTGCTATGTCAGAACCTCATGGATGTTGTTCTAGCTACTGCATTCCAGTAGAGAAGACGCAGCAGCCGTGTGCTATTGTTTTAGCAGAGGGTTTTTAATAGCATAACATTAGACAGGCTAGGAGAGGCCTGACATTTAGCAATGACTGTGACTAATGAGATAAATTGTTCCAGCGGCAGAAAGGTTGTAAATCAACCTGTCACCAGCATTAAAGGGATTTGTGTTTGCCCCAACCTAGATCCTCAACATTATTAGCAAATATTCACTTTCATTTCATCCCAATTCACATGGCTTATGTTATACAAAAGAAGTTTAGTTCTGGTTCGGATCCTTCACGTATGATATACACCATTGAACAGCATGCTAATTTAACTCTTTAGTACCTTGAATTAGTGCTTTAATATATAGCAAGGTACTGAATGACCATATTTATGTACCATGACATTTACATAGTATTTTAATACTGGTACTTCATTTTTTATTTTATTTTTTATTTTTTTGATAGTCTTCAGCACAGAAAGTTAACAAATTCAATTAAACCAATTTTCAAAACTAAGACAGTGTTCTCAACAATAAAATAAAATCAGTTTGTTATGGTTTTTAGTCTGTGTTATTGTGTGTGTTGTTTTTAGTCTGTGCGGCATTTAGGCCATCTGTGTGCTATGTGCGGTACATGATCGGTAAGATTTTAATGTTTTTGAAAGAAGTCTCTTATGCTCACCAAGGCTGCATTATTTTAATCAAACATACTGAAAAACAGCAATATTGTGAAATATCTTTACAAGCTAAAATAATGACATCACTGTTTTCTCCAGAGCGGCTATATATATATATATATATATATATATAAATGAACTAAATTATTAACTTTTTTACAACAAAAATGAACCATCACTGAACTTACTTAAGCTGGACTATAACACTATTTCCTTCTAGATCTGCTGTACTGCAGAAACAAACTTTTTTGCATTATTTTCTTGTTATCACTGTAACGCTGCTTTGAAACAATCTGTATTGTAAAAAAGCGCTATATAAATAAAGGTGACTTGACTTGACTTGATTTAAAAAATATATATATTTCTGTGATGGCAAAGTGAATTTTCAGCAGCCATTAGTCTTCAGTGTTACAAAATCCTTCAGAAATCATTCTAAAATGCTGATTTGCTGCTCAAGTAGCATTTTTGAAAAAGCTTTTAAATATCCGTTTTGAAAACAGTTGTGATTCTTAATATTCTAGAAGCTGTGGTATGAATTCAGGATGATTGGGACACGTTTTGCCATTGTGATGACTTGGAAAATGTGTCTTATTCAACCTGAATTCTTGCCTACATTTTTTTTTTTTCAGGATTCATTGATGAATAGAAAGTTCAAAAGAACAGCATTTGGTAACACTTCATTTCGATGGTCCACTTTAGACACTTTCTACTAACTATATAACTTTGCAACTACATGTCAACTAACTCTAATTATTAGAGTTACTATTACTATTATCAGTCTGTAGTAGACTGCTAGGTTAGGGTTTAGGTTAGTAAAACAAGTTTACATTTAGTTGCAAAGTTTAGTTGCAAAGTCAGTAGAATCTCTGTTTCGGGGCCATCAAAATAAAGTGTTAGCAGATATTAATCAGACAGTATAATAATACTCTAATGAGAGTTAGCTGACATTGAGTTGCTCATACTGTAGATTGTCTAAAGTGGACCATTTGAAATAAACTGTTTAATGTATTTAAAACTGATATAATCTTTTGTAACATTATATATGTCATTATAAATGTATTTATACTGTCCCTTTTTATCAATTTAATGCACCCTTGGTGAATAAAATTTTTTTTTTATCTCATTGAAGATTTTTATATGCATTATAATCTTTCTTTTGTAGAAAAACAAGAATATTGATGACTCATTTTGCACTTGTGTGTGTATCCAAAGATTTTGTACAATTACATTTCCTTTTCCATCAATACAGGAAAGAAAACTATGTCTGTCAAGCCATTTCATGGGGTCTTAAGGATGCAAATGTCTAACAAGGCCTTTATTTTAAATCTAAATGGCCAGAAAAGAGTGATACAAGTGTACCTGAAACATTGGTTGCAAAGAGGCTAGTTAACCTGGAAGTACACTGGCCGCCTCAGAGCACAGCCTAGCCTTCACAGGGGAGCGAAGGCCAAATAGAGTGTGAAGGGAAGGAGGAATGAGGTGCAGAGGAAGAAAGCATGACTGTCAGACAGGACATGGTTAGTTAGACAACATCTGTACATACAGGAAGGGAAAACAAGCTCCAAGGCCATGGTGAGATGAGAGCCTCTCTTGGAGCTGAGCTGGAGGACTTAAAGATAGATGGCCTGTTCTCTCTGGAGGATTTGGACTGTGTGTTCTGGCCAGCTTTCCTGCTGCTATGAGCCTGTTGGGAGGGAAAAACAACATCTTTTTCATAGAAGTTTACGCTTCAACATATACAATATGCAAGATGACAAAAAGCAGTAATAGAAAAAGAGATGAGAGATTTGCCTTCTCTAAGGACGGGTAACATCACTGACTTTGCAGTGAGAAGCCAAAAGCTCTTGACATCCTAATAGGGTGTCACTTATCGCTATATCGTACTTTCCCCAAATGAGTCCTTTAAGCAAAAAAAGTTGAGGTTTACCTGTTCGGTAATTACTTCAGTGAGCATTATACTAGAATACAGGCTGTGCTCTTTTAAATTGTCAATGGCAAGGTACAAGGAACTTTCATACACACACACACACACACACACACACACACACAGGCAGAGCTATTTTTCCTACGGCTTGACAGCTCACGCCATAAACATTTCGCAAACAACCTGCCATCTACAAATCAGTTAGCGGCCAACGGATAAAATCCACAGCTAAAGTTTGTGCATGTCATATTCTTCCAATCAAAGCCCACGGGTCAGAGAGAAAAGAGGGGGGAGGTGGACGCTTGTGCTGCTGTTTTCCACTAAACATCGATTTAAAAAGAGCTGGCGCCTCTCCCAGCCTATCTCTCAAATGGCATTAATGGCCTATCTCTCTCTTTTATTGTTTTCCAGGAATCTCCTCAGGGATGGTTTGCACCTTACATCAGCACACATTCCTCAGTCCCTGCATGCCACCCCGAAACAATAACTCAACCAAATTAGCATATCAAGAGAGCGGTGCGGAGCCAGGAAATTTGGGTCATGTTTCATGGGACCATGCACATTCTGTGTTTTTTCGCTGTGTACTGGCTTACGGTTCTATGCTGTAGTAATATGGGTTTGAGGAAATGTTCTCATGAACATAGAGGCTCAAAATATCATTAGTCGTCAGTTCACAGGCTAGATTTCCTCTCATTAGCTCATTTGGACAGCTAATGTCCTATTTGCATTAGGCTTATTTTTCCTCATGCAGCTGATGCTCTCCTGGCAGGTGCCAGAGGGCACACTGGTGTCTCTATCAGTCTCTGTCAAATAAACAACGCTTGATGTCATCTAAAACTCCTAAGAAGTCAGAACAGACAAAAGTCAATGTCTTCCTGCGGTATAAGATGCGACGTAATGGATGGAAAGCCCAGCTGCCATTCTACCTCAGGCCCTTGCGTTTTGTCTGACAGAAACATCGCAGCTAGCCCCCGTGTGACCCTGCATGGAATTGTGGGAAGGAAAAGTCTCTTTAGGTAGAGTGGGCTGGAATCGTGCAGGTGCTTTGCTTTGATGCACAAACTTGGCAATGCATTTAAGAGAATACCACTGTATAAACTTATCCCTGTTTGTTCTTTTTTCTCCATCAAACTTTGTTGAAAGGTGCTCATCGGCTGTGCAATTATCCACTGACCAACTTAACACAAAAAGCGACTGCAGTTCATTCAGACGTCCCTTTTGTCTTGAATTAGGCAGCTAATTATAAACCGAACAAGCGTATTAATTGATGCGGGTCACTAGAAAGGGCCAGTCCAAGTAATTACAAGAAGCAAAATGCATGCCAATGAAGGGAGCGCGGAGAAGACGAAGAAAAAAAATGCCAACTAACACTGGCTTTCAAGTAAAACATTTTGTGTCCTTCAGTTTTGGGCAGAAATTCTGTTGCCTGTGAGAAACATATGTTGGTATGAGAGGAGCTTTAATTTTTCACATGTCCTAGTTTCTGCTGCTCTCTGGGGAGGACAGACCCACTGAACACAGACAGAACTGGGGATTGGTGTCTGTCCAAAAGTGCTCACAGTGAAGAAACAACTATCTGACCGATGGGACAATCCTGAATCTTTCACAGACAATGTCACACAGATAAAGCTCAGTGAACAGTGTCTCAGTGGAAACACAGACATTCATGTTTAACAAAACCATGCGAGTCCACACTGGTTTGTATTATATTGTACAGGAGTCCTCCAAGTTTTTTTTATTTTTATTTACTTTATACCTACAATGCGTTATATATATTACAATCCCAATTGGATATAAGAAATGCTGTATGAGAATGTTTCAGATAAAATATGCATTTTGTGATCATACCATATGCAGAACATGAGAGAAAAGTGGAACATCATTTTGTTTGTAGAGGAACTTATATGCATTCCCAATGTATTGAATTTATTTTTGTATTATTACAGTATTGATTGATTATTGACTGATAAGTGCACAGTCATTTCTTACTTGCTTCTTTGCATTACATTTAGTAATTATATTTAGCAAGCAAGCATGCACTGTGTTAGCTCTTTTCTTTATAACTGTTAAAATGAATTAATGATTTTTTTCAAGTGAAGTTTTGTATTTTGATGAAAAATGTGTGTAATTTCATTAAGTTAGAGCAAATTTTTAGTGCATATTTAAATAAGTAATTGTTATGCTAGCACCACCAAATGGAATTGACTTTCAAATGGAAGTAATGACAGGTTTAGGGCCACTTATTTATACTTTTATGCCTCACTTATTGTTTCTGCATATGTATTAAACTGAGATAACAAGTTTTTAATATTGAAAAAAATACTTCATTTTGATATCTAGGGTAAACACCCACATAAGTGTTTTAAAAATTCCATGCTTGCACATTTTGTTTATTTGTTTGGTAACGAAATGGTTTTACTTCATTGGGCCTAGGAAGACATTTGGATCTGAATTAATGGAAATTACAGGCTCACTTTATGAGAATTCAGATTTCCAGGAACAAATGCTCATAAAAGGGCTGGACAGCTGTATATCAGCGGCAGCCTCGAGTCTGGCCACAGTGGTTCTTTGATGTGTATAGGCTGCATTTGCTCTTTTTCTTAAACACCATCAGGAGGGTGTAAATGATTTGAAGTGCTGTTGCACTTGATTCCTGCTGATCCTGTTCTTAAGTCGTTATTAAACTCTATACCTCTCAGCCCATATATAATAGCTTGTTCTCTCTCTTGTTGTCTCTACCCCTCTCTCTCTGTTACCAGCTAGGTTAATTAAGTGAGTAATTTAGCTTGGAGTTCCTCTGGGCTTTCAGAGCAGGTAGAGAAAATTGACTTGAGCCTTTTATTTCAAGAAAACTGGCGAGAGCCGCGTGCATCAATAACAGCCTGAAGCCTCTTGGCGATCAGCTTTTACATCCCACAAACAAGAGCAGCTTTGCGGCCCTTAATGACCTCAGAATGTCAGCAGTTTATGGATTGCATGTGCTTACGAGCAACTTTTTTCAAAAAAACTCATGTTGTCTCAGCATAATCAGTAATGTCGATGAAAGCATTTGTAGGCTAGATAGATCATGGCGATTTTTGATATGAGTTTTTAAACTTTGATTATAATTAATTGTTAAACTATTGCTAAGTCACCAGTATCTTAAAGAATAGTATTGTTTAAAATATACTTAAAACCATTCAAATGTTCAAATTCTTGTACAATTTTAATGTAGGGGTTCAATTTGACCCAAATTGGATTCATTACAATTCATCAAAAATCACACTAAGAGGTCCCATTTTATATTAAGTGGCTTTAAGTACTATGTACTTATATCGAAAAATAAGTACAATGTACTTCTTGTGTTCATTGTAAAACACTTTTGCTGCTATTGAGGTGTGATACGGGTAAGGTTAGGGGCAGGTGTGAAGGTATGGGTGGGTTTAAGGGTCGGTTAAGGTATAAAGGAAAGGGTCAACAGTGTAATTACAAATGTAATTACATAAATTAATTACAGCTGTATTTAGATGCAGGTATTTTTAAAATATAAGTACAATGTAAAAACATATATGTACACAATAAATCCATTGTCTCAAATTATTACAATAAGCCACTTAATATAAAGTGGGACCCATAAAGAATATAAAAAAAACTCTTAACATTAATACTTCTCACCATTATTTTGAAAACTGTATTTAGTTTTTATTTTTATTTTTTTTATTTTTTACATTTTTAAAACATTTTAACATAATAATTGTGTGTGGAAAAGCACTTTTTTCTGTGTGCTTTCCTGAAGCTCAAACAGTAGAGCATGACACTCTCAATAATTCCTTGATAAATCACACGCATGAACTATTAAAAATGTGTGCCTTCAACTCAATGCACATTTTCTTTGGATAAAAGCATCTGACTTTGCATAAATGTAAATGTAAAAACCCTTAAAGGGGAGAAACTGACATAACAAAGTACATCAAAAATATTTGTATTTTGGGTCTGTGCAGCTGCATTTAACCATGAAATTTGCCAAATTGACCCGCAAAGTAATATGAGGGTTACGTAATTTAAAGTGCACAAGACCCTAATTTTTGTGGCAGATAATTTTAGCCTTACAGTTACATTTATACTAATTAAACTAGAATTTTTTTATTATCTGTCAAAAACAGCAATGAACAGCAGTCGTTTACAAAATACTTTGCTGCAAACAAAATAACATAAATACTATGTAAGGACTCAAATTGAATCAGCTAATCTTTCATGTGAAATTTCATCAATCCAAACACACTGATTTACTAAATGAATCTTACTTAACATTTTATTTGAGAGAGTGAACAGTTTTAAAGGAGTTTGTTAGATTTTTTTCCTGGCTGTTACAAAAAAAAAATGCAGATGTGTTTTGCTCTTTTTTTCCAGAACATAAAATCTAATCTGTTTTGAACACACATGAGCAACTTAAAATGCAAGTTTGGATCATTTCTATGCAACCCCTTTTATTTTTGAGAATGTTGTTCTTGAAAGTTACATTATTTATATACATTATGCTAATTTAACTAATTTTATTCCGCAAAATTCCATATTGGCATTGTAACAGTTGCCCCTGCCACATCCTTTTTCCTGGCTCGCTGTTCTTCTGCACAGGAGAAGGTCACGGGAGGCACGTGCAGATGCTGAACCGGTCCCGCGGGAGAGCGGCTTTCTCTGGATCCCGCTGCCTGTGCCGCAAACAGCTTTCAAGCGTGTCTAACAGGAACAGAGACTTGATGCTGTGACATAGCCCACTTTATTTAGAGTACACATACACACAGGAGACAGAACATGGCTGATCAGCTCTAAAAGGACAGGTGTTCTGCAATGACCATTGTTGTGTGAATTGGTGTGACAGGTGTTTTATGTAACATCTAAATATTCACCAAGCTGGTGAATAAGTTAAAAAGCTCCCAAAGGGAGTTCACACACACACACAAAATTATGATATTATCATCATCTACAGACTCTCATTTTGTGCCTGTATGATTTTTTAAATCAGATAATTTCATGAAGCAACATTGCTTCTGGATATAATGATGTAGTGACTGTCGAATGGATTTAAAAGATTCAGATCACTTAGGCGAATCAAAATCACCATTATGGGCATCAGAATAAATGGTGACACTTTCAATTACTCACCCTCATGTCGTCACAAAACCCGTAAGACTTTTGTTCATCTTCAAAACACAGATGAAGATATTTTAAATGAAATCTTTAAATGAGATTTCTGTCCCTCCGTTGACAGTCCCCGCAACTACCACTTTGACATTTCAAAAAATTCATAAAGAGTTTGTAAAACTAATCCATAAGATTTGAGTGGTTTAGTCAAAAAGAGTCACTTTATTCACACAAACATTGATCAGCGAACATAAACGGAAGCTCAACCGTACGTGAACAAACCTCATTGGTTCTTAAAGAAGCTCAAACGTGCTGCGTAACATACGAGAATGAACCTCACTGGTTCTCGTGCATTAAGCAAGCATGCTCAAGCTTTCATTTACCACAACTGATGTTTGCGTTGATGTTTATATGTGAATTAAAGCCTAAATTTAATCAGTTCATCATATAAAGAGATTGTGTCTCTCCAGAAAGTTTGGTCTAAACTTGATTCATATGGATCAGTTTTACGATCTCTTTATGAACTTTCTGAAGTTCTGTCAATGGAGAGACAGAGATATCTCAGATTTCATTAAAATATCTTTATTTGTTTTCCAAAAATGAACAAAAGTCTAATGGGTTTGGAACGACATGAGGGTGAGTAAATTATGACAGAATTCAATTTTCACCCCTTTAACGTTAGTTAAATACAACTGTTCATCAAGAAAAGCACAAGCATCTCAAGCACAGTACAAGAATCAGATTGTTACAGAATTAAATGGAGGGAAAAAAGCAAAAAATAAACAAGCATAATAAATGCTCATATACAAATGAACATACAATCACAGTGATATATGCATATACATATATATACTAAATAAACAAGAAAAAAAAAAAAAAAAAAACGTTTTATCCAGAGCTTGTCTCCTTAAAGTAATCTAAAATGGGCTCCAAGATTTTGAGAAAAGATCGGGTTTCATTCTAACTCCGTAATTAACCTTTCCTGTTTTTTGAGGGCAAAAGGTAGGTCAAAAACCCACTGACGGTAGGAGGAGATGGCAGCTTCCAATTAATTAGTATAAGTCGTCTAGCCAACAGTGTGCAAAGTGCAATATTATCCATCTCTAAAGCTGTAAGTTTAACATTTTCCAGAAGAACCCAGAATAAAGTGGTCAATGGGTTGGGGTCTATTACAGTGGTAAACATTTCTGAGAAAGAACTAAAAACTCACCCCCCAAAATCTTAATAACTTAATAAAACAACGAAACAGAGAGGCTCCACAACACAGCTTGAGCAGGTAGGGTCTAAATCAGGAAATATCTTGCAGAGTTGCACTCTAGACCAATGAATATGATGCACTACCTTACATTGAATAAGCCTATGCCTAGAGCTAACTGATGAAGGATGTATCCTTTTTAAGATAGTGTCCCAGGTTTCATCTTCTAACAAAATACTTAAGTTCTGCTCCCAGAGAGATTTCAGTGACCTACTAGATGGGGTTTGTTTGTCATTTATTATACTGTAAATCTTTGAAGTGGCACCCCTTATACATTTATGCTGGCCTAAAATAAACTCCAAGACACCACTAGGAGGGGCACAGGGGAACTCCGGAAAATGTTTCCGGACAAAGCTCCGAGCTTGAAAATACCGGAATAAATGTGAATTGCGAACTTTTGATTTCAATAATGTATTAGTAAATGTTGAAATTAAAATGAATTAAGATTAATAAATGCTTAAGAAATATTTTTCACTGTATAGGTGAACGTCATTTTACCAAGTACAACATGTGCTTATCAGTGTTTATTCACCTATCATATGCTATAGGGTTAGGATTAGGAGAAAGGGTAGGGATAGGACTACATTTTCAGACAGGATCAACAAATATGTTAATCCATGAACATGTCTTACTTGGCAAAATCATGGTGACAAATGACATTTACTAATTGTCATCCATCCATCCATTCATTAATTTGTTCATTCATTCCCATATCTGCATCAAAGGCTATATTAATTGCAAACTCAGGAGTAACACATTTAAAATAAAATAATCAGAATAACAAATATATATTCAGTTAATTGTATACAATAATTTAACAACATTATACAAACCAAGCAAACCTTACTGTAAAGTGTCTCCAATTAAATAGCTCCTCGCAATGAAACAGGCCTTCATTTTGCCTCTCCACTCTGATGTGTAAAATCCGGATCAGCAGGATGAGGAATATTTCATATGTGAGGAAGATTATACTGTATTCAGTGTGTTGGTTAGCCGTTAGCCTCTAGAGCTTTGAGGTGTTGCACAGAAGCCTTTGATGCTTGAGATCCAGCTCCCGAAAGAGATCTTCAATCTGTCTTTCTGATGTTTAGCAGCTTCAGTACCTCCTGATAAAGGTTCTTTGCCCGGTAATCCATAAAGCATTATGCTCGGGTGATGAGAATTCCTCGCACTGCCCCGTTGACCATCTACTGATAAGGTAACTCTGCCATATCTGCAGTATTTCAGTGGTGTCTTCTCTTAATTACTGTGGGTCGCTATCTGTGCTATCCACATACAGCCTGCACGAGTGCTCTGAATGTGTACTCACAAGGAAATGTGACCCTGAGCTGGAACATGAGGAGGTGTAATCTAAATCAGAGAAAGATAAACACAGGTGAAACAGGGTCAGCTTGTGAATTTGACCTGTTAGATCTGAGAAGATAGAGAGAAAATTGGTCTAGTCCACATGTTCCCTACACGTGTAAGTCCATGATGTAGTGTCTGTATAGCTCAGCTGACTCAATTCTCAGGGAATGTGTGAAAGTGTGTATACACTACTTGTTATGTGTTGCGGCGATGAAGCACACGATTGAGAGGAGTTTTTTGAAAGAAATCACCAAATCAGCATTTTATCAGCATTTTATAATGATTTCTGAATCAGCATTTTATAATGATTTCTGAAGGATCGTGTGACGCTGAAGTCTGGAGTTATAATGCTGAAAATAATTATATTTCAAAATATTACTGTTTTTAATATTTTTGATCAAATAAATGCACCATGGTGCGCATAGACTTCTTTCAAAATCATAAAAATATAATGCTTGATGCAATTTAAGTCGCTTTAATAAAAATGTCAGCCAAATGCATAAAGGTAAAATGTAATGATAAAAAGGTAAGGAGAGTTCAAAAAGGTTTACATAGTCATGTAATCCATGTAACGACTGAGACAATCAGACACATAACTATTTGGTACATTTAACAAATAAGCTTTAAAGCCCACTCTTAGTAATGAAACATCCCCCCAAAAGAGACAAAAAAGCAGAAAAGACCTCAGGGTGACCATCAGATAAGATGGTTTTATTGCTGTGAAAAATGTGGTAAAACAGAGGTCATATAAAGACAGAAACAGACTTTCCTGTATTACTTTATAGACGAACTGATCTATAAATGAACATGTATACCAGGACATTTGTGGGTATGATTTACTGTCTTGTGTAGTGTCTTTTGATGGTATTAATTTTTTGATACTATGTATTTTGTGATATTGCATAGACTAGTCGAGTAGTCGATAGATCGACTACTTCAACCACTAGTCGACGCTGTCTGAAACAATCGACTACTCGAGCGTCCATTAACCATAAATTAATTAAAAATGGCGAACGTCACCAACAGACACCACACGTCAGATGTGTGGAAGTATTTCATCAAGGATGACAAAAATATTGTAATTGGCCAATTCTGCAAGAGGCCGTTCACATATTGCGTCTAAAAATGTGTGGAAAGTGCGGCTGTGCCGCTGTCTCCTACAAGCGCTTGCTCTCCCATGGCGTCTGTCATTGCTATGCAACCATGAACTGCGCTCTCCATGATAATGATGAAGAAGTATCAGCAAAGGATTAATTGATTTCTAGCTATTGCATTAGCTTTACTACTAGATATATTTCTGGAGATGAGAAGGAAAAACCCGCCCTGTACAGCTACGATCAGCTGTTCGGCCGAGCTTTCGATGAAGTTACGGAAAGGCCGAAGCTGATTGGTTTTTGTCACATGACCTGCGGTGCGCTTGAGGCATTCTGAAAAGTTGAGATGTTTTCATCTCGCCGCGGCATCGGCGCGCCTGGAAAAACTAGCGCACGTTGCTCCATTATGAGCGCGCCCGCCGCGCGCCTACATTTGAAATAACGAACTTGAGCGTGAAAAAGACGCGATAGTGAACGGCCCCTAGAAGCAGACGTCTGAAATGAAAGGCAAGAACGGCTATTTATTTGGCTTTAGACTGTTACATGAAAATTTAAAAATTAAATGTCATAATTATAATGTTTTGAGAGTTTACTTATGTAATTGTTGCATTAGGCTATGAATTAATAAATGTTTATTGATAAGATCTAGCTATTTCATGTCTTTTCATTTACAGTAGCATGAACCACGAGTAGTCGAGTAACTCGAGTATTGTTTTGATAAGAAATCGACTAGCAGAAATCAGTAGTCGTGCAACCCTTAGAACCAATGGTCAATGTAACCTCATCTACAGGTATACCATGTTTGGTCTCTATTAATTGGTACTCGAAATGGAAGATCGAAATGATCATGTATATGATATGTTGATACCTGCGCAACATATTAGTATTACAAGAATCTTTAATAGTTTCTTCATCAGGAACCAATACAGCTGCACATGCAAATGAGCATGCTTGAAACAAAGAGCCATATATTTACAACAGAGGAATTTTCACGCTTGGAAATTCCACCTCTCTCATTGGTCAAGCAAACCCGGAGAGGTGGGACTTTCCTCAGGTTTTATTAGAGCCAAATTCACAGTGACCTCTTCTGGCTTCTACTGCTGCTTCTTCGGGTTGATGTGTCTGGGGAACCCGACTGCCACAGCCTGCTATGCCTTCACTCTCCCAACAGAGTCAGACTGTAATTCTGAAGAAAAATGCAACTTTACCAACTCCTGGTTGCTCTGCGTGGCCTCTCCGGCCCAAGGCCGACAGACCACAATCTGCATTCCAGCCATGTGCTGATGGAGAGAGAGAAAACCTTCAACCAGAACAGAGTCAAACAAACCATACAAGTTCATCACTATTTCTTCATTCAACGCAGAAGAAATTGATTGAAACTCACGTAACCATCAAAATCCTTCTTCAGGAACTTCACAAAATGCTTTCACTGCAAAGGCCACGCAAGTATACATTTGATGAGGTGCTCTGAAAATAATAAGCTGATGGTTTTTTTCATAGTTAAATTAATCTTTTCCATTGCTTCATTCCCTGTTTACGGTTTCATTCTGTCACTTTCCATTTTACCCATGTGTGATTGTGTGTATGTGTATATGTTTAGATTAGTTGTGTTTGTGATTTACTGTAGTTAATAAACTTGTGCACAATACATTTGGTTCTGATTCTCTGCTTGTAACAAAGTCGATTTTACGTGTTCATGTGACAAACAGGTTAATTGATTGTAATATTAATTTTACTACATAAAGTTAATTCTATTAACTAATCCAAATATTCATAATTAATTATAAGAAGTTATGAATATTTATTTTGAGCTAATTTGTTACATCCACAAGATGAAAGCAAAGTAACAACATGTCTGCACACAAACACAAACAACAAGGGTGAAACGGAGGAACAAAAATACACAGTGATAATGAGATGATAACGAACAGATGTGATGATTAGATTAGTGTCCATGACAACTGATGACTGGCTGGAAACTAAGGAAAGAAACAAATGTGATTGAAAAGAACAAAACAAAAGTCCATAAAACAGAAACTAAGAACAAACAAAACTTAATATGAGTGAAAGACAGATAGGCCTATATAAATAAAAGTCCTTGTTCTAACATTTTCCAAGCCACAAATAAAGTCACAATTGAATAAGAGTTTCCCCTGTTAATATTCTCTCCGACAAATAATGCAAAGTGCACAATTTTGAGAGTCATATTAACAAATCATCTGTCAAAACAGCATCGACTAAACTTTTTTCATTCCCACACATTCATCTTGAGAATGACCAAAACACTTAGCTTGCAAAACAAGATGCAGCTCTGAAAATGATCGTTTTGTATTCTGTGCTGGTAATGGTGCCTTGTTTGGTTGAATTAGCGATCAGTCTGCAAAGTCATTGATGAATTAAGGCCATTGGGCGGCCAAATTTCTCAAATATACCAGTTCTATTTATCTTGGTAGCGAGTCAATGAAATCAGCCTAAGGAAATCCGAAGGTCTGCATTTTAGATTGAATTTATGTGTAAACATTTAGTTCTTTGTGTTTCACTCTTTGTTAACAATGCAGTGATATAGGTATTAGAATAATTGAACACTTACAATTGAATACAGTACATACATTTTAATGTGTCCTTGATATAATTACCTCAGATCTGGGAAGGCCTTAAAGAGTACTGTTGTACAGGTTTCACCGCCTAATACCATCGATTTACCTTGGTCTGCAACATTACTTTTAGCTTTTCCAACTGAGAAAACCTGATATATAGTCCATCATACACCACAGGTGTTGACACAAACATCCTCAAGCACATTTTGTGCGGAGGGCTACATGCTTGGCAATACAAAAGCTCCAAGCTGTGCTGAAAGTTATCAATTTGGGTAATCTACCATTTCTCTCACTCCCTCCGTCAGCGGACAATTACAATATTTATGAGTACAGGCTGAGATATAGAACGACGATTTATTCTACTACTTTATCTTCGTCCTCTCTTTAGGAGGTTTATTTTAATGAAAGTGCGGCTGAAAATCAGTCAAGCATTTGTCAGTGTAATTGTACAACACAATGACATGAATAAATATGAGCTGACAACGCTGGTTTAAATACGTCTGCAGAACAGGGGATTAGCCGAAGTCCTCTTTTCTTTATTTTCGTGTTCTTTTCCTCTCTTTCACCCATAAACCATCATTTAATTGACAGGAAATAAAACATTCATTGGTTTGACCTTTGCGAAGAATTATAGAAACAGTGCGAGCAGGCTAGTTAATAGGATGCGGAGAATAGCTTTAGCGTGTTATTGTAACGCTCTTCCCCATGAATGACCTAATTGAGTGTGACTCAGATGGTTATCAGATATGATTGTGTTAAAGCTGATTTAAATTGTAAACGCATGTACAAAAGTTTCATTTAACTTAAGTTGTCTAAGACAAGAATGACAATCACTTAATACTTAATACTTAATACTTAACACTGCTGGGTCATTCTTTGTATGCAGTACAATCTCTTTCCCCCTTAATATACACTCCTGGTCAAAAAAATCATAAATTATTGTTTTGTTTTTTAGTTTTCTTTTTAAAGAAAAGCCTCTTATGCTCACCAAGCCTGCATTTATTTAATCCAAAATAGAGTAAAACATGAATCCAAAATCATTGCAATTTAAAATAAGTGTTGTCTATTTTAAAATGTGATTTATGGCAGAGCTGATTTTTCAGCAATCTTAGGTGTCACACGATCCTACAGAAATCCCTTTAATATGCTTATTTGTTGCTTAAGTAACATTTATTATTATTATCCATGCTGAAAACATTTGTGCTGCTTAATGATATTTTTTTCAGAATTCAAAATGATAAATAAGAAACGTTCAAATGAAAAGCATTTATTTGAAATATAAATCGTTTGTAACATTATAAATGCCTTTAATGACAATTTGATATTTGTTTTAACATGTTGGATAAAATATCATTTTATTTTTATTTGATCACATTATCACAATTAAGTGAACATGGGGATAACATTTAAATAATGCCACTGTACTAACTTATAAAATTATTAGCTGGCCAATGATTTAAAAAAATATTCAAGATGTTTTCATCTTTTTTTCTGAAATCTGAAAATGTAAATATATCGGAAAATTATTTTAATTGGTAATTAGTTTTTCCTGTATCATCATATTATTTTTTATTCTGTCAGTGTTTTGTAATATCTTTAAAAAAAAATGACATCATTCTCCAGGAAGTGACCGTATTTGACAACAGCATCACAGACATCTGTAAGTATTAGCAATGGATCTGATGAATTCTGTGAGATGACTGTTTAAAGAACATGACTAATTAATTTTAAGCCAATTTATATTGTAGCCACATTCAGTGCTTGTAACGTTTGTAGCAAGATGTCATGTGGAGCAGCTCACCAGTCAAACAGAAGTCTATGTTAGACCACAACACTGAGCTCACTCCCTTTAATCGGGAAATAAAATGATGCCAGTTGATCTAGGAGCCAACAGGGCAAGCGATCAATGGATGAGGCCGTATGTATGAAACATCAAAGTGTTAGCTGAAGTGTGTGTTCTCTCTGCACATTGTCAAAACAAATTGACTGTTGGAGGAAACCGGCTTGTGTAGTGCTGATTAGCCTGACTTTCACAGGCGAGATTCTGCATGGCTTTCAGTCAACATTTGCCATGGTGCTTGTTTGCTTTTGTTTAACCCCTCATCGTCCTCGACGGCCTGTCATCATGCTAGACTTGGATTAGCTGTCAGAAAGTTCAACTTTAAAGAACAACTATAGCAAAAAAATCAAATAAAATGAGAGCTGTTCTGCTTAGCTGTACATGTCATATCAGAAAAACAAAGGAGAACCACTCTGGGTGCTAATTAGTCGACCTTTTAACTTTTTGTGTTGGTCTGGTCAGATCATAAACCTCATCAGCTTGACTCATGAATATTAATGAGGTGATGTGACATTCGGCCAGTGAGAAGGCAGGAAAGCGGACACTAGCTATACACTGTTTTATTTACAACTCTTTTTTTTTTTACAAAGATTATCGGAGATTGTTTTACAAGAAAATACTAACTCAGACTTTTCACTTTTCACATTTAATTCAATGTGTCACTTACCATTTCTTTGTTATTATTTGTAAAATGTACTAGAAATTTCTAAGTGAAAATTGTTTCTACCCTTTATATATATAATATATTTATATGATCTATGTTTTTTAAAAAATCATCTTAACATGTTTATAAGGCCACCAAGTGTATGTGATTATTGCATACGAGTGGTTTCAGTTGTTCCAGCCTGATCTCACGGCAATTCGTACGAATTCTACGAGGTGGCTAATTCGTACGAATTCATACGACCTCACTCGTACGAATTCGTACGATTTTTGCTAAATCGTACATATTTTACGAATTGCCCAATTCGTATGAATTCATACGAATGACCTACCCCTGACCCCGCCCCTAAACCTACCCATCACGTGGGTTTAGACAAATCGTACAAATTCGTACGAGTGAGGTCATACGAATTCGTACGAATTAGCCACTTTTTTATCACTCGTACGAATTGGTCGTGAGATAGCGTTGGTTGTTCCTACATTTTTTCGTAGATTTTGAATCCATTTTAAAACGAAAGTAATTGATGAATCATGATTTGTTCATAAAAAAGTTTGTACGCAGATTTCACGCACAAATTTGTGTGTGCTCATGCTTAGGGAATAAGACCCAATGTTTTACATGGATGGCTACATGTCTTTCAGAATTATATGGTATATGTTAAATATATAGTGAAAATTCTGTGTTTATCTGAGTTTGTGCATCAGCTGCAATATGTATATTCTCAACATATTTATTGAATTAGTAAATATGACTTTTCATATGATCTTTATTTGTGTGATTTATTCCATCTTTTTATGTTTGTTAATTGGGGGTTGTGGACACATTCTTTTAGACTTAGTAAAAAGTAAGTTCAATTTAGACCTTTGGCATAAGATGCTCCCCTCAGAATTGGGGCAGAAGACCCCCAGTGGCATGTATTTGCTGGTGTTTTATTGATGTAGTTTCATAATTATCATAATTCATGGAGTTTGTATTTAATAATTAATTCATAGAATTATATGAATCCTAAACGACATGCAACAGTGCACATGAAATATCAGATGAACAGCAGCCAGATGTTGTTTTCCATACTAACTTTAATCTTCCCTGGTAGTTACCATCTAATAAATATTTGTTCTAAGAACGTTTTGCTAACGTTGCCATTTAGTTATGGAAACGTTATTCCTGGATGTTCTCTGAATGTTATAAAATGTCCTTTTTTACATTTATGTTTTTTTACATTTTATTACTTTTTTAATGTGAACATTAAGGGTTCATTCCATCTTTTTGCAAACGTAATGGGTACTTTACTTTTGAATTAATGTTCTGAAACAAGTAGCAACCTTTTAAAAATGAATCAATAAAAATATAATAGATTAAAAAAAACAATGTTCCGTGAATGATGTATAGATATTTTTTATGTGCTAACATTTTGAAAACATTTTAAAGACCTGATAACTCTGAATGAACATTCTAATAATGTTACTTGAAGAACTTTTGCTCGTAACTGTGAAAGGACCTTGCTAGAACGTTTGGAGAACATTCCCTGTTAGCTGGGTATTATATGCAGGGAGTGGGCAAAACAACAAGTATCTAGTCTGTACAGTCTCTGACTCTATTCATTTGACTGTAATTCTAATTAAAGGGTTAGTTCACCCAAAAATGAAAATTCTGTCATTAATTACTCACCCTCATGTCGTTCCAAACCCGTAAGACTTTTGTTCATCTTTGGAACACAAATGAAGATCTTTTTGAAGGTATCTGAGAGCTTTCTGTCCTTCCATTGACAGTCAACGAAACTGAAACTTTGATGCTTTAAAAAGTTATTAAAGAGATTGTAAAACTAATCCATATGAATTGATCGGTTTAGTCCAAATTTTCTGAAGAGACACGGAAATTGTATGAAGAACAGATTTAATTTGGGCTTTTATTCATATAAACATTAATCAACTCACACATCAGTTATGATAAACGGTAGCTCAAGCATGTTCACTTGACGTGCGAGAACCAATGAGCTTTATTCTTGTGTGTTAAGCAGCACATTTGAGCTTTCACAAGAGGTTTGTTCTTGTGCGTCAAGCAGGTTCGGTTGAGCTTCTGTTTATGTTCGCTGATCAATCTTTCTGAATAAAAGCCTAAATTCGATCTGTTCATCATATAAAGCGACCGTGTCTCTTCAGAAAATTTGGACTAAACCACTCAATTCACTTGGATTAGTTTTACGATCTCTTTATGAACTTTTTGAAGCGTCAAAGTTTCAGTTACGTTGCTGTCAATGGAGAGACAGAAATCCCTCAGATTTCATCAAAAAGATCTTCATTTGTGTTCTGAAGATCAATGAAAGTCTTACGGGTTTGGAACGACATGAGGGTGAGTAATTAATGACAGAATTTTCATTTTTGGGTGAACTAACCCTTTAAGAACAGCTGAGAAACACAGAGCATCTGTTTTTTTAGATTATGTACTGAAAAATGTGTGAGTCAGGATGCTTTGGGCAGTCTGTCTTAAATGGTATGTGTATCTTATGGGACCAGGCTGACCAAATGTGTCAACAGTGGGTTCATAAGGGTTGAGTTTTAGAAAGCGCTGAGCAACTGGACAGACAAAGCTCTCTAAGACAGAGTAATATATTGTTTACTCACTGGAACCATCATTCTCTGCATCGTTCAATTTTTATTTGCTTTGTTTTGTGATATTCTATAGAGGAGCTGACTAGTGTGACAGGAGGTGGAAATGGATATCGGTATGATCGGTGTCTTTATGTCGGAGTTTCTGATTGATTTTCTGTGCGGATGTCAAAACTCCATTTTTATCTCCCTGGCCCGACTTGCAATAGTCAGCTTTAATACAGGGCAGACTGTCCATACTGATACAGTCTGTGATAGTGCATTTGCATAAGAAAATAACTTGGCACCAAGGAGATTACAAATGATTTGGAAAGCAATACTTTTGGCCCAGTATGTGTATCTGAATACTGTTGTTAGCGAAAAAAAATATATATAACAGAAGCAAAAGACTGCTTGCAGAGAACGTTCCCTGCTTTGTAAATCACTGATATTCTGATACAAACTAGCAGTGGTGTGAAGTAACGAATTACAAATACTCACATTACGGTAATTTAGTAGGGTTTTTTTTTTTTTTTTTTTAGAAATTGTAGTCTACTTTTTTGAGCAGTTTAAAAATTGTGTGATTTTACATTTACGTGAGTACATACAGTAAGTGATGTATCGGTACTTTTACTCCGCTATTTTCCTTCCGTTTGTGGTCGTTACTCGTTGCATGCTTTTATCCATCAACTTGATTGGATCGAGTAATCGGTCTCGTGACTGTCGTCAAATCAAATTCTGCATAGAAAACTTTAACCGCTAGTCTACCTGCTATTACTCGTGGCTGCTGTGGAAGTGCATTCTTCAAGCATCAACTCAACCGAGATATCAGCTCTTCCTCTAATATGCTAAGGTACATTTCACATTTCTGCTTACTAAATGATCTTTATATAGGCTAGCCTATCTACAGGGCCTGACATTTGGTGAGAGGTTGGGGGTATTGCGTACAGTGTTAAAGGTGCTCTAAGCGTTGACACACGTTTTTTAGGCTGAAACATTTTTTTGTCACATACAGCAAACATCTCCTCACTATCCGCTAGCTGCCTGTCCCCTGAACACACTGTAAAAAAAAAAAACACGGTCTCTGTAGACAGCCCAGGCTCCATAAACGGCAACAAAAACAAACTGGGCCAACCTGCACCACGAAACATAACTTACAGTGTTCCAGCCAATAACTGACAAGAATGATTTGGGGGTGGGGGTTTGGGGGTTAGTGCGCGTGCACATGAAGGGCGGTGTGGGGAGTGGAGGAGAGAGAAGCATGAAGAGGGAAGTTAGCTAGAGGAGAGATGTCCTGGACAACGATAATGACTAACATTAGCATTATATTCTCTTGAATTTTGATATGGCCGACACACGACCAAAGAGACGGCGTTCCGATAAACAAATAGCAAAGAAGAGGGGAAAGGAGATGGAAAGCGCGAAGTCCAGAATTTACATCGGAAAAGCCTTCAAAAGGTGAACTCCGCAGAAGGGAGGAGGGAGGGTCAAGCTAGCCTCCGTTTTGTTTGACAATACTTCGAACGTCAATAAGAAGTGACGTCACCCAACATCGCTTAGGCCGCATGTCCACCAAAGCGTTTTTAGCCAGCTGAAAACGCTAGGCGCTCTGCTGAAAACGCCTAGCTATGGGCGCTTGAGAGCGTTTTGGCAGCGCAGCATTTTTTTCAGTTGAGACGCTTTGCTTGTTATGATACAGAATATCCGCGAAAGTGTTACTAGTATCTCATTTCACACATATTTTGTTTTTGTGTTGATTCTAGATTAAAATGTCGATACAATGTAACATATTTCTCTGGCTCTTGTTTTAAATTATTTTTTTCCATTATTATGCTTGTTGTTGTCATCTGTTGACATTGTACGAGCAGAATGTGGCGGTTGGTCCGTGTGGTATTAGTCCCGCCAGCTCCTCCACTGTGATTGGACGGTTGGATAAAAAGTGACAGTGATGAGCGCTGCGTTTTACCAAAAGTTGAACATTCTTCAATTCTCTGCGACCTGTAAAAAATGCAGAGGGCTCAGCGCTTCAGCGTGAAAAAAAAAAACGCTCAGCGCTTCCTTACGCTCATTAGAGCACCTTTAACCCCCTCAAGTGACGAGTTCATAATGCGGTGAATTCCCGCTCCCATTTACTTAATTTCACGAGTTCACACTTACCAAACAATTAGAGGGAGTAAAGTTTAATGTGTATTTGGCGTGCTGTCCGAGGGGAGGGCTCTGAGCTCGGAGTTCGGCCCGAACCTAGAGTACTCCCCCCTGTATGTAAATGGTTAGGACTAGAAGTGTGGAGAAGGGGTGGTGGAGGGATGCTGCTAAACTGTCAATGAATTGAGGTAAAACTGCTGAATATACACTCACCTAAAGGATTATTAGGAACACCTGTTCAATTTCTCATTAATGCAATTATCTAATCAACCAATCACATGGCAGTTGCTTCAATGCATTTAGGGGTGTGGTCCTGGTCAAGACAATCTCCTGAACTCCAAACTGAATGTCAGAATGGGAAAGAAAGGTGATTTAAGCAATTTTGAGCGTGGCATGGTTGTTTGTGCCAGACGGGCCGGTCTGAGTATTTCACAATCTGCTCAGTTACTGGGATTTTCACGCACAACCATTTCTAGGGTTTACAAAGAATAGTGTGAAAAGGGAAAAACATCCAGTATGCGGTAGTCCTGTGGGCGAAAATGCCTTGTTGATGCTAGAGGTCAGAGGAGAATGGGCCGACTGATTCAAGCTGATAGAAGAGCAACTTTGACTGAAATAACCACTCGTTACAACCGAGGTATGCAGCAAAGCATTTGTGAAGCCACAACACGCACAACCTTGAGGCGGATGGGCTACAACAGCAGAAGACCCCACCGGGTACCACTCATCTCCACTACAAATAGGAAGAAGATGCTAC
This sequence comes from Squalius cephalus, assembly GCF_949319135.1. Taxonomy (NCBI): domain Eukaryota; kingdom Metazoa; phylum Chordata; class Actinopteri; order Cypriniformes; family Leuciscidae; genus Squalius; species Squalius cephalus. The sequence continues at coordinate 15,256,082 of NC_137127.1, read as the reverse complement.
AATTTGCACAAGCTCACCAAAATTGGACAGTTGAAGACTGGAAAAATGTTGCCTGGTCTGATGAGTCTCGATTTCTGTTGAGACATTCAGATGGTAGAGTCAGAATTTGGCGTAAACAGAATGAGAACATGGATCCATCATGCCTTGTTACCACTGTGCAGGCTGGTGGTGGTGGTGTAATGGTGTGGGGGATGTTTTCTTGGCACACTTTAGGCCCCTTAGTGCCAATTGGGCATCGTTTAAATGCCACGGCCTACCTGAGCATTGTTTCTGACCATGTCCATCCCTTTATGACCACCATGTACCCATCCTCTGATGGCTACTTCCAGCAGGATAATGCACCATGTCACAAAGCTCGAATCATTTCAAATTGGTTTCTTGAACATGACAATGAGTTCACTGTACTAAAATGGCCCCCACAGTCACCAGATCTCAACCCAATAGAGCATCTTTGGGATGTGGTGGAACGGGAGCTTCGTGCCCTGGATGTGCATCCCACAAATCTCCATCAACTGCAAGATGCTATCCTATCAATATGGGCCAACATTTCTAAAGAATGCTTTCAGCACCTTGTTGAATCAATGCCACGTAGAATTAAGGCAGTTCTGAAGGCGAAAGGGGGTCAAACACAGTATTAGTATGGTGTTTCTAATAATCCTTTAGGTGAATGTATATACTGTACACCTCTTATCATTGATTGCTGAGTGCTCGTGTTAATTATCTGAACATTCTCCTCCCGAAGTTTGTTAATAAAACATCATATAGAGAGACGTGCGTCGCGATCTGTGCACTGCTGAGGAGTTTAGTACTATGAACACGCGATGCGCTGTGATGGTGTGTTGGGGACAGTATAAAACTGTGGAAAAACACCTTCTGTACTGAAATTGGAGGACCAGATTCAGAATGCACTGCATCTTATGACCCATGGCGTTAACTTGAACTGTGTTTCTGTCAGTGCGTGACTACAGCTCGTTAATAAACAACGTTTTTTGATTGATCCATTTCATACAATCCGACTTACTTTAGCAAGTGCACTTGCGCAAAAACATTTCTTGTTGTTGCTGTGGATGCTGCTGATAAAACAGCTTGTGCGAGACAACAAAGAGACGTGCATTTGTTTGTGTGTGTGTGTGTTTCTTTTATAAAAGTTTCGCCGGATATACTTACCTATTTAATGCACACTTATCCTTACAAATTATATTGTCAGCATTACAATTTGAGTAAATGTAGCTGTGTAAAATGTAAGGGATGATGCCACCCTTCTAGAACAATGTGCATTTACGTTTAAATTGTAACATATTTAATGGCATGGAATTACAGTGTAATTAGTGTTAGCTCACTATCTTAGCATGTTTCAGTGCATTAGGTGAGGTAAACTGATTATATTAGATTCTCATTTCTTTATCAAACCACAAAAACTGGTACCGGTTTTGAGAGAAATTTAGTATTTTTTTTATTTCTCTATTTAACCCATCTCATAGTGTGTGATGCTGAACTATCGTGTGAGTTTCTAAAGGTTTTTGAATTATTAGCACAGTTATGAACATTGATATTTTATGTGCAACAATGGTTATGTGCAACAATGTAATGGTACTTTTACTTGAGTATGTTTTTTTCAGTCCACCACTGCAAACTAGTCCCTTTGCTTGTTTAATAAGAGTTTGCCCAAAACAAATGCTGTCTTTTTGCTGTTTTCCATGCAGTTTCAATGAAGAAGGGACTGATTTTGTGTCGGTAAAATTTGTGAATTTTTGTGAGTTTTTGTAACTTGGATCAACAAATACTGTTCAACAAAAACACATTTTATTTTTTGGACCAAAATGAGAATTTTCCTTTTCATTATTATTTAATTTGTAATATATATATATATATATATATATATATATATATATATATATATATATATATATATATATATATATATATATATATATATATATTATTTAAATGGAAAATGATTATATAATTAATATAAATTATTAATTTAATGCATGTTTATATATATTAAATTAAATTAATAATTTATAATTTATATTAATTATATAATAATTTTTCATCATATTTAATGATTTTTCATATATATTTCATATATATCATTCCAGCCCCAATACTTGAAAATATTTTGCCATTAATAACTGAATAAATATTGTGTGTAAAAGTACATCTTTTCCTTATCTTTACCCATTTAAGCCCACCGGCAACTATAGTTTCTGCAGTGTATAGTAGTATTATAGTACAGTAGTATAGTATAGTATAGTATAGTATAGTATAGTATAGTATAGTATTTTTCTAGATGTTATCCATGTTTTATGTCTCAATGACGTGCAAGCAAACAACCAAATAAAGGATTTCAAGAAAAAAAAAAAGGTATTCACTTCCTTCCTGTCACATGAGGCTGTCAACTTCCTACCCCTACTTCCAGGAAGCATAGCGAAGGCAAACCCTCCCAAGGAAAGGTCATTTTCATGTTACTAATAAGTATTTTTTGTTGACATATATATATCTACATAATCATGAAGGTCTCTAGAATCATCCAAACAAAACAAATCTTACAAGAGATCTATAGTTTTTTGTATACTTAGTCAAAAGTCCAAGCGGCAACTTGCATATAATGGGAAAATGGGGTATACTGTGTTAATAGGTTAATAAATCAAGCTTATTGGTCTTGTTTAGTGCATAAACTTAACCCTTTAAATGACATCTCTACTGTTCATAAATTGTCTGTATGCACTGTTATTTTTGTTATTTGCCATTTTGTTATTTGTTTTATTATTTGTTTTGTTAAAGACCCACATTTCTAAATGTATTCATTCATTCATTCATGGGGATAGCATGGATAATTTGACATGGTTTAGTGTAAGATTTTTGCCCATCCTTTGGAAAATGCTATTTTAAAAGTAAAAATTATCATCTTTTATCATCAAATTTTATCTTACACTAAACCATGTCAAATTATCCATGTTATTATCCCCATCAATGAAAGTTAGAAATGTTGGGGCAAAAAGACCCCGAACAGCGCACAAGGGTTAAGACAAATGGATTTGTTGTTTGTTGTGTTTTCATATTCAAGAGATTATAAGCTAGATGCAGCTTTTTTGGGTTCGCATCAAATGTTCTTCGACTTTTATACATAATAAATTTGTTTATGAATAAAGATTGATCTGTTGAAAGCAGTTATTTTGAGATAGATGCCAAATGTTCTCCTCCTATTCATATTTGACATTGAGGGGGTGCATTCAACATATTTGCCCACCGGCAACTACAGTTGCCGCACATTTAAATACGATTTTCAAGAAAAAGAAAAAAAAAACTAAAACCTGCATGGGGAAAATAAATGCAGAACATGTTCACATAGGACACTAGTAACACGACTATGTGCATGAAACCATTCAGAAAAATGTGGGCACAAAATCACACACACACACAATTTATTGATTTTTAAAAGCTTACGGAACATAAAACACATGGAACTCTGCATCTAATGTCATTTCATTACAGCACACATTGAAGAACATGACAGAATTTACTGCATGCAACTGTACAAGGTGAGACAGTTAAATGTTCCTATTACATCAGATCGATCTGCAATAAAACAATGAAGCATGAAACATTTCTAACTAAAATATCTTATTCATGAGGCTAAAACCTGTCGGATTCAAAGTAATCTCTGAAGCAGACAATAAATCTCACTAATACAGCCGTTTCATTGAGAAACATTTCAGATGTTAGTGTTGAATGCAAGTGCTTTGGCTGTGATCCATCAGTAGAGAAGAAAGGTGACCTGAAGCTGTTTATTATTTCTCTCCTGAGACAGAAACACCCTAAAGTGCAGTAACAGTCTGCGACGGGCAGTGAGGCAGGACAGGCTGCTGGGTTGCTGCGTTCACCATCAGCTGCATTAAAATGCAAGAGCAGCAGTGCATCACTAGACCTCAGAGATAGATAAATCAACTATTAAATAAACAAGCGCAACGTATGCACTCTGCTACAAAAAAATGCCCGCGTTGCATGAACAAATCTCATGCTCTGAGGACCTCTAGCTCTCTTTCTCTCTCTCTATCCACACTCTTCTCTTTTTTTTTTTTTTCCTTACTCTTTCTTCTTCCCTTATAGCACATACAGAAATACAGTATTTATTAATATCAGTAATTTCAGAAGTAAAGGAGATGATATATTAAGCATTATACCAGTTTATCTGACCACTGGTGCAATTTAATTTCACAAATAGTTACAAAGAAATGGAAAGTTTTAGACAATGAATTAAGCGTGTGTTCTTATAAAATGTACTCCAATAACCCTTCTTTTATTTGCAACATTGATATATATATATATATATATATATATATATATATATATATATGTGTGTGTGTGTGTGTGTGTGTGTGTGTGTATACAGTATATATATTTATTTATTTTTTATTTATTTTTTTACTGTATTTAATTACTCTCTTATATGGTCTTAATTGTATTTAGTGTAACTTGATTTTAACTTGATCTCTGTCAACACAAACTTTTTGCAGCATAAAGTATTCAAAATTTGCTTATTGTTATTCGCTATTTGCTTATTGTTTGAAAAAAATGCACATAGGGCTTGATGCAAGTTCCACAGCAGAATAAATTTAACAGCTTCAAGATGTTTTCTGTAAATAAAAAACTTGAAAAATAGTGGGTTGTATAATAGTTATGGTGATTTTCTGTTGTAAAACTTACATTATATTGAAAAGAATGGCTATGATATTCTTAAACAGTACATACATACATACATGCATGCATACATTTATATATATTTGTGTTCCACGGAACAAAGAAAGTCATTCGGGATTGGAGCAACCCGATAATGACTGAATTTAAATTTTTTAACAATTCCTAGTTGCTACAAGTAGCTATTAATAGTCTTTATTCCCTATTGTGATGTACAGCATATCCGAGTGAGTCGACTTCTCAAACAAGTGCACGGATAAATCATTTACAATGAATACTGGAAAATTTAAAAACAAGAGTTGTTAATTTTGATTTCATGGGGACTTTAAGAAATTGACCAAATTAATTTTAGCATCTGCATTCATGAACATACACACACTCAACCCTTAAAGGAGAACTCCGGTCAATTTTAACATTGAGCTCATTTTTTTGTACATTTGGAGTGCTGTCAATACAGAGAACAACGACAAAAATCGGTGTTGCCTACACCGATTTATTCTATTTTTAAAATTTGCACCCTGTTGACTTCAATGGGGCAAGTACTAAACCTGCTTTTAGCCTCTTAACATCCTTGATGTGTCATTACAAGTGCACAGAAAATGTGAGTGATTCCTTCTGAGTGAACACGAGTGAGTCTGACTGCAGTAGATGTGAAAGAAATGTATAAAAATGATGTTATTTAAGCCAGCGCAAATACCTTTGTTTACATCCTGTTTTTCGGTTGAAGTCCAAAGTAGTCGATTGCCGAGTTCACGCGCGTGATCATAGGTATTAAACCTATGCGTGTGAACTCTGCAATCGACTACTTTGGACTTCAACCGAAAAACAGGATGTAAACAAAGGTATTTGCGCTGGCTTAAATAACATCATTTTTATACATTTCTTTCACATCTACTGCAGTCAGACTCACTCGTGTTCACTCAGAAGGAATCACTCACATTTTCTGTGCACTTGTAATGACACATCAAGGATGTTAAGAGGCTAAAAGCAGGTTTAGTACTTGCCCCATTGAAGTCAACAGGGTGCAAATTTTAAAAATAGAATAACTCGGTGTAGGCAACACCGATTTTTGTCGTTGTTCTCTGTATTGACAGCACTCCAAATGTACAAAAAAAATGAGCTCAATGTTAAAATTGACCGGAGTTCTCCTTTAAAATGCATGGGTGTTTTCTATGCTGATGCACATGGAGCCTCAGAGAGCATGGTTAGAGGAATGGGATGGTCCTTCATAAGCTAGAGCTCTACTGTGCTTCACTATGTCTTTGATGTGAGAAACTCATGAAGGTCTGCTGCCGTCTGCCTCATGTCCTGGGGAAGAGTTCAGGAAGCTTTATTGAGTGGGCCGTCAGGAAAATAACATTTTTCAGAGGCCTAGCCCAGCTCAGAAAAAAAAAAACGTGCCCCTGCTGAGAAGATTTTCTTTGGGAAAACAAATGTACTGGGCTGAATTTTTTTTTTTTTTTTTTTTTTTTTTTTTGACATTGGCTACAGTATGTGAGTCAGAGATGCATTTTGCCGTGGTTTTGCTAAGTGATCTCATTCGTCTTCATAGCTATTTGCATGTAAAATCTTGTTCTAGAACGTTCCATGCCGTTCAAAAGATCAGATTTTGGTAACACATTATTGTCCAATTTAGACATTCTACTAACTACAGTATAAGTAACTTTGCAACTACATGTCAACTAACTCTAATTAGAGTATTATTATACTGTCTGCTTAATATCTACTAATACTTAATTTTGATGGTCCCTCAACATTCATTCTACTGACTAAGTAACTTTGCAACTACATGTCAACGAACCTCTATGAGTGTTGACAGCTTCATAGTTAGTAGAATGTCTAAAGTGGACTATCGAAATAAAGTGTTTTTGAAAGAAGTCTCTTATGCTCACCAAGGCTGCATTTATCTGATCAAAAATACAGTAAAAACAGCAATATTGGTATTATAATTTAAAATAACGTTGTTATAAAATAATAAAAATAATGTTTTCTATTTGATGACAAAGCTGAATTTTCAACATCATTACTCCAGTTTTCAGTGTCACATGATCCTTCAGAAATCTACATGTGAAGGCTATATACATTTAAATGCTCTCGGTATGTTGATATTGTATGCTTCAGTGTCTCTCCAAATGTTGAAAATGATGTCTACATGAATACATCTGAGATCACCAAGGGATTTGCTGTGGTTTATGTGCTAAAATTAAAATGGAACATAGTAAACTGCAGATTTATTTATTTTTTTAACAGAGCAGAGAGCAGCATTACTGACACCTAAAAATAAGATATGATAGATGAAGAGCGTGTAGCCTCCCGCTGTGTTCAAGGCTTTGGACTCCCATGGGCTTCAATATTCTCAGATGCTGAATATTAGCTGTATTTATATTGACTGCATGTGGCCTCACATGACGTGAGAGTGACATAAGCTGCTTATGACCTGCGAGACGGGAAACGGCGAGGAAAAAAAATAAAGCTAATATTCCTCTCCATCACACCACATTATGTAATATATACCCCCCCCCCCCCTCCTCCCCCCAGACACCACCACCACACACACACAAACACTCTCTCTCTCACACACACACACACACACAGTCATTTAGAGCCACACGCCTCAAGGGAAGTGGTGATGTTACCAATTCATAAAAGTCTGACATTTTAATCAAACATTAAGGGGGCAAGATTGTTTATTTATTTGTAAAACATTAGAAAACTTTGATTTGGATATGACCTTGAGAACCTGTTTAAGGAGATTTCTGCTACTGTAATATTCTTGATTTTTTTGCATGTATCAAGGTAGCTATAATCTTTATTTTCAAATCCAAGCATATTTCGTCATGATTGCTTTCTATAGATCAGCTTCTGTTGACAATGGTTTACTACGTCAGTTTGATATTGCAGATGCCTTATGCAATATAGTTGGTGAGAGATTAACCGAAGTGAAGCATTTTTTAGGCATCCCGGGACAAAGAATTTCAGAAGGACTGAAAAATCCCCAAGACTCAATCAGCGACACCTTAATTCCATCTGCCAGGCTTACAATTAATACTCGTGCTGGGAAACGCTCCTTCCCATCCATCGTTTCCTCTAATTCCGCTGCTTTCTTCTCCTGAGACATGCTCAGAGTGGGATGCAGTGGTGGATGATGGGAAAACAGCGGGCCAGACACTATTTAGCGCCGCCTCCCTGTGTTACTTTCCCGCAGTGTTGTCAACCACCGTGGCTCCCTCATGCCTTTAACAAGCTGCTAAACTCTGTCCCACATCCCTGCGGAGAGCCCACCTGAACATGGCCGCCGCGCCGCTCCCCGTGAGGATGTTTTATTAGATTCACAGCAGAGGAAAACCTGATTTAGCTCAACTGGTGGTGGGTGGAGAGCAACAGCGTTCCCTCAGAGAATGAAGTGCTTTTAATTATGGTGCCTTCAGATTACATCTCTCATTCACCTTGCTTGGGATATCATAAGTGTATAATTAATTTCTTCCGTGTTGTCTTTCTATTATTCACATGTGACTTTTATTGTTTGTTTGTTTTTCATGGTGTCTTTGTTGGTTTAAAAAGAAAGTAATGTGGTTGTTGGTTATATAGGGAGATTCTATAGCCACTGTTACTTTAAAACTGTGTGTTTTGTTCCTAAATGTAATTGACATATTCATTAATAACTGAGATCCTGAAAAAAAAAAAAAAAAAAAAAAAATCAGAGATGAGATGTTTAGTAATAATAATAATAATAATGTACAAAATTATTCAAAACGATTAAAGTGACAGCTTTAATTATTATTATTATTATTATTATTAGCCATGATAATGATGATGATGATGATGATACTTGTAATAATAGCAATAAAACTGTTACTTTAAAATTGAGTTTCCATTCATTAATTTAACTATTGTATTAATTCATTACTGTTTATTAATATTTGTTATTAATACTAATAATAATAATAAGTATGGTAAATAATAATAAGTGTCACTTTAAAATGCATTTTCATTCATTAATGTAACTAATGTATTCATTAATAACTGAGATTCTCAGATTAGTATTATTACTATTATTACAACAAGAATATATATTATTATTAATTTTAATAATTAAACTATAGAGTTTCTATCAGTATCAATAATAATAATACTTTAATAATTCATCTGCTCCTGCCAATGAGATTAAAATGAAAGATATTATTATGGTATAGCCTTACTTGTGGCTATTTTTATTTATTTTTAAGGATTTTTTTTAATTAATCAAGTGTTTTTAGAAATATCTGAGACATCATACTTAAAACACAAGACTCAGAACACACATAAGTCTCCTAAGAAAGAGCAACATTGAGCAAAAAAAAATTGTCTCTGGGTTGCCCAGCATGGTGCATTTTAGATTGAAAGTGGTTCTTATTTTTGGTTTTGTTGAATGTCAGAATTAAAATAGCTGCATATATTTGAACTGTACCACTTGTTTTTTGGGGTAGATTGTGTACCACTTTCAGCTGTGTTTACAGTGCCATGAATGACCTCCATGCTATACTTGATTTTCTCTACTGTCCCTGTAGGTTGAATTGATCGCATTTACGCCCCTTTACTAAAAGCAAATGGTGCGATCCTCTCCCTCTCGTATCCTGGACATTGGTTTGTCCCTTTGGGTCAGTCATTAATAATGTGCAAGATGAGTCACCTGCAGCTGAGAGAGAACTGGCCCATAAATGCCTGGGCAACAAGACTGTCAAAAACCAACTAATCCTTTCTAATATATGACCATGGCTAGGCTCAACCAACACATTTCCCCATATCATTAATTAAGGCAATTAAGGTAAAGGAAATATTTATATAAATGCCTCCACTGTCTGTGGCTGCAGCTGATAGACCATTAATCAGTCTCAACCTTTGTGTAGTTCAGCACCACGGACAGGGTCTAAAAGCCAAGCTCAAATTAGACTGGGTTTGAAGGACACAGATTGTACTTTACTTGTGAAGAGTCTAATTATACTGTTCGCCTAACCGTTTGAATGACGGGTTGTCAGTCATTCTAAATAAGCGTTCTAAAATACATTTGTAATATAAAAAAAATCCACATTCAGCTTTTGTTTAACACCCTCTGAAATGATCTTCACTCTATGCTAAAATCCTGTTGAAATCCTTTTGAAATAAAATGCTCAAAGTATCTGGAATCAGAATGTACCTCTATTTTTACCCCATCCAGCAATAAAATAGGTTTCTTTGATATGAACCTGTTCAGATTCCCCAGGCTAACACCAAACTGGCTATTAATCAGTTACACACACGGCTGTGAGGCTTTTACCCAGGCATTCAGTTTTATTAAAGCTCGGGATGAAAGAAGTTTCGCCTGAGTTCTTTGATGAAATGCCGAGGGGTCACAGGGCAGGAGAATTCAACATTATCTCTTTACATTCTTCCATTAACTTTCATTCCAGCTGGATATTTATTAACGCAAGAGCGATAAGGACTTCACAGTGAGAATTTTTCATCAAGACTTAAGGCAAACGGGCCGCAGGGCATTCTGTCTGAAGTCGAAGAAGTTTCTTGACCTTTTCTCGACCTTCATGAGGGATTTTCCATTGATATTTCCTTTGAGGCTTGTTTTGTTTTAACACTTCATGTATGTTTCTGTGCTTTGCTTTTGACTGGGGACTTAATACAGAGAGGTGATTGTTTGCGCTTCTGTATCTCTGCTGCCCCTCACAGGACAGAACCTGTAACTGCATGTTTTTGTTGCTGTATTTTCCCGCTCTAACCTCTTCTCTCTTCCTCTCTCATTTGTGTGTGTGTGACGGGGAAATGTTCAGAATATGACTCAGCATGTCTTTTTATGGTCAGTAAATCATGTCTGTCTGCTCAGAGTAAGTGGGTTATATCAGACTGAAGTACTCTAGTGAGAAATCATTCCCATTACGCACACACTCACTCACATACACACATACACATACTATATTAACCCATATACTGGCATGCACAAATCCCCTTATGGAGCCAGAAGGGTAAACAGCCTATCACAATGAAATCTTAAAGCTTGCCTTAAACTTTCATTAGTTTAAGTAAGTTTGAACTATATTGCTTGATGTCAGATTGTACATAAAGCGTGTACTGTATTATTTTTTATCAGTATTTTAATCATTCACTCTGTCCAAATATGCCTACTTCCTAACCATATAGTAGGCAAAAAAACAGTATGCGAGACGAGTAGTAGGCCTATATGTCCAAATTCATTATATTCATAAAACAGTAAGCGGTGACCTACTACTGTACTTCTGGCTTTTGAAGACACTGGGTGCATCTCAATCGGTTCCCTAGTCAGAGCACTGATCAGGGAGTCGGCCATTTTAAGAACAGTCTCAATCGCAAACTCCTTCCATTGCACTGAAACGTTCGCTCCCTAAAAAGTCCCACAATGTACCGTGAAAATCAGGGAGTATCAAAGCTTAAAAGAAGTTCTGAAGCGCAAAACATAAATCACGCGGACCAACTCACACAAGGGAAAGATGTTTTGAAAAAACTGTTATTTAATATTATTTCAGCATTAACACATCACTAGAAATACGGAACATAATCTAGCAAACATTTATAATTAATTTATGGCTGAAATGTTGCAGTTATATGTACCAATCAAAGTATTTATCATAATGTACTTAAAAAAACATTAAAAAAATAAATGTCAGAAAATATCAGCTCTGATGTCAAAAAGTAAGTTTCAAACCAATGTAGTACCTCCTATACAGTATGAGATTTTGGATGTTGATTTTGACTATAGCTTTTATAAAATATTACTCCAGTTAAAAAAAAAATATATATATATATATATATAATATTATATCAAAATATTGTATCGTATGATGCAGGACGAGTTATGAACTGAATTATAATATTTGGTGTTGGAAGTCTGGTCATGACACTAACCTCAAGTAATAGTGATGATTGGCATAGCAAGCACAATTGACAATGTATATTACTAACCTAGTAGTAGATACTGTAAGTGTACAAAAAATATTTTTAAAATGGACAAATCGGAGTATTTATAAGTTCTGGTAAGGCAGTCGCATTGAGTAAACAGAAACATATAGCTACAAACCAAGCGGATTATGGATTCTCTCAGAATGTTTTTTTGTTGTTTTTTTTCGTCCTCATAAAAGTCATACAAACCCCACTGGCCTTGATAAAAAGTTTTTGAAGAGTTGAAGGAGCTCTGACTTCTGAAAAAGAAATGAGGGGAGCACATTTTGATGGATAACTCCAATATGCACTAAACATCCAGGGATCAAATGTGCAGATGAAAACAGTAGCAAAAAGAGAGAGAAATGTCTTTGGCATAGCCTAGAGGGGAGAGTAAAAACAGAGGGTCAAATTTATTCATTTGTGTGCTTTTGTAGCTTGAGAGAGAGAGAGAAAGAGAGAGAGAGAGAGAAAGAGAGAAACAAGAAACAAGTGAGCTAGAGAAGAGGCAACGGATTAGACACACACACACACACACCATGTGTGATTATAAATCAAGTGTGTGCCAGGGTGCTCTCTATGATTCTGATGCAGCAGCAAAAATGCGGCTCCCGCTGCTCATCTCTGACGGGAAGTTTGCTCCGAGTGATCTGGAATGTTGAGAGGAATTAACATTGAAATGATTCTGCTGACAGTTTCACACTATCTACTGCACATTCCCTCACAAACAGGCTGTGTGAATCCTAATGACATGCCAAGCAAACCTCTCAAATACCCTCTGGATACGCTCTGAAGTCACATGAATGCACAAGCAGGAGGAGCTCGCCTGAACCCGCCGCATTAGATGACCACATATAGCTACGTGCATGTATGTGTGTGTTTGTAAGCTCACCAAATTGCAGCAGGCAGAGATAAAACATATAGGCACTAGCAAACACAAGTGCACACAGGAAACGTTCAACATCAAATTTCACTTAAAGAAATGGAAAAAGTCAAAGTCCACTGTAAATTGAATATTCTCCTTTTCTCTGCAGTATGTTGTGTAATACGTTACTGTTTGCAAGACCAAGGCTATGTTTGGAATAACACTAATGTGCAGTATTCAACAGAGCACACTTTAGGGAATAATGTATCCCATAATTCAATGCACTCAACTAGAACTGTTATTTAAATTAATTTAAAGTCTTTTTTAATGAGATTTTAAGAGTAATATATATATATATATATATGATTTTTTTTTTTTTTTTTTTTCGAGGGCACTCCACGCTGCCAGGGGAATTAGAGGACTTGACAACTCTTTCCCCTGCTTATGAAGAGCTGGTGGAGGATGTTACTCGTGCCGTTGCCAAACTGAATATTCAAGGGGAATCAGAATACCATACTGACTGACGAGAGGAGGAGCTGGGGATGGAGGAGGGTAATTAGCTCCGGAGAAACGCGATAGCTGCTGATAATACTGAAGGAGCTTATGTATGTATACAGTGATAAGCATCGTATTCCTATAGGTAGACGTGGATCAGCTGAGTGTCATCTGATGCGAGCTTGACTAACGTGACCTGCCAGAACTGACGCTACGCTTGATTTAGTCACTTAGTAAGTTAGTTAGTTAGTTTTATTGGGAATCAACTTCAACACATTTTGTTCACATTATGTTTGTCTTTATTGTTCTACAGTCTATACAGTATTTAATGGAATAAAGTAATAATAATAACGTAATAATAATGTAAATAAATTACAGAAAAATTAAGATTAACCCCTTTTTCCTTTTTTTAAATTGCAGTTATTAATTACTTAGTAATGCATTAAACCCAACACTGGTTTTGTGGTATTATTTGATTTGTCCCAAAAATATAAATATATCTTGCTTGATAAAATTACAGAAATTTGCATATTAAACTTTTTAATATTTATTTAATTAGACTGCAAAAAAATAATATATATTAATTTAATTAATCATTTAATTAATTTAAACATAAAGACATTTTTACACAAATACATTTTTATTTTCAAAATAGTAACTGCTACATGAAGAGGTCTTTTGACAACATTGTTTGAAATGTTTATCATGGAATAGTTTAAAAGAAAAGTAGGTAGTATACAATACGCACTGTGATACGCACAGTAAATAGTGAGATACTATTCCATATTTGAGACTGTTGAGGTTTTATATGTCCTTTATGTTTTTAATCTATGATGGTGACACTCTTGCAGTGCAACTCAGTGCTTTAAAGCCTTTGATTTTTGGGAATTCATGTCCTTACATGCACATGTGGACCAATCAAATGGCTGAATAACAGAACTTTGTAAAAAAAAAAAAATAGCAGCCACAAGAGTTTTACCCCCCGTTTGACATCATAAACTCAATAAAATCAATTCTTCATATTTGTGACCTCTCTATCTTTCTCACTTTAATTTCCCCAAATCTATATGTTCCTTTCCCCTCTAAAGGTTTTACAATCGCTGATCAGGGAAAGTGTTTCGGTGGGTCAGCTTCTGTTGATTTTTGCTGATTCAACATCTCTGGTTCACAGTCGGCTAGCTTTGGGAGTTCAATTTTCCACATTTTCCTTCCCTTCCTTAATGTAAGGCCAGTCATTAATTGAGCACCACTTTACACTACGGTGTAATTATGCCTGATTGGAAAAGAAACAGATCCGGCATGTTGCTTATTAGCTAACCTGAGAAAATTAAACAACACCAATTAATAGGCCACAAAACAGATTGGGTTGCAACTTGCACTACAGGATATTGCATTATTCCCAGCTGTGTGATAATATGAACTAATGTATAAGAGTCTACTGTTTTTGAAACACATGGATAGTATTATTAGAGCATGTGTGCCTACAAATTGCTTTAAATAAAAACTTAAAGGGTGCTGCGAAAAAATCCATTTGTACCTTTTTTGTTTGTATGTAAGATATTGACAAGTTTTAAAGATGGTAATCATGTTTTTTTTTTATCACAATGTAATTACAAACCATGTTTTGGTGGAATATTTTATAAATACAAAAATAATTATTAAAAAAATATTTTATAATATAATATAATCAGTTCCAAGATGACATCATTCTCCAGGAATTTATATAATTTTCGTGGGAAAACAACAACAACATTCACAAGCAAGTATCAGTAAGGAATTCTATGATGTTTTGTGGTATTATTTGGTCTGTCTCAATCTAAAATAATAAATCTTTGATAAAATTACAGACAATGTATGATCATACAAAAAAATACATAAAAATTCTCTCAATTACTAACTTCAGCTCTTTATTTGCATCGTGTTATAAGTTTCATTCTGTTAATTTGACATTACACTCTTGAAAATCAAGGTTTTTTATTGGCATTGATGGTTCCACTAAGAACCTTTAGCACCATTGACCCTTCAATAGTTTATTTAGGTTATTAAAATGTTATTCACACTAAGAAAAAAAGTTATTTTAGGAACTGTTCACTGAAAGGTTCTTAGTTACCAAAAAATAGTTATTCTATTGCATCTCTGTGAAAATCCCCTTTTGAAACCTTTATTTTGAAGAATGTATGGAAACAATCAATTCATGATTAAGTTTTTTGGGCTCTATTTTAACGATCTAAGCGCATGGTCTAAAGCGTACGGTACAAGTGCACTTAGGTCATGTCTGAATCCACTTTTGCTAGTTTAGACAGGAAAAAAATGGTTGGCGCACCCGGCGCATGGTCTAAAAGAGTCCCTATTCTCTTAGTGAGTAATGGGTGTGTTTTGGGCTTTACATGCAATAAACCAATCAGAGTCTCATCTACCAGTTAAGACAGTTGCGCTTGCGCCATGGCGGATTGGATTCGCTATTTACATGGAGGAATTTGATAGTGGAAAGACTGAACGCTTCTCCAGAGAGGAAACGGATCTGCTCATGCGCGAGGTAAAAGTGCGCAAGCAGACCATCTACGGGACAAACCGGATTCCACTATATCTTTATAAAAATTTTAATCCTTTTATTTTTAATATTTGGCTAGTTTGTGTGCTGTTGCGCGTCCCTATGTGTGTAATAAGAAGAGTGTACGCGCGTTGTGGACCTGCCTATAGGCGCACATTACTAACGTGCTCTTTAGACCAGGTTTCAGTTGGTCAACGGCGCAGTCTATTTCAGTTGCCTCAAAATAGCAACGCGCCGCCAACAATGCGCCAG
Organism: Squalius cephalus; assembly: GCF_949319135.1. Taxonomy (NCBI): domain Eukaryota; kingdom Metazoa; phylum Chordata; class Actinopteri; order Cypriniformes; family Leuciscidae; genus Squalius; species Squalius cephalus. The sequence goes on along the minus strand of NC_137127.1, from coordinate 15,240,279 downwards.
AACACACCTTGGCGCACAAATCGGTGCAAATGCATTTGCTATTTAAACAACGTGGCGCAGGACGTGAAAACGATAACTGCGTCGGGCTGAAACTAGCAAAAAACACTTGTGTCGCGCCTGTCACTGCATTGCACAGGTGTATGATAGGGTCCAAAGTGTCTGAGCATGACCAGAATACAATTCTGAAAGCATGTTATACCTGTAAGTAGAAATGCATCCTCAAATTTCAACACAAGACTATTCATTTAGATTGCAGAAGGTAGAACAGAAATTCAAACTAAGATCCTTTAGAATACTCTAATTTAGCTTCTTTAAAGGAGAACTCCGGTCAATTTTAACATTAAGCTCATTTTTTTGTAAATTTGGAGTGCTGTGAGTACAGAGAACAACGACAAAAATCGGTGTTGCCTACACCGTGTTATCCTCTTTTTAAAATTTGCACTCTGTTGACTTCAATGGGGCAAGTTTTAAACCTGCTTTTAGCCTCTTAACATCCTTGATGTGTCATTACAAGTGCCCAGCCATGTGAGTGATTCCTTTAGAGTGAACACGGGTGAATCTGACTGCAGTAGATGTGAAAGATATGAATAAAAATGATGTTTATTCAGCCAGCGCACATACCTGTAATTACTTCCTGTTTTCGGTCGAAGCCCACAGTAATCGATTGTTGAGTTCACGCGCATAGGTTTAGTACGTACGATCATGCGCCCGAACTCGACGATCGACTACTGTGGACTTCAACCGAAAAAAGGATGTAATAACATCATTTTTATTCATATCTTGCACATCTACTGCAGTCAGATTCACCGCGTGTTGGAATCACTCACATGGCTGTGCACTTGTAATGACACATCAAGGATGTTAAGAGGCTAAAAGCAGGTTTAAAACTTGCCCTATTGAAGTCAACAGGGTGCAAATTTTAAAAAGAGGATAACACGGTGTAGGCAACACCGATTTTTGTGTTGTTCTCTGTACTGACAGCACTCCAAATGTACAAAAAAATGAGCTCAATGTTAAAATTGACCGGAGTTCTCCTTTAATCCTGACCATTAAAGAAGCTAAAAATGTAAGTATTCTAAAGGATTTTAGTTTGAATTCCTGTTATGTAAAGTACCTCTTTTTAACCTAAAACGTCAATGTTGTAAACTTTGCTATTTTACTTCAGACAATGTGAAGTCTTCATGCTCTGCAGAGCCCGCTTTGATTGCGCAAATGGTTGTCATATTTCTGAGAAGCAGAGAGGTGGACACATTATGATAGGGTGTGTGGTGATGGGCCCTCCAGGCCGGCAGAGGGGAAAGATCTCTCTGCTTGGCTAAACAGCAGATTTATAGCGCATCCTTTGAAAGAGCCCTGTGCAGGTGAACAGAGGCCGTTCCAGTGCAGCTCCTCCATTAGAGTCTGTTTCACACCTAATGAAGTGCAGTAGGCTGCTATCATACAGATTCAGCACTTTGTGTTAAACAGCCACAATGAAACGGATATAGTACTGACATTGTCTTGCACTGTAGTTTGTTTAAAGTTGCACTCTTTATCTTGTATCTTAAGAGGATAAGCTCTAATATCGACTGTATATGTATTATAATATTGCAGATGCTTTGTTTGTGCAATTTAGTAATACTAATGTCCCATACACTGTAACAATTGCATTTTCTTTTGTCAAATCAACTTGGATTCACTAATATTGTTTAGATAACATATGAGTTTCTGATGACTGAACTAGTCTCTTTCTTTGTATGAACTCAAATTTTTTGTTCCAATTAACGTAAGCCAACCTGGTTACTTTATTAAGTGAAACCAACAATCATTTTTACAGTGTATACAGTAAGCATGAATGGTGCCTTATTCATGGTGGCATATATTGTAGCACATCATGTCTCGGAAACAGAAAGTTGAAGGAAAAGGAAGAGTGTTTTACTGAGACAGTAGGGGCCAAATATTTGTTGTAATGACCATACAAATTTGATTAAACCATCAAAATATGAGTATATACAGTAGTGTGTGTGTGTGTGTGCGTGCGTGCGTGCGTGTGTAATGTAATCACCTGCAGAACAGTATATGAGAACATCTGAACCTACTGCCTGCAGTATGTGTGATTTACTGTTCAGGAGAGGCTATCGGTTTCCACTGCAGGAGATGACGCATCCTTCTTTATGTGAATGTGGGAATGGATATTGCAAAGTCAAAAAGTGTTGTATGTTTATCTGTTATGCATAAGATTTATAATTTGCATTTCATTTGCAATATTTTTTAAACAAATGTTACTTCTGTGTGTGATTAATTTACTTTTTAAAAATAAGTGTAATCTTATTTCAAATGAATTATGTCAGGAAATCAAGAGAGATCACGACTGCTCAAACATTTCATAAGCATTAATACCATATTGAATTATTGATTTAGATTATGATGGTTGATTTATTATGGAGATTTTTGTAGTCCTAAAAGTGATTCTTACACAATATTTATTATTATTATTATTATTATTATTATTATTATTATTATTATTGTTTTAGATTTTAAGTACAAATATTGTGGTCCAATTAAAGACAAATACACTGCCATTTAAAGGTTTTGGGTCAAACGGGTTTTTTTTTGTTTGTTTTTTCTGTTTTGTGCGTGCGTGTGTGTGTGTGTGTGTGTGTTTAATATTTTTATTCAACAAGTACGCATTAAATTGATAAAAAGTGACAGTAAAGACTTTTATAATGTTTTAAAAACATTTCTGTTTCAAGTAAATGCTGTTCTTTTGAATGTTCTATTGCTCAAAAAAAAAAAATTGTATCATGGGTTCCACACACACACACACACACATAAAAATAATGTTATGCAGCACAACTGGTTTCAGCATTGATAATAATAAGAAATGTTATCTGACCATCAAATAAGCAAATTAGACTGATTTCTGGAGGATCATGTGACTAAAGACTGGAGTAATGATACTGAAAATTACATTTTGTTTTATTAAAATTACATTTTACAATATATTTTAAAAAAAAATTTTTAAATTGTAACAATATTTCACAATATCACTGTATTTTTAGTGAATACTGCCAGTCAAAAATTTGGACACTCTTGGACTGAATTTGATTCTCATCACCTTCAAAACATTTTGATCTAAAGTCTTGTGCTTAAATATGAAAAAATCTGGAAAAAAAACAAGTTATGAAACTCTTAATAAAACTTTTTCCCTTTTTCAGTCTTGCTTTTCCACTTGCTCTCATTTCACTAGTCTATAGCTTCTAATAGGTGGAAAAAACATTGTGTGCTTCCACATCTTTTCTCTGAAGTGCTCTACAATTTTCAGTGTAGATTGAGAGCTCCCGGTGGACCTGGAGATAAACTAAGAGTAATTTTCTGTTTCTCTTTGAAAGTATTTGTGCCAGCTCGTCCAGCTTCTCTATTTCTCTACTCACCGAGCAGACCCATTACTGCAATATTGTTTATCAGTTGAGCTCTGTCCACACTGCAGATGCCCAGGCAGCGCTACACTCGACTCAGAGACACTGAAATCAGCCTACGAGCAACTCAAGAGCTACAAGGACTTTCAGGACGTTCTCTAAATGCCATGAAATATAGCAAGCAATCAATTTTTGGAGCACAAATTCAACAACTGCCCCGTTCTGCAGCTTCATGCTCCACCACGAGGAAATTAGGGCCTTTCCCGAGACGCTTCTCACCCGGGCTGTAGTTATTTCACGCCTAGGTTACTGTAACTTCCTCCTCGGTCCACCTGCATCTGTCATATTTCGCCTCAAACACATCCAAACACTGCTTGACTTTTCTTGACCTCCTGAATTCCCTCATGCACCTCAGCTTGGGTCTCAACAGTGGCTGCCAATAACACTGAATAAAATTCAAGACACACTCATTATTGGCTTACAGTGCTGGACTTCTACCTCCCTCATCAACTCGCACTCGCCCTGCCAAGCTGCTACGATCGGCCACTATCAGTTGCCAAGCTCCTCAGTTCTCCACATGAAGCATTCCCACTTATCCAGATCCAGATTTTTCATCCTTGTTATTATCCTGATTATTTGAACCACATAATTGTGTAATAAAATATTTTTATTCCAATATTACATGTTGCTTTCATTGCAAGTGTTACTTATAAGGAGATAAATATTTCATATAATACATTTTTCACATAATATGACTGCGGTTATTGAAGTACACTATCCCCTGGTTTCACAGACTAAAATGCATGTTTGAGCTGCTTTGAAAGCAATTTAAAATATGTCAGTGCCATTGTTTTGTCTCAAGATGCACACCAGTAATGTGTTGTTGTTGTTGTTTACTGAACCTAACTGAACTAAGACTGGCTTCATTTAAGCCCTGTTTGTGAAACCGGGCCTAAATGTATAAATTACCTTATTTTGAACCTTTACTGTTATGTGCTTGACCCTGTTTTGATGCTAGAAAGATTTGTTCTAGATGGTGTTGGTGTATTACAAATACACAAACATTACACTTTAATAGATAACTAAAATATGAAGCCATGGATGGTTGAATATAAAAAATCTAGTCACTGAGCCAATGTGTAGTTGCATTAGAGAGCCAGCAGATGGCAGCAGAAGTTAAGTCGTGACTCTTCGGTCTCCAGTGTGACAGTCATCATCACCATCATCATCACTCAGTGGACAGACAGGAGTCCCGTCTGTCAGTAAGATCAATGGTTTAAGTCGAGGTTCATAGCTCTAAATTAATATTAAAAAGATTAAAGTAAATAAAAATAGAAAAAAAATCAACATGATTCATATTTTTACCTGCAGCTGCATGGATGTCTCTGTATATTGTAACCTGAATATGAGAAATGTGTCAGTGAGATTTTAATTAATAAATAATTATCATTAAAAGGAGAGAAGTTTTTGAGTAATATTTTAACATTATTTCTTCAGAAAAACAATCAGTGAAGCAGTTTGATTTTAATATATATATATATATATATATATATATATATATATATATATATATATATATATATATATATATATATATATATATATATTACTTACAAAACTTTTGTCAGCTAAAATCAAAGTCGTTTTGGTGTAACCAATATTTAGGGACCCATTTTATAGTCATAAAAGAAAACCATAAACAAGGAAAAAAAACATAAAAAAAATGGTTTCATTTAAAAAAACCATAAACAAGAAAACCATAAACCTTAACCGTAAATATTTACATTTATTGATCATTCATAATCAAAATGAATGAAGATGTCAAACACTTGTGTGGAAAGGTTTAAACCACTCATGGTAATGCCTCTATTTAGAATTTTGGCACTGGCATTTTTTTTATTTTTTTTTTACAAATTATGTTATTTTATAGTGAGAATAAAAAAAAAAGAGTTCTAAAAAATGTATTTGAATTCAGAATGTTTTAGTATTTGTTTGCCCCTTTTTTTTTGTTGTAGCTCTTTGCATAAATAAATTAACATTTACAGTGTTACAAGTTTGCTTTGTTTGAGATGTTTCACCTAGCTAATGAAATTGTTCAAAATCCTAAAACCTTTTTTTTTTTTTTTTTTTTTTTTGTCCCCCAATATCCAATTCGTTTTTTTAAATCCTAGATTTTCAGTGTCCTCAGAGACCCTTTCTGGACCCCACTAAGTCATCTTTGCAGATATGGATTTCCATGCTTTCAACTCAATAGGCTATGTATTTTTATGCCGTAATCTAATGCAGGTACTGCACGTAGACAATTTGGTTTTAATGACAAAAGCGTGAATGAGAGACTTGAATTATGAAGGAGGAATCTCACAATCATCGCTTATGAGCTCTGTATTACTCAGGCCGGTGCGTTCAAAAAAAGAAAAAGAAAAAGAAAACACATCAGATAAGGCATTTTAGATTGATACAAATAGTCGCGCGCGCTGAATTAATGTGTTACTATTTTTAGAACGCCAGTGTTTCCAGGGGAAACCTAATGACGCAATGACGTCAATGCAGGTCAATAGCTGACTGGAGGAATTGAGCGCTTCCGTTAGATTTTGCAGTATCTTCTGAAACATAGAGGGATTTTTCATACATTATACACGTCGACATCATAAAGCTTAAACGCATAATGCACAGCATCGTCACCACGGCTGTAGTAATGCACGCGCGCAAGGAGTGTGAGTGTATGTGTCTGTTTTTTTCTTCTACTAGACTGTGATGTGGAGTAATGGTGTCTATAGGAGGAAGATCAGGCAGCTTCTTCTTTTTCTCCACCTGAAAACCCACATACTGTTCATGCAGTGACTGATGGGACTCATTGGGTGAGATTTTCTCTGTTCTGATGGAAAGCCATCAATGCATCCCTGAAGAACATCATGTGTTTTTTGTTTTTTTTTGTTTTTTGTTTTTGTGTGTTTTTTTTAGAACAACCAGAAAGCGTCAACGATCGGGAAAAAAAAGGTATTTTAATTTTTTTCATAAATAATAATTAGGGTTGATTCTCCAAGGTTTGGGGTCATTTTTGTTCTTAATAGTAGTGTAATCTCATAATCATATTCATATTCATAAGGTAAGCTTACTCAATGTAATGCATAACAGAATATGAGTTAGTTGCTCAAACTGGACTATGAGTGCACGTGATGCGAATGATGAGAACACAGGCAGGTGTACAAACGTGTATATAAGAATATGATGTCTGTGCAAGTTTCTTTTGTACATTGCATTAAGCATGCATGCATGATAAAACAAAATGCACATTTAAGTCATCTACTGCATAGTAATATTTTACTCGTACTATAAGTAGCCAATAGCCTAATAATCATCTGACCCTGATGGAGCAGCCAACAGATGCTTGTGCACGCTCGAGACATTTTGTTTGGGAAAATTGTGCACTATTGTGAACAGATCGTATGATTGGCTTTACATACGTGTTAGAGGCGTGTAATACTATTTGTTGCTGTCATTCAGATGTGGGTGCTGGGAAACAGGGGTTTTGCATTATTTTCCTGGTTCGTTCTCATATGTAGGGCGTTACCGACGGGTTCAGCACCACGGACAGTTCCCTGACACTCCGGGCACACGCGCACATACAAACACTTCATCAGTCACACACGCCAAGACAGGGTGAGTAATTCTCACGGTATAACATGCCATTGTTCGTTTAAATAATAATGAAAAGATAGTGCTTTGATTTGCCTGTTTATATGCATACTATACTATTGACTAAAGGCAAAGTCAAACAGTCAAGCACTGCTTCCCAATAGCACAAAGCACAAACAGACTTGAGATGTAAATTTATATAATTAACTTGTGTAATCTTGGAGGAATAACGTAAATGCAAAGTATAAGGCTCCTTTTTTTTTTTTTATTCAGACACCTCAGTACACTCTTCAATTAAAAAAAGTCCTTTTTTGCAGTGCTGTTCAATGTCAAAATCATTGTCTTAATGATCATCATTTTTTTGTGGTCACAAAAGAGAATGCTGAGAAATTCTGACATTTTGCCATTGACAGTGTCATAAAGTGTAACCATTTAAATTGAAAACCTGTTTAACTGCAGCCATAGGTTTAATAGCAGTGCCATAAAAGTCCATTGCATGAATTACTGAAGGACAAAATTTAGTTGAACGTTTTAAAACTCATAAAATTGAATAGAATTAAATAAATTGAATAAATTATGGATTGAAAAAAAGAATGTTGAAAAAATGTATGTGTGCCTATATAACATGTAACATACTGCTATAGGCCTATTATATATATATATATATATATATATATATATATATATATATATATATATAACTAATGTCATAACATGATTGTAAAAAGAGAGAAGAGAGAGAATATGCACAAACACACTTTACTGAGAACATCTAGTCATTGATGCAAATCGACAAAATGATTTTAAACATCAAATCGCAGCCTCGCCTATATGTAACTATTAAGGCCTATTCTAGTAGTATATCTCAGCAGATCTAAAGTCACACACCTCTCTTAGTGTACACCACTACTGTCAAATCAGCTAACAACCTATTTTAATTTCATCTTTATTATCAGGTATTTATAAAATCTCATTTTTAAAGAAAAGATATGTTTCAAACAGAGAACATACTGTGTTTTTGGATGCTCTATAATCATACAAGTCAACAAGTGCACCTTTCACATACACTACTGAATTTACATCACCATTTACTGCATCATATGAAATAAATGATTAATCTTCTCTTTTTCTTTACTCTCTGTCTCTATGTCTGTATATTTGATCTAAAATCAAATCCCGGCTGTTCATACAGTATGGCTAGACAAGCCAGATCTGTCTCAGTGTTTACTATAGTGTAACTCATAGATGTCTTAAATTAGTACCTTTGAGCTTCTGTTAGTTATTCCTAAGGGTCATTACTATTTGGAGACTCAGTTTTGAATTTGGAAGCTTCCCGAATAGAAATTTAAATGAGTGTGGTGTTATTCCTTCAATACAGGTACAAATCTTGTGAAACCCTGATTAATTATGGTAAATATTTTGTGAATAGTTTGGAAAAGCCCCTCATTCACATGGTGTGTTCTGTGTTTAAATGGTAAATAGCCTAAATACTGTTTCTATTTTAAGATGTTTAGAATCACATACGTACAATACAGATTACATTTTTGCACCTCCTTCATAAATACCTCTAAGATCTAGTAAGGATATTGTCAGTTTTTTCTTCTTTTCTTAGTGTGGTGTTAAACCATGTTCTTAATTAACAAAGTACAAACCACTTTTCATAAGCATCCATCCAATTATTTTCCCTCTACACACCAACACTGCACATTTTTCCATTGACATAGACCTGCTTAGCTTGGTGGAATTATTCCACATGTTGTCCCACTTAAAATGAAGTGTCTTTACTTATTGTGTACATAAATGTTTCTACATTGTACTTATATTATAAAAATGATACATGTAATTACATCTATAATTACACTGTTGACCCTTCTCTTAATGTGTGTGTGTGTGTGTGTGTGTGTGTGTGTGTGTGTGTGTGTGTGTGTGTGTGTGTGTGTGTGTGTGTGTGTGTGTGTGTGCGCATGCCACCACACATTTACTAACACACAGCACTAGTTTAATTTATAGTCAACTATAGTTTGACACAAGCTGTATACTAATTCCACACATTTGTCAAAAATATCAAATGTTAGTATTTTAATACAAACAGTGAAATTAAAACGTATTATTTGTCAATATAAAAACAATCATGTCATTCTTTATCTTACTTTTTGTTTTATAACGTATAAATCTTGCAATAGTCACTGTTGCAAGTATGACATTGTGTAAATACATGAGACTCATGCGTTTTGACTGGGTGCTCATGGCTGAGTCTGATTGTAATGTATCCTTTAATGATGTATTCTAGTGTATGTTATAGAAAGTAAAAACACTGTACTGACCAGGTTTGTGCTTAATGTTTTTCAGATGAACTGAAGACTACTTACTCATCTGTTTCCTGCTTCCTTCCCTCTCTTCTTACTCCTCTCTTTCTCTCTCACTTGTCCTTCACGGGTCTTTTTGCGGTCTGGGCTTGCTGTTCCATAAGTCACTAGTCAGGAAGCCCTTACCCCAAAAAGTATCTGTGGGGGGTCCTGACAGCTGAGGATGGGATTTCATGCCTTCTTTCTCTCAGGACTGAGGGTTTGCTCTTTCTTACACCTGTCTTTGACTCTACTCTGGACATTTAAATACATAATACAAACTTAATTTAATAAACGACAATGTTATGGCTTCTGAATTTGCTATAATTAAGGATAAAGGGCAAAATTAACTTCTTAAGATGATTTTCTGACTCCAAAAACAGCTGAATACTGCGAATGCAAAAATAATCATTTAAGATTTAGACTCCTAAATACTGCTTCAAATTCTAGAGTAAATGTACTAGTTAGCTGCTCAATACGTGTGAAATAGTGATGAAATCTGTTTGTTTGTTTGTTTATAATATGAGACACTTGTATGTTTATGTATGTGATTGTACATCTCAAGCATCAAAACTAACTGTTGCCTTGACTGGTTTGGACTGGAGCAAGCCTCTGTATGTCATGATAAAATCAGCCGCATGGTGGTGCTGTTGTCCTTGGTCTGTAGTAATCAAAAACATGTCCCTTATTTTGGATAATAGACCACATTGTGTCATGCAGCTTTTTGAAACACAGTACTAAGTGTATTAAAAAAAAAGTCATCTTCATTCAGTAAAAAGCTTAAACTACTGAATTGCAATCCTGCTTATTTTGTATTTTATTATTTTAGTAATTAAATAATTAGACTAAAATCACATTTGTACAAGAGGTAAAGGAGTTATGAAATTAAACTGGTCAGAACTGTCTAGTTGTATATGAATTTTTGTTTTTCTCTCTTATGGTCAACATTGCACAACAGTTTAATTTCCAGTAAACCGGACTTAAGCGGATGAATACATGCAGAGAATTGGCACATACTCAACATGTGTTTAACATTAGCTGCTTCTGATTTTGTCCAATCCATATGGTTTTAAAATTATTGGGTTAACAAGGTCGAAATGATACAGAACTAATGGTGCATTTTACTACTTGTGAAGCACACGCATGATGTACTATTTCAAATTTGGTAATAACATTTAGGACATTTTTAAAGAAAAAGTATAAACATTCTGAGTGATGTTAGTGATTATGAAAGTCTTGTATGGCTCAACTGGAATAATATGTGTGGTTACTGGAACCCTCAGACCTGCACATCTTCATAACACTGACTAAGAATTCATTTATTGGGGTCCACTGTCATTCAGTGGCTTAGATATAAATGTATTCCCAAGGGGTCAGGTTTTGGTTAGGTAGCATGACCCTGTTGACCCCTGCCAATAAATGGTGTAACTACACAGAATAAAAAGAAGTATGCTATTGGCTGTTCAAATGTGGAGTTTTGTGCAGTGTAGAGAAAGCTGGTTTGATATTCGCTGGGTTGCTAACCGGGCCGTCTGCAAATTCCACTCACAGTCAAAAAATATAAACGTCCAATCATTCATTCAAATGGACAATATTTACAAGGTTATAGTAAATGCCTAGTGAGCAGACTGACTTACTGTATGAGATTCTCCCAATATCTCACTTGTACAGTACAAAATTATTTTTGGGGGGGAAAAAATGTGCATTTTAAGACTTTTTTTAATAGGAAATAGCTTTAAAACCATGTCAGTGGGCAGTAGATTATTTGTCAATACCTGCTCTTTCCTCATCTCCATCACTCTTTCTTTTTTCTCTCAGTCTCATTATCTTACCCTGTCTCATCCCCTCCTAAAGCTGAGCTTTGACTGATAATCTTTTCTAGGGGTGTAACAATACCCTCATGTCAGGATTCGATACATATCACGATACTGAACTCACGATACGATATTATACATACACAATATATTGTTACACTCCTAGTCTTTTCATTTTCGTCTGTGTCAGTTAAGAAAGAAAGCATGACTGATATTTATTTGTTTTAATGAATCATTTTCTTATACAAGTTAATTTACTTAAGGCTACCAGGAAAGCTGAGTTTATTAAATTCATTCACAAAATGTACACATTCATTATTAATCCTATGCCCAGTATGAGAGAAAAAAAAAAAACGGCTTCGTTAAGGTTTCTTGTCCTCTCACATTGACAGTTAAAAAAATTATTACATACATGGATGTAACGTAAATTATATAGACCTATTTTCAATTAAAAATGGCGAAATTAGTCAAAAGTATATTAGTGTGCTTGATTATTTTTGTCGGCCGTTTAACATTTCTATCTTAAAACACCTGTCAATTTTTAAATGTTTAGTTTAGCTACTTACAACTTATCTCGCACTTTATGACAATTATCAAATGATCTTGGTGTTGTGCAATATCCTTGCAGCACTAAAGTAGAGTTAATACTATATTAGGAAATTATTTCATAACCTTTATCATATACACCTCGAAAAAATACAGAGGTCCGGACCTTGGTGACCTCATAGCTGGCTACGGCATGGTACGTATAGTGACCAGACTGACTTACTACAGGTGATATTTCGCAAAAACCAACCTTTTTACTGTAAATACATGAAGGGAGGTATTGGCACAATTTCACCTGTAGTAAGTCAGTCTGGTTAGGAACATACTACAACCATTGGAATATGAAGAAACCCTTACAGTATTGTGTACTGCACATTAATGAAAGGAGTTATTGCCAAAATTCCACATGTAGTAAGTCAGTCTTACCAATATGAACCTTCTACAAGCTTTGGAATTTGAAAATGTCTGTTTTTATATGTTTAAGTAATTTTAAATAATACAAATTATATGTTTAACGCAGTTGAAGGAATTGGCAGACGTTCCCTAAGGCCGGGGACACACTTAAGGACTAGCTGAAACATTCCAAGACTGAACACACTTACACTGTACGACTGGAGCAGGTTTTAAACACTGACTGTGAACACCGACCGAACGCAACTGTCTCTGACTCGGCATGTTTGGGCTTGATCAGTCCTAGTATCAAATTACATTCATAATTGGCCTTACAGTCCTTAAGTGTGTCCCCAGCTTTAGGCATCATGCGCCGTCAAAGCATTCTCGTGTGTTAATCTGCAGCTATAATGCACATAGGTGATTTTGAATTAATATTTAATCTATAGATATACAATGGTTAGATACTTTTAAAACGAATTGTGCTGTTGATATCTTTGTAAGACTGCAGACTCTATAGAACAGTGCCTGTGGCAAGGGAAAACATCTCCCGTTACTGTTGTAACCTTGGTTCCCTGAGAGACGGGAACGAGAAATTGGTTCAGCAGACGCTGTGAGGAACTCCTGCCTCAGATAACACCAAATATTTTCGCTAAATATGCAAATCGCATGCAAATACTGACGAGCTTACCAGCAGTATAAAATGTGGTGTAGTGACAATTACCTCAGAATCACAACTGAACGCTTGACCAGCTGATTGAGGGGTGAGCACGGCGGCTTATGCAATGTTCCCGTCTCTCATGGAACCGAGGTTACAACAGTAACCGGAGACGTTCCCTTTTGAGAGCGGTCACTTCAACATTGCGTCAGCTGATGATGCGGGAACTGAATACAAACAGATCCACTTCCACCATCCCGAAGCAGTCCCAAATCATCTGTACCGAACCTGGATGAAGCCCCCACTCCCATGAGGAAGTCCTTTCCTCAAGAGCATGTCTCCGCGGTTCAGGAGATCAGGGATATGCGCCGCTCTAATGGAGAGATGTCAATCCACCCATAATAGGAGGCCTTCAGCCTGCTTGAAAAGGGCTCTGGAGCAGATGCTGCCTTAGCGGTTTATGTATGAAACCACAGACATATTGTCGATGCGAATATGCACATGTTGATGCTCTAGGTTGAAAAACATCTAAGGCTAAGGACACCGCCTTCAGTTCCAAGCGGTTTATGTGCCACCTGCTCTGTGACACTGACCACAGACCTGACCTCGCATGTGAATGCTCGACATTCACAGTGATTGGCTGGATTAGTGCCAACCATTGCCTCTTAGATTACCGTCCCCGGCCCGACCTCTTTGCTGTCTTCTGTGAGCTTGTCACTCGCAGCCTGGGCCTGTTCTCTGGGGTCATCTGTAGGGCTCAGATCATCAGTAGGCCAGCGGAGTTCCCCGCTCTCTACCTCCCCTCTCTCAATGGGTTCAACCACTATGGATGGCAAGTGTTTGGAAAGCTTGGGGAACCTTTCAGAAGTGTTGGCTCCCAGTATAAAGCTTGTGACCATTGCTCTTTCCAGTGGATGTGTGTGCTAGATTCACTCAAGTCAGATTCTCCCAGACTGAAGCGCTGCTTCTGTTACCTCAGAGCGCGCGACTGAGATAGCGACTGTAATTTCACGCGCACTCTCCTAAATCACTAGAACACGACTGTGTGTGTGTGTGTTTCGCGCGTGTGTGTCAACAGAAGAAGAAAGCCTGAAGGAGAAGATTAGCTAATTAATTAACAAAGGTAATTGTCGCTACAACACATTTTATACTGCTAGTAAGCTTGTCAGTATTTGCATGCGATTTGCATATTTAGCGACAATTGGTCAGTTATTTTACTGGCGTTATCCTAGGGAGGAGTTCCCCGCAGCGCCAGCTGGCGCAATGTTGAAGTGACCGCTCTCGAAAGGGAATGAGTGTCCAGCAAATATCAAACCTAAAACTAACTTTACCGCGGTCAACCACCACGTGTGCATTTCACCCATTTGTAATCGCTTTTGAATGCGTACACTTTCACTTTTCGCTTTCGCTCACATTTACCGGGGAAGGAAGGAGGTGGGGGGGGGGGATTGGGGGGGCACAGTAACTCATTTAGAGGGGCATGGCTCAAGAATAAACTAAAATAAAACTAAAAACTTCAAAATTGGATTATAAACCTCTTTCATGTACCATGTAAGATTACTTAACCCCAATTGTTTGTCATGATTTAGTACAGTCACTCTGGATAGTCTCTGAAATTACTTTGAAATGACCACATGCTTACTGTAAAAGCAAGGATCAGCCAATGCTATTTCATCATGGGTCACTTTGTGGATTATTGTTTGTTGTACAAAGCAATTGCATTACTGTGACTTATGCTCATGGGAGACTGCAAAGGTAACTAAAACACATAATTTCCTGTCCTGTGTGACGTCAAAAGACAGAGTAGAGCTCGGCAATGATGCCGAGTGCAGAAATCATTGCCCATTCCCTGCCCTATATAGTGCATGGCTCAACTTTGTTTTTCTTTTGTCACACTTTCCACACTCTCTCTCTTTCTTGTAACTCTACTTTATGGTATCTCGTGATCAGTTCTGAGAAACGCTTGGCCAATCCAAAAAACTTCTTATGCTTCCCCAGAATCAACACTAGATCAGAACTCAAAGCCAAATTGTCTCTGGAATTTTTAGCTGGTTTTATTAATGATTGTCCTGTTCCGATCAGTTTAGTGTGTTTATTCAGAAGAAAGGATTTCTTTGTGTAGGAGGCTGAAAACTGTTTTCGTTTGCACAGCTGAACAACACTTTTGCATGTAAGCACTTTAACTGGCATGCTTCAATATAATTTAAATATTGGTCCAGAGATGTTCTCTGAATTTCTTAACAGAATGAAGTGCTTTCAATTTCTGTATATTTATATTTACATATAGGCTAACTTAAAAAAATATGTTTTTGGAACTTATTCCAATTGTATGATTGTATGATTTTTTTTCTTTCAAGTTTTTACAGTTTTAGCTATTCTTTCTTTGAAATAGGGATGTCATGTCTAGCGATTGCCTTTACTATTAAAGTATCATGATACCACACAGTATTGTGGTATCGTTCATATTTTGGATATCATTATAGCATTATATGTTCTGTTATATTTGAAGACTTCGGATGCAAAAACCTCTAAGTCCATCTACATTTTTTGTTTAATATTAACATTTTTATCAGGCTCCTATGAATAGGTTTATACCCAAGTACCGGCATTTCTGAATGGGCTGAGGCTGGGATTTAGTGAGTTTGAAGTGAAAGTATTTGATGATAGTTTGTGTACCACACGTCTAGATATACTATAATAGCATCTTAGAATACAGTAAAAATACTATAGTTTATAAATATGATAAGTAATCATTCACTACCCTAGTATTGCCATAACTGCACAACAGGTAAAGTCTTCCCTCTTCACATCGTCTGCTGAGTGATATGGGCCTATACAATAATGTTTTGTGTGTAAAGTTTGAATGACACAAGGATACATGGCAGCATTCCTGAACAATCTGTGTTCCTCTCACTATCAGTCTCTGGAGACCTAGAGCAAACTCCAGCTCCAGGAATAGAAACACACATGCATAGCCTACCCCCAAAACTACAAAAATAGCACGTACTACAGGAATAGACACATTTCCTCTGTGGCCTTGTTCGCTGAATTCCAGTAACTTTGGCTATGCGTGAAAAATCACGCAGCCATTGCAAATGGTGGAAAACAGGTATCAGGTTTAATGTAATTAGTGCAACACAGAGCAGATGTGGAGCAACATCTGGATAACTGTCTAGCTAATACAAAAATAGAGTCTGAAATGCTAAAAGCACATGCAGCTGTACATTTTTGCGTAACCTCCAGTGATTTCCTCTTTGTTGCACTGCTGCTGGATGTAGCATTAAATAATACATGCTGGGTGAAGACATTTCCCAGCAGTACATTAACATTCCAGCATTTTTCCACTCATATACTAAATCTTAGCATCTTCCTCCCATTTCTTCTGTGAAAAGTGAAAGTTACTCTCAGCCTCAGTTATGGGAACCCAGGTTACATTTCTGAAGAAATGAAACTATAGGCCTACTTTTTGGACCTTTCTATAAGGTTGATAAGGTGTTGCTATCTATCTATCTATCTATCTATCTATCTATCTATCTATCTATCTATCTATCTGTCTGTCATTTTGAGTTTAATTCAAACAGCAAGATTTAGATTTTTTCCCCACATATTCTCCTTTCCATTTGTTCAGCGTCCATCGCTATACTAAACCACACACCGAACAGAAATGACAGCATAGTGGTTGGCCCTGACTGTCAATAACATTTTATGTTCTTACATTGTTCATTTAATAGATCATATTTCAAAAATCAGATGAAGAGAGATTCAATTATTTTGAAGCAAAGCATCATAAATACTTGCATCATAAATGCATATTATCCAATTTGAACTCTTCAACGCATGATGTTATCCAAACTGCTGCAAACTCAGTCACAGTGTTCAGAATGGGGGCTCTGAGAACTCTCCTGAGGACTCTCTTGATCTCTGCAAGATCTGTCCTTTACAGCAACCTGACCACCCCCAGTTGGGCCGTCCTGTGACTCACAACGCCAACACCTGACTGCTCAATACTTTAGATCAATGTTTCTGAACACTGTTCCTGTATAGGAACTAACACTGCATCTTTTGGCAGTTTCACTTTTTTGACACACCTACTGATCATTAAGGGTGAATTGTCTGTGTAAAACATGGCGGAAACATCCAAAATGTTCTGCTGCTCAGGAACGGGGTTGAAAAACACAGCACTAGACAACAGCAGCACTGTGAACAACAAGAGAAGAGATAAAGCATTATTTTATTTAAGTGGGGTCTACTGAGCCCTGAGCGTCCATCTGAAATAGCTGGAGGGTCTGTAGAAAGTTTTTGATCAATGCTGTGGACAAAAATTCCTGCCACACCATAGCTAAAATGAAATAACCGCTCACTTGTCCAGTGGATTGCTTTTCGGGAGTGTTTTCTCCGTAGAAAAAACATCTTCATTTAAGAGTTTTAAACTTTATACCAAACCAATGTGAATCGTAACATTATAACATTTGATTCCAAGCAAAAATGCCCATTAAATAGGAGAAAATTGTATTTACAGTTGTTCTCCATTTCTTGAAACAGAAATTACATTCTCAAAACTCTAAGATCATTTGGCAAAACAGTCTTACAGTTCAGCACAATATATAGATCACTTGCAAAAGCTCATATCTCTCCTAAAACTGTTCACTCATGCTTCAAAACTAAATTCATTTCCCATATAAAGAGTCAGTGCCACGGAAATGGCAAAGATCCTTCTCAATTGCTTTGGCTCATTTCTTGAAACAGACCGGATGTTCTCAACACTCTTGGTGCTTTTGCCAAAATAACGTGGATGGTTCAGCACAACACCATGGTTCACCTGCAAAAGCTCATACCTCACCCAAAACAGTTCACTCATGTGTCAAAACTAAATTTCCTTCTCATTTAAACAGTCAGCGCCCCCAAAATGCTTCGTCCCTTTGGCATTGTGTAAGCACTGCAAGTCAAAATGTTTAGATGTTTTGTCACTATGGCAGAGGACCATTGAAATATCCCTCATGTCCACCTTTCAGTCTTAGCCCAGTCCTTCATTGACAATGGTTACTGTACTGTTTTTTGTCTAGCTCACAGAATACAATTGTGTATAAAACTGAAAAAAAGAAATAGGATTTTAGGGTAAGAGTAGCCTCCAAGGTTTGACATCACACATTGCACTCATACTGCCAAGGAAATTGTAACCATTATCATTCACACACATAAAGTAACTTCCATACATCAGAGTAAAAAGAAAATGTATACAGCATAATATACTCTAATATAAACACTGCTGTAAATAAAGCTGGAGTTTCACAACTAACAGTTATTCACTGGTCGCCGTCCTCACCCTCCTGGCCATCCACATGCTGCTGTCTGTCTGGCCACAGATTCTCGTCCACATCACAGCGTATATTCTCCCTTGCGATGCAACGAGGTAAGAAACGGCGTGCATGTCGCAACGATCCCCTACAATGATCTCCTGTAATATCCGCACACACAGCGTCCATTGCATGGAGCAGGGACCTCTGATCTTGAGCCCGATGCTCAACACTCTCCACCTCCAAGCGGAAAAATACTCCTCAATAGGATTGAGGAAAGGAGAGTAAGGTGGTAGGAACACCATGACCATCCTTGGATGAATAGTGAACCAGGCCCTGATGAGCGGGCCACGGTGGAAATTCACATTGTCCCATACAATGACATATTGTGGTAGGTGAGGCCCTACGAGACCTCTCTCATTTTCAGGGATCAAATCAAAATGAAGGCGGTCCAAGAAGATGAGGAGCTTCTGTGTATTGTATGGGCCAAGACTGGGGATGTGAGTGGCCACACCATTCTCAGATATGGCAACACACATAGTTATAATTATGTTCTTGACTAATTTTGACAATTGAACAGACTATTGTGCATGTGATGACTTATACAATGAAATGACGCTGACAAGTTTTGGAGCGAACAACCATTAGACTGAGAATCAACAATCAGTTTAGATCAACAAGATCTATTCACTTGGAAATTGTGCTAAATGTAGGCTACCTGCACTTAATCATTTGCAAAGATGTACTGAGACATTGAGACATGTAGTTAGACATTTGCAATTTGATGAAATGAATGATAAATTCAATTCTGTTGTGAACAATTGCTAAGTGGTTTGGAGGTTTGTCCATGTTGTTTTGAGAATGTCATTTCTGTTTCAAGAAATGAGCCAAACCAATGGAGAAAAACTGTAAATCAGAGATCCCCCTACAACTAATTTAACTAGTACAATTGTCTTAGTCAACTAGCTTTAGAGTGCTTTTTGGCTACCTGGAATAAGACCAGCAGGAAATTCATGATAATTAATATTACAAATATTACTTGATGCTCGATGCATCCTGACACCCACAGTATATATTTGCATCGGGATCTGGTCACTTTATTATATTTAATTTATTGTTGCTATCTATCTATCTATCTATCTATCTATCTATCTATCTATCTATCTATCTATCTATCTATCTATACTCACCTAAAGGATTATTAGGAACACCTGTTCAATTTCTCATTAATGCAATTATCTAATCAACCAATCACATGGCAGTTGCTTCAATGCATTTAGGGGTGTGGTCCTGGTCAAGACAATCTCCTGAACTCCAAACTGAATGTCAGAATGGGAAAGAAAGGTGATTTAAGCAATTTTGAGCATGGCATGGTTGTTGGTGCCAGACGGGCCGGTCTGAGTATTTCACAATCTGCTCAGTTACTGGGATTTTCACGCACAACCATTTCTAGGGTTTACAAAGAATGGTGTGAAAAGGGAAAAACATCCAGTATGCGGCAGTCCTGTGGGCAAAAATGCCTTGTTAATGCTAGAGGTCAGAGGAGAATGGGCCGACTGATTCAAGCTGATAGAAGAGCAACTTTGACTGAAATAACCATTTGTTACAACCGAGGTATGCAGCAAAGCATTTGTGAAGCCACAACACGCACAACCTTGAGGTGGATGGGCTACAACAGCAGAAGACCCCACCGGGTACCACTCATCTCCACTACAAATAGGAAAAAGAGGATACAATTTGCACAAGCTCACCAAAATTGGACAGTTGAAGACTGGAAAAATGTTGCCTGGTCTGATGAGTCTCGATTTCTGTTGAGACATTCAGATGGTAGAGTCAGAATTTGGCGTAAACAGAATGAGAACATGGATCCATCATGCCTTGTTACCACTGTGCAGGCTGGTGGTGGTGGTGTAATGGTGTGGGGGATGTTTTCTTGGCACACTTTAGGCACCTGAGCATTGTTTCTGACCATGTCCATCCCTTTATGACCACCATGTACCCATCCTCTGATGGCTACTTCCTGCAGGATAATGCACCATGTCACAAAGCTCGAATCATTTCAAATTGGTTTCTTGAACATGACAATGAGTTCACTGTACTAAAATGGCCCCCACAGTCACCAGATCTCAACCCAATAGAGCATCTTTGGGATTTGGTGGAACGGGAGCTTCGTGCCCTGGATGTGCATCCCACAAATCTCCATCAACTGCAAGATGCTATCCTATCAATATGGGCCAACATTTCTAAAGAATGCTTTCAGCACCTTGTTGAATCAATGCCACGTAGAATTAAGGCAGTTCTGAAGGCGAAAGGGGGTCAAACACAGTATTAATTTGGTGTTCCTAATAATCCTTTAGGTGAGTGTATATATATGTCTGTCTGTCTGTCTGTCTATCGGAACATTTTGAGTTTAATTCAAACAGCAAAATTTAGATTTTTTTCCCCACATATTGTCCTTTCCATTTGTTCAGCGTCCATCGCTATACTAAACCACACACCGAACAGAAATGCCAGCGTAGTGGTTGGCCCTGACTGTCAATAACATTTTATGTTCTTACATTGTTCATTTAATAGATCATATTTCAAAAATCCGATGATGAGAGATTCAATTATTTTGAAGCAAAGCATCATAAATACTTGCATCATAAATGCATTTTATCCAATTTTAACTCTTCAACGCATGATGTTATCCAAACTGCTGCAAACTCAGTCACAGTGTTCAGAATGGGGGCATGCTTTTTGGCTAACTGGAATAAGACCAGCAGGAAATTCATGCTAATTAATATTACAAATATTACTTGATGCTCGATGCATCCTGACACCCACAGTATATATTTGCATCGGGATCTGGTCACTGAGTGGGTGTGACATTTTTTTACTTAGTTCGGTGAGTTCCTCAACAAAGTGCATCCCTTGGGGACTAGCTTCTTGTTTTAAAAACTACAAATCCATAGTGAATTGTAACACACCGATCACATGGTGACTGTGGTGGAATGTATTACAATGACAAATATTTGTAGTACATGTGTGTTTGAGATGGGTTTGGGTTGTGCTTGAGATGTCAGCGGGGGTGTTGTCCCCCCTCATGCTGTTCTGCATTGGGAGAACCAGGGAAGGAAAGGCTGAGGTGATTCACACATGAGTCAACAACTATCAGCTATATAAGCCTGACCACTCATGGAGCCTGGGCATCATACAATCCTCAGATCTCAAAGGTAAGTCCCCTTCACTCTCTCACTCTATCTGCGGCTCTGACACTCCAATGAGCACCGGCATTCTCGCTAATATGTGATTTTATTCATCTAACTTTTATAGCCTTTAAAAGGGTATTTTTAGTTATTTATATTATGGAGAAACTAAGTTTAATATTCCACACAGGGAATAAAAAAAAGATAAGAGTGCTTTTGGAATGAAGCAATTATTGTTTATACAAGAGCAACCTGTTCTTTAGGGAATTTACTAGATATCGAAATCCAAATGTAGGCACAGAGGATGTCGTTATGTTCATTTAGAAGTGAGATTGAACATAGCAGAACGCTTAACTGCTTGATGTTGCAGACTGGAGAGGCCTGGGGTTCACTGACATGCTGAAGACTGCAGGCACCATCACATTAGAGTTCCCTTAGAAGTATTTTCATGTGCAAGGAACCCACTTTTTAATGCTTTATTTTTGTTGGAAAAACTGTTCTTAATTGGAATTAGCATTATGACTTAAGAGGATCTGATATCGGAGATTAAATGGCATGTACATCAACTGAAATATCAAGCCTGGATTGCAAGATTGTGCAATGATTAGACACAGCTTTAAAGCTTTACAATTTGTATATAGAAAATACCCTTTGTTAATTGAATTTACTATAACTGATTTCTTAGTGCAGTTTGGGAGAACGTAAATATTGAAGAATGAAGCATTTTGCCAATTAATTGCAGGAATGCAGATAGTTTAAATTGCACATTCTTTCTGTAGAGGCTAGTTCTAATCAGGAAATGTTATATAGGATAAATGTTTCATGGTTTCTATAAAAATATTAAGTAGAGATTCAGCTTTGCCATTACAGGAATGAATTAAATGTCAAATATAATATTTCCTGATCAAATAAATGCAGCTTTGGTGAGCATAAGCCATTTAAGATTGTAGTAGACATTCAGAATAACGTATATTTTATTTCAGCAGGTATTGCACTACTGTCAAAAAAAGAAAGACACCGCAAACACAGGAAACATGTATTTTCCAGCTCTTCTCTACACCTGCATTTTGAGCATGTTCTTTCTGATTGATGGCATCCCCATTCGTCTGGATAGCCTCAAAAACTTGGTCAGACTGCAAGCAGACACCATCATCTACAGAATTAAGCAACACGAGAAGGTAATGGGTTAGAACTCAGTGAACTTGTTGCATGGCTTCTGTTCTGTTAAAGGTTAATACAGGTGAAACTCATTGAGATCTGGTCATGCTCATTTGTCTTCTCTCACAGATTCCACTGCATCCAAATATCCACATTGGGAATCCAGAGCTTGATGTTCTTGCTGATAAACCTATCCAAGGGCTTGGGTCCATCGTGGACACCCTAACTACCATCCAGGAGGTTCTTCAAAGGCTGCCCAAGCGGAATGTGAGCCAGTTACGCAGTTATGTGTCCACCCTTTTGGATTACCTTAATGAAAGGATGACATTTATGCATTGCACACCCAAGGAACCAGCCAATGGGAGGTCACTGGATGCTTTCTTAGAGGACAACGCCACCCACCACGTTACTCTTGGGTACATCACTTTAGACATACTGGAACAGTTCCTGCAAAAGCTGAAAGATAACCTGGACCAGTTGAAGAACTGCTAATCTGCCACTATTATAGCATTATAGTACACTATTTATTATATTTATCTAAAACCCTGTATATTTATAATATGCACAATTTAATGTACAAACAGATTTAAAAATGATTCCCTGCTATAAAATGGAAAGCTAGAAACGTTGCTTGCGACATCATGATGCGCCAAACAATCTGTCCTTACGACGTAAACAAACATTAGCAATCTGATACCTGCACACATTGTTATGTCATACTTCATGCAGTTTGCAGGATGACATCAGCACTTGCTGAGCTTGCTCAATGATGTCACTGTTTACCAGAAGAAGCGAGGTCAGACTCTGCTGGGAAGCTGGAATTATGTTCCCATTTTACTTCTTGCTGCAACACCAGCAATGTAGGACACGCACCAACATAAATAAAATATTGTCCTACAAAGTATGAATCTATGCAGTTTTGATATCCTGTGATTGTTAATAGTTTTGTATTTTGTGTAATGATGCATTTTTCCAATAAAAAAAAGGTTACCTGTAAAATAAATTGATTGTATACTTTTATTGTAGCTATGTTTAAGCCAATGCAGCTTGCATATGTGTATGGTGTGATTACATTTTAGATGTGCTTTTATCTAAATGGGATGTCTCATGGAGTCATTTATTTTATTGGTCCTGTTTTCCAATGAATCCCAAAATGGAAAATGCAGCATTGGAATTGTTTTTCATATAAAATCTGTCAACAACAGGGTTTTTTGACTATACAACATATCATAAATACCTGCAATTCATTTAAAGCAACATATAACTACCCATTTTGACATTATCAGTCGAATATCATATCAATTTGCCTGGCTCCCTTTTTGTCAAAAATCTATAGCTTTGTTTGTTCAATGAAAAACGTTTTTTGGTGCATTAAATAATGCATCAACTTAAATAAGAGTTCAATTTAGCACTTTTGTGCCCATCTCATTTGTTGAGATCATATTGGCCACGAGTAAACCTGCTCTAAACATTTTAGACATTAAATCAACCAAAATGCTGGTTTCATTTAATTTTATACAGGATTAAAACCACAAGCAAGTTAATTATTTTCCAGGCAGTCAACAAGGGTGCATTACATAACTTGTTTAACAAGGGATGACAGGAAATGCCTGCTGGCATTTAATTCAAGTACACCTGTTTTCAAAGTTTGAGCAGAGCAGTTAAATAATGACACCTAAAATAAATGTTGGTGAAGTCCATATTGACAACAGCTGACGACTCATCCTGTCTACAAAAGCTCGATCTTTGCAATGTTTAAAAAACTCTCTGTGCCGAAAACAGCAGGAAACATGAAACTTGGCGTGGAACTCTCTTAATAAACATTTAGTTCAATAGACATCCAAACTAATAAACAACAAAACAGTCTGTTAAATATTGGAACCATATCTGAATTATTTTATTTCTTTAGAAAAAAATAGTCTTCTGATGCAACCAAGTAATATCACGTTGAAAAACCTTTTTTTTTTTTTTTTCGTTTTAAAAACTCAGACAGAGCTAAAGTATTAAATTCAGTCCCCCTCTGAGAAGTTTTCGACATTTAACATGTTCATTTTCTCTCACGTGTTCAGCTGAACCATTTGCCCTTCTTGACTACAGTCTTAGTGTTTGATTTGCCCATCAGTTTCTTTTTGTACTGGTCCACCAAACTGTCAAAGCGAGCATCCTCTCTGCTCTGGAACTTTCTCTTTGCAGGTTTGCCATTCTGAAACAGAATAAATAGACATAAGAATTGTTATGAAAAAATAATTTAACGGTTGAACTGGTGGTATTTAAACTAAAACCTACGTCTAAACGTTTAGTACTGTTTATATATCAGGGTTTTTCCCGGGGTCAAAAATGGTCTTTGGTGGTGGCTGACAGAAATGGTCATCCACACACACAATAAAAAGTACCCTGACCTGCGAGCCCATCTCATATATTATGTATGATCTCTTACCTTAATGTTTGTTTCTTTTGTTCCTCATTGTTTACTAATAATTATTCTGGTATATAGTCATATCAATATTAAAAAGTAGCATTACAAAGTTTATTTTAACAAACAGTCTACTTTTCTACCATATACAATTGAATAAAATTAGCAGCTAGCTAACAACTTGCTTTGTTCTGGTTTCACCTCATTCTAGTCTAAACTAAACGATTTGGGTAATTTACTACACATTGTCAATGTAAATAACCTGAAAATACTGTGAATTATTAAGGCTTTTAATTCTTACTTACCACTCTTGCTAAAAGGGGTAAGCACACCTGCATTCTCATTTAAGAGAGTTCTGAGTAAATGATTATATACCGATTCATGAGTTCAGTTTTGGACAGATCAATTGTTTTAACCAGTCATTAAAATGAATCTGTTCAAAGGAATCATTAGGCGGCGAATCTGACATTAGCGGACGCATTGTGTGCGAAACCCAGCTGTTAAGACAACGCGAAGTCATCACTGGATAAATATTTTTCGTTTATTGAACATGTGGTTCATGTCAGCTGCACGTGTGGAACGCTTGTCAGAGAAGAGTATGTTTTTTTAGCACCCTTGATCTCCTAATGCGCCACGTGCAACATGGATTCGGTCGTCCAACCTTTTACCATTGTGTCAAGTTGATTTTGATTACCGTAATATATGCGAGGGAGAGAGAGCAAAGACAGTGCTGCTTAGTTTGAAGACAGAGAGAGTGTGCTCTTTGCTCGTTCTCTACCTCAGTTAACATGTGCAGCAGTCATCTACACATCACTCATAAATCATAATAACTGATCAAATAAGGCTTTGGCAGGACAAAAAAAAAAAAACGTTTTGGCAGACACCAAAAACTTTTCAATGCAGGAAAAACCCTGTATATACATACAGCTCTACTGGGCCAGTAGACAAAATCCTTAGCATTGAGCCCTGCTATATTAAAGGCACCTAAAGACAACTAAATGTGACATTATACAGGGGTTTATGTGAAGATTGTTTTAAGTTATCTTAAATTAAATGTTGTTACATTTAAAAAAAACATCTTTAGAGATTTAATGTGAAATTATTAAAATATAAGTATATAATGGTAGGTTTTTTCAAATTAAATTAAAGGATTTAAAAAAAATTAATTAATTAAAGGAAAATGTGCAAGTATCAACTTAATCGATTGAAAGCACTTGTTATATATATATAATATATAACAAGTGTTATATATTATATATAACAAGTGAGCACTTGTTGTTATATATATTTATATATAAAATATACACACAAATTCTCTTTTTAACTCTTTGACTTGCCTGTTTCCCGATTATGCTGCGTCTCTCAATGAAAGTAGACATATTTCTATCTTTCCTGCTGGGCCCTTTATTCGGTTTCTTGGGTTGCACCATGGGTTGTTTCCCTTTATCGCGTTGCCTGAGGAATAGTGCGAGGGTCATTGTACGTAATAGACTTTTCATGATTAATTAAACAGCACTTGTTTCAATTTCACATATGCAGTGAGTTGTACCTGATCTTTGGGCCTCTATGCGAAGGCATATGCAGAACCTTCTGCCGTTTTTTGCCATCCTTCAGTTCTACGTGCTCCACCTCTGATTTGGTCATAAACCCGGAGTACTGGCTTTCTTGTGCCTTCCCCTCTTTATTAACATTAGCCGCATTTCCTTTCCGCAAGGGACCTTTCATCTTTCCCGAAGGATGCTGCGGCTGCCCTCCTGTTTGGCTACTGTCTTGTTTGGGCAGCTTCAATGGAAAAAGCACATAAAGGACTCAATCAATTATTTATTTATTTTTTAATTTGAATTTAGAGAATTCTTTATTTAAGATGCAACCAAGCCTCACCTTGCTGTTTTTCAGACGAATAGCTTTAAGTTTCAGCTTCTTGCCATCCTCCAGAGAGAACTCCGCTATGGGTCTCTGATGGGAATGACACAGGAAAACCTTCACACTTCAACATTGGTCTTGCTCAATCTTCAGTTATTGCTCAATGCTAAAGCTTTTTCCAATTTATATTAAGTGAAATTGCCATGAGTCTTAGCCACAAAACTGAGTGAACAGAACGATTCATCTTATTTTTGAGAAGTTACATTCAATACAGACCAAAACACATTCCACTGAGCGTCGGAGGAATGAGTGTTTATATGACGTGTGGAAAGATTGACAGACAGGCACATGGCTTGATTTGTTCGTTCCTTTGTCCTCCTTTGCAAAACACTAAAGGTCCACTGCTGAGAACCTGGTACTAAAGCCCTTAATAACAGGCCCTCAAAGTGTGTTTACACACCAGCAAACTATAGCTCACATCATCTAACATCGTGCCAAAATACATAGCTGAAATACTTCTAGGAATTAAGACAGTCGCCACAGTGGCCTACTTCTCTTTCTAGGAACATTTTGACTTGATAGAACAACAAACAGGCTATTAAATATCCCCTTTTTCTTTCAAAGCTCCCAGCAACCCAAATCAGGCTTTTTGTTGGTATTTGAATTACAACAAAAAGTTGTGGTGGTCTACCTTTTGAGGTCCAAAGATGTCTGGGTTGTTGTTGAGGTGACGTAGGGCTTGTAAAGCCTGTTCATGTGCTATAAACTCCACAAAGCCGTATCCTAGAGATTTACCCATCACCTGACCCCGAATAGGCTTCTTATCATACATCACACGACACTGTAGGTAATATATACAGAGAAAGAGACAATCAGGAACATGAATTTGTTACATGAAAAAGTTATGCCATAATAAAACCTAAATTCATTTCTTTCTTCTGCTGAACAGTTGATGGGCCTCATTGACTTCCATAGTATGGAAAAAATATATACAATGGAAGTCAATGGGGTACATGAATTGTTTGGTTACCGACATTCTTCAAAATATCTACTTTGGTGTTCACCAGGAATTCATATAGGTTTGGAACAACTTGAGGTTAGTTAAATTATGACAAAAGTTTCATTTATGGGGGAACTATCCCTTTAACCATACAAGCCTGTCTCCAAAGCCAACATCTTGTTTGCTTTTAATAATTTACCTACCATGTCGAAAAGACAAATTTATTAAAGGTTTTTAACATTTATCTTTCTGACATGCAAAATGATAGGCAGAGGGAGAGATTCTATCTGGCTAAGCTTAGGGTTGTCACAGAGACTGTTCAATTTCAGTGATATCTGTCAGGTCGTAATGACATTTTGTGTGTGCCATTCCTCAAAATGTAAATAAACAGCCCCTTAAACCTATTAGCAAATCAAGAGGTTGTAGGTTAGAACCCCGCAAAAGCTGCTCTATGAACCATTGTGCCCTAAGACTTTTTAGGAGGACTGTTCCTGAAAAGTAAGCTATATGACTACTAACAAACTAGACAGTGAAACCTCCTGATCATACTCAAATAACATAGTCCTGCCCTCTAGTGTTACCAAGAAGAACTATGAGAAGACGTCTCTTTTCAACATTGCTTAAAATTTTGGTTTGCTGTTAGTTGGTTTTTTTAATAACACTGTTTTAAAAAAAACTGTATTTTAAAGTGTGTGCATTACCTCAGTGATGCGGACACCTTTACCACCAGCAGCGGAGAGGCAGAGCTTGCGGAATTTAGGCTGATTGACGCTCTTAGGTAGGTTATGGACACACAGCCGTGTTTTAGACACATACACATTAACGTCCCTTAACTTTGCCCTTTTCAGCTCATCCAACTGACAACACACAAAAAACAACAACTGTTAATCAGAAAACATGCACAAAAATACTTTTTGGCCGCATTTACACCTGGCATGATCATCTTTTTTTATCTGCCAAAGTGACGGAAAGCATCTTGAAATCAATGCTTTTATTATTTTGATTTTTGATTTGACAGCAAAACTGTTAATGCAATGTAACATATGAAAGGGCCATTTCCCATTTAGTGTAGGAAAATGCATCAGATGTCTAAAGAATAAAAACAAAAAATATAGACACCCGGATGGTGTGGCTGTTGATGCTAGAATTTTTTATTTTTTTTACTCCTGAATGTAAATATGAGAGAAACAACTGCAGTATTGATTTGGATGTATTAAAATCAGCAACGTTGCTGTTAATAGACTATTGAGAATAATTTTCGGTAACTGAAACAAAGCTGAAATAAAATAAAATACAAATATTAGATGAAAAACTAAAATTACAAAACATAAAATTTAAATAAACATTTATTGAAACTTTATAGAAATACTTCACACAAAAAACTAATACAAATTATTTTAAAAATCATTCTCTGCACTCACTCTTTTTCTCTTGGCCATGTCAGCTTCTGAAACTCCCTCTGCTGCCTTGGATCCAGGACGAATCACTAGATAAAGTTCAAGAGGTAACACGTTAATCCAGGTGCACATGTTAGTTTTGGACCGTTTACACCTAGTATTAAAATGCGTTCTGGTCGATCGGATCAAAAGTAGATGAGTGAGACATTCCGGTTTAAACCTGGTGTTTTAATCCCGTATTTTTTGTCCACTTTCAACCACTTCTGTCCTGATATTTTTGAGGTGAGGGTCTATGAGCAGGTAAATGCTTGGGTCTTTTCAGATCTTTCAATCTAATGGACAAAATAAGCTTGCACGCTTTACATATCAACGCAAAAGGAGACGACGGAAAAAAATCCGGAGAGCAGCAGCTTTCGTTTCTGCTCTGTTAGCAGCAAAACCACCAATGTGTGTTAGAAACCAGAGAACATTGTGCTTGCTAGTGTTATTCATCTTCAAATCAAACTTAGGTCTCCAGCTGACAAAATCTGTCTAGTTAGCGCACTTCCCATAATCTTTACACAATAAGTCAGTAGGCAGAGAGTAGGCGGTCTTTTGTGGCTGATCGAAAGCATTCGACCACATGACTGTCTACACTACATAAGCAATTCGGTCAAATTAGTTTTCTATTACCTTTGGAAGAGGTCGAAAGTGGACAAGCTCAAAACATGTTAGACCCCGTTTACACCTGTATTTAGTGACGACCACTTGTAATCAGACTGACGAAAACGCTTTTTAATACCAGGCGTAAACAGGCCCTTTACTGTTATTGCCAAACTAAAACAAAGCTCTGTTAATGGTCAGTTGACTGGCAGCATTGTGTGACTGGCTTTACTTACAGCCCTCTCTGGCGAGGTAAAGGTTCCTGGTGCCTGTGTGGGTTTTCACTTTCTTGTCCTTTAATTTTGCCGCATCTTCTCGGTTTACGGCTGGCAAAATGTTCAATCTCCTGCCATCAACCCTAATGCCACCAAACTGAAATACACATATGCATGAGCACAACAAACCGATGTTTACTGGTATAATATGTTGAAGATATAAGAACAGCAACTCTTACTAGAGCTGCAGGACAGTGAACTCACCTCTTTATCATCTTGAGCAGCAGCAGCAATACATTTCTCTGCCGCTTCTTTACTTTTGTACTGAGCAAAAGCACAACCTAGAAAGATATGTAGAGAGACAGAATTACTATGAATACTGTACTTAATTCCATGCAGGCCAAGGTTTTGGTGATTGAAAATACCTTTTGAATATCCAGTGTCTGAGTTCATCACCACACGTACGTATTTTAGCTCGCCAAACTGCAACAAAGCTTCCTCCAAACCCTCTTCATCTGTGTCAAAGGACAGATTTCTGACAGAACCCAAAATGAAACGAAGATATGACAATGA
This sequence comes from Squalius cephalus, assembly GCF_949319135.1. Lineage (NCBI taxonomy): Eukaryota > Metazoa > Chordata > Actinopteri > Cypriniformes > Leuciscidae > Squalius > Squalius cephalus. The sequence goes on along the minus strand of NC_137127.1, from coordinate 15,209,749 downwards.
AAACATGAATTCCTGTTTAAACAATGTTTATAGACAGTTTAAAAACAAAAAAACATCTATACAACAGAACTTTCTTATATGATTCTCACCTGATGAAGATGGTTCTTCCCTCAGTCACATCTGAAGAAAGAGGGTCTCTCTTCTTCTTTGGAAGAGCTGTGGATAGAGATTTACAGAGTCACAGTGTTGACGGACACATTACATGCATATGACATACACGCGTTTCACACATGATCAGTTGTGTATGTACGCTCATTGTGCTTTCACATATGACGCGTCCGCAGTGCACAACTGATCCACGGCTGTATACCACAAATACAATTTATCCATTATTTTTATTTCAAATTCAAGCGTTGTTCCTGAAAATGCTTTTTCAGGAGTGTGAATTTTTTTTTTATTTTTATTTTTTATACACACTACAGGTTTACAATATTTCATAGACGCATTCACGTTTTAAATGCGCTAAATTTAAACAATGTATTCAATTCATTACATCTTTATAGATTTATATATTAAGTTGCTCAATCAAGTGGCAAAACATTTAAACATATACGAACTATAACATTTTATCCCAGTTCTTCTATGATAATATGAATATTTGTAACAGAAATAACGATAATGTGTGTTTCATGCTTATTCATGACAACTGCTCTCTCAGCTCACAGATTTGAATGTTCCGGTGTGATTTTGCACGTTTTAATAGACACAGGCGAATCGTGTCATTTAAGAATGAGATTGTGTGGGTGTTTGAATAGAGATCGCAATTTTTTAACGATTAATCGTGCAGCTCTAGTTACAAGGTAGTATCAAAACACTTTAAATTAAAACTTACAATTGACAAAAACAGCCAACTCTCATGCTTTTTCTTTTGTATTTAAATCATTATACAAGAAATCCAGCGGGTCATAGAAAAACTTTGGTTTTCCATCTCCACGAAGACACGAGTGGCGTGCCATCCATTATGCCGCTTTGTTTATCTAAATGGGAGTTAAGGTATACTTTTCCTTGCTTTACTCTGGGTAAAAAGCCATGTGTTGAACTGTGAAACACAGTAGACTTTAAATATATGCATTTATGGTGAAATTACTTCATTTTCATGTCAATCCATGCTCATTTTGGCCACAAACAATGCACTGTTACAGCAAAAATAGACTTGGTGCGGAAACGATCACTGCACTGCTGCGTATATACATGATCCTGGAATGCACTGCCGGACCATGTCTGCGAGAAGTATGAATGCTCTCTAACCTGTTAAACATGGGCACATAAAAATATTGGTATTGCATACGGATTGTGTGAAATGGGCCTTAGGGTTTTTTTTTTTTTTTCTATGAAGAAAATTAATCATACAGTCACTTTTTCCCTTATTGTCCTCGTCGTAATCATCGTCATCGTCGTCGTCGTCATCATCCTCATCATCGTCGTCGTCGTCAGGTTCTCTGGCATCACTATCTGTCTGCTGAGATTCAATTTCTGCATTGTCTTCATCCTCTGAATCTTCCTCTTCCTCTGACTCGGAGTCATCCTTCTCTTCCAGTGATATAGACCTTAACACGAGAGACCTCGTTTTAAATTTAAGGAATTCACCTAAACACATCATCAGATCAGTTACATATCCAGTACTTACTTTTTCTTAGCACCTTCATTCCCATCAGCTACTGCACCTTCCACATTCTCTTCTTTGATAGTTCCTGCAAGATATCCAGATACACTTCGCTAAAAAAATCTAGACAGTAGATGCACTTTCAAAGCTTTTTACAACCACATCCACATAAATAATTAATAATGCAGTGAAAATGACAAAACGAATTACCAGGCGCTAAAGCTGATTGGGTGGCGAGATACTTGTCCTTTGGAACTGCCCAATCCACAGCCACCTGTCTGTCTGTGAGGGACGAATAAGATACATTTTATTAATAATAATAAAAACCTGGCAGCGCTGACATAGTTACAATTAATTTTCTGATTCCAGATATTTCAAGATTTCTTTAATAAAAACAATTGTTATTTGGGAGAAAACGCTTTTTTTAGCATAGATTGTTTTGAAATTTCATTAATGTTGATATTACATTAATAATAACAATTTAAATAATTTGATGTCATGGAAGTTTGCTGAAGCACTCTGCAATAGTGTGTTCAGTGTTGAGAAGGACTCACCTTTGATCTCCTTCAGGTTCATCGCAGCAAGAGCTTTTCCAGCTTCTGACATGTTCTTAAACTGTACAAACGCAAAACCTCGCTTCTTCCCATCTGCACAAACACGATGCCATGAAAACTAACCAAGGTGGATGGCCGTATGAAAAAAAACATCATGTAAAGAGAATGGAAGATAGTCAGATGCACATGTTGGTCAAAGTTTTACCTGATTTTAAGGGAATCTTGGTCTCAAGCACAGTTCCAAACTCGGAGAAGATCTGCTTCAAATCGCCTTCTTCACACTGCACATAAACCGCACAAGTGTCAAATGTCAAAACTAAGCATTGTTCCTTTAAACAACAGATTTTAGTCAACTTACCTTAAAACTGAGATTTCTGACGATCAGCCGAGCTTTCAGTTTTGTCTTTTTTATTCCTGTAAACTTGTCAGGACTTTTGGTTTCTGCTGATTTCTTAGGTTGCTCTGTATCTTCTGAATCTGCATGAACAGTCCAGAGTCATTTCTTCTTCCAAACCAAAACATTAAAAAAATTAAGCAAAAACAATCCATGATAAATCAAATATATGCATGAAGATCTAACCTTCCTCTATTTTCACTTTCTTCTTCTTTTTCTTATCATCTGGTTTTCTCTTGGCTACAGTAACAAATATATTCTGCTTCTCATACTCCTTGACTTCTTTTATGGCCCGCTGTGCATCTTCTTCCATAGAGAACGTCACATATCCAAAACCACGACATTTCTTAGTCTCTGTAAACAGCACGAACACAGCACACATACAAAACGTTCATATTTCATATAAATGCTGTTTTACACATGATCTCACTTAGCTGGATTTAATTAGTAAAATCTTACCTCTATCACTGACAACGAAGCAATTTTTCAGTGGTCCTATTTCAGAGAATACTGCTGTCAGACGATCATTGGTGGCTGTTTCAGGTAATCTCCTGACAAATAAAGTAACTGCAGGCATTTTCACCACGAGTTCAGCTCGACTGTTCTTCACAGCCAGCAAACGTCTCTAAAAACAACAATGTTTATTACTAATTATGACAAATACTGTTACATACAAGTCGCGATAATATTAAGGAGGTCGTTTAAATGCCTCAAGACAGTGCAGTAGTAATAATGCACGTTTCTCACATGTTTCTGCTGGACAGGAAGTTGTCAAGAGATTCTTCGTTTGGTTTGGACGTCGTCAAGGTAGTGCCGATAAGAACAGTATTGACTCCTGCTGGTCTGGAGGAGCATGTTCGGGTAGGTATTTTCCATTTTTTTTGCTTTTCCAAGCACTGATAGGGCACAAAATCACCATCCAAACGGCTCGTGTGCATATACATCATAGCTTTGTGTGAGGAACAAACCGTTACTCACGATAACAGTCAAGGCAAGAACCGGATCAGACTCTCGTGAACAAATCATGCAAATCAGCATAATTGTTTTACAGTCTATGATCAGCATTCTGATTCTGATCAATATTGATTGAAAACATTTTTTTTATTTTTTTTGCCAGTCACATTACAAATAATAAATATGACAACAGTCCAACGTATATAAAAAATATTGAATAAATATAATACAACAAATAGGAAAGGAAAATATCCAGTATAATATAGGCTATAAAATAATAATACAAGTAAAAAGAAGGTAAAAAAGAAAGAAAATAATATAAACAGAAAATTTTTAAACATTTTCATTGAGCCATTTTTATGGCAGTTTTGCGTCACGTGACGTTTGAGGTTGACAACTTGGCCTAAACGTTATTGCGTAGAAAAGAGTTGTCTTCACGTAAGAAACAAATAGCCTAAAAGTTGAAGTTTGTAATGAACACAAGCTGTGCAAAGCATTACAAAACATTTTTGGTGAATTACCGGTATATTGTTTCTTTTAACAGCGATAGAGATACAATGAGTGACATTTTTTTATATATATATATTTACGTTTGCTGATCAAAATGTGGTAATTGGGCCAAATTATGAACAGTTTTTAAAAACAAGGCAATGAGGTTTATTATTTTTTACTTAAAAAAAAAAATACATTTCTATTCAGTTCTATCAATAAATATGACTGCTTTAGTCCCTCAAAATGTCTCTATTTTCTTGGTCACTAGAGGGCGACATCATCCACTAAAATCTTTCAATATCTTTTTGGCATTATTTTACACAGTTTACAATGCGTTAAACAATGCATTGTCTTTTACCAACCGTAATGGTAAAAAAGAAAAGAAAATATTTTTACAATAAATTTATTATATATACAAATGAAAATATGTAATTTCATATTTTATATTTAATATAAAATTAAATATAATATTACTTTTTATAATTTTGTAAATAACTTTGTAGATATAAACGTTCCACATTTGAGCAGTTCAAATATGAACTTGACTGACATAATATTCTATTTCCTTTCTGATTCTTGGTATTTTCTGCAAATCCAGTGGTGAATGTTTGCAGGTGCGACCCTGTCGAATGGTTTTGCTAACACTGTTGTGCTTTTATATAGCTCAAAATAAAAGTGAGACTGATTTTCAGATTGGTTTTGCTTTTGTTGGTTGATTCAACTGATCAGACAGACATAATGTTTTGTCCTCTCGTTCTCCTTTGTCACCCTTTCCTGTAATCCCGTCTGGTAAGTGTCTTAGCCCAAAGTGTGGGTTAATCTACCTCCGAAGGACAATTACAGAGATGTGTGTAGTGTGTTCATACAAAGACACGTAAGGATTGTATCATCTCTGTATATGGAGGTGACAAATGCATGCGCATGACTCTATGAATGATGGGGAGGGAGCGTGTCTTTTATCTGACCTTGGAGAACAGAAGCAATAGAGAAGAGAGAGAATTCACCAGCAGAGCAAACATTCTTCTGTCTCAGGCAAAAGAGAGAGTGAGAGAGACAATAGTGGCATAGCAGACATTGGCTTCAGGCCCAGTTACACAAGCGCCTAAGAGAAAGGATCTTACAGCACGGTATGTGATGAGTGTGTTTGTGTGTTTTGTGCTGATGTAAATTCAATCGATAGTCTGCATTATTTATTTGAGATCCACAAATGGTGCTCGAAGGACATTTGTAATGAACAGGGGATGTTCTCATAACTTTGGCTAAGGTTTTGGCAAAATTCTCTCAAAGTTGTGAATAAACATTCTTCCAGTAATGTTAATGGGACGTTTGTTCAAAGTTTTCTGGTGTTTAATTACGTTCTCAAAATGTTAGCACAAAAATGTTATTCTTCATGGAACGTTTTCTGAAACATTTTTGTTGGATGTTCATCTAATGTTTTTTAAAAGTTAGGCTACTTCTTACTATTTGTTTCAGAACATTCAGAGGACATTCAAAGGTCATTTCCCATCATTTTTTCAAAATTATAAAACGAAATGTTCCCTTAATGTTTTCTCTACAGTTTACATAACCAAGAAAAAAAAACGGTTTACGTTTTCCAACACTCGGAAATGTCTTTAATGGGAACATTAGCAAAACATTCTTAGAATATGTTTTTGTTAGCTATAGGGTTATTGTATTTCATCTGTTTAAAATGAGATTCATTGTATTTGCACTTGATAATGATATCATAAATCTATGGAGGTAGATTTGTGTCTTTATTATTCAATCAAAAAAAAGGTTGCTTCAATCAAAAAATATATTTTCAATCAAAAAAACCCGTTTCAATCAAAGAAAAAAAGTGTTTGAATGCAAAAATATATTTGAGACTCAAAAAAATGCATTTGAACACTATTTTTTTTTGCTTGAAAATGTTTTTTTTGATAGAAGTGAAGGTTTTTTTGTTTGAAGCAACTTTTTTGATTGAAGTATTGTTGTTTTGTGTTTGGGCCATATTATGGGTAGGACATTTGTGTCTTTATAATTCAATCAAAAAAGAAGTTGCTTCAAACAAACAAAACATATTTTCAATAAAAAAATCACTTCAATCAAAAAATAAACCTTTTCAATCATAGAAAAAATGTTTTTGAATGCAAAAAAATATTTGAGATTCAAAAAATTGCACTTGAACACTTTTTTTTTGATTGAAAATGTTTTCTTTGATTGAAGTAATCTTTTTTGTGTTTGGACCATGTTATGGGTAGGACATTTGTGTCTTAATTATTCAATCCCAAAAAAGTTGCTTCAATCAAAAAAAAAACATTTTCAATCAAAAAAAAATAATTTCAATCAAAGAAAAAACTGTTTAAATGCAAAAAAAAAAAAAATCATTTGAAGTGTTTTTTTTTTATTGAACTTTCTTTTTTTTTGAATGAAGTGAAAAAAGTTTTGAAGTCGTTTTTTTTTTAAATCATTTTGACACAAACGTACCGCAGTGGGGGCGGGTGCTTCTCCATTGGTCAGACATGCTTGAGTGACAAGTGTCTACACCAACGACGTCTTTCTGACAAGCAAGTCATGGTCGCCACTCGCCAGCGAGCCAGGAAGCAGTGGTGGAGTTGTTGGTAAGTAGATAAAACCGTATTAAAATGATTGGTGTCACGTTATTAGCCTACTCTGTTTGATATTTCGATTAAACATACAGCTTGCTAACTTAAATAAGGATCATTATTGGCACAATACTTTAAGCTAGTAACTACTTGTACACTATGTCAGACAATAAGCATCACTTCATTGAACTGCCAGTTTTCCATGTGGAGTTGTGCAGGACATTAGGCTACTTATAAATAATGCCTGACACAGCTAGTTTGCGCACCGAGCAACGGAATATATATTCATGTTACCGGTGGTATGCAACATTATTTTCCGTACGGGACGGCATATGTAAGCCCCGCTCTCAAAATAACAGCATCTGCCTCTGTGTCTGCGAGCATTTGACTGTGATGGTGGGGAGACCACTACCCGTGAGCGAGAGAGAGAGCGGGACGGTCAAATAGCTGTAATCCTGTGGGCTGTGTGAGAAGATAGACTCAGGCTCTGCATGACCTGTTGCTGCTAAACAGGCAGCGCTGTGGGCAACAGTTGGCCTGTGGACTGTTGTTTGACCACTAATGACGTTACGTATTATAACACAATATAGCACAAGCACATAGCAAGCCTCTGTAACGTTACTTAAGTGAAATAAACAATTCAATTAGCCGTTAGCGCACCCTGCTAGCCTGCCTGACAATATGAGGCGTCAGATATCTAACACCATCACACAAATTAGTCAACGTGAGCTAAGTTAGCAAGCTGTATGTTTAATCGAAATATCAAACAGAGTAGGCTAATAACGTGACACCAATCATTTTAATACGGTTTTATCTACTTACCAACAACTCCACCACTGCTTCCTGGCTCGCTGGCGAGTGGCGACCATGACTTGCTTGTCAGAAAGACGTCGTTGGTGTAGACACTTGTCACTCAAGCATGTCTGACCAATGGGGAAGCACCCGCCCCCACTGCGGTACGTTTGTGTCAAAATGATTTAAAAAAAAAACGACTTCAAAACTTTTTTCACTTCATTCAAAAAAAAAGAAAGTTCAATAAAAAAAAAAACACTTCAAATGATTTTTTTTTTTTTTGCATTTAAACAGTTTTTTCTTTGATTGAAATTATTTTTTTTTGATTGAAAATGTTTTTTTTTTGATTGAAGCAACTTTTTTGGGATTGAATAATTAAGACACAAATGTCCTACCCATAACATGGTCCAAACACAAAAAAGATTACTTCAATCAAAGAAAACATTTTCAATCAAAAAAAAAGTGTTCAAGTGCAATTTTTTGAATCTCAAATATTTTTTTGCATTCAAAAACATTTTTTCTATGATTGAAAAGGTTTATTTTTTGATTGAAGTGATTTTTTTATTGAAAATATGTTTTGTTTGTTTGAAGCAACTTCTTTTTTGATTGAATTATAAAGACACAAATGTCCTACCCATAATATGGCCCAAACACAAAACAACAATACTTCAATCAAAAAAGTTGCTTCAAACAAAAAAACCTTCACTTCTATCAAAAAAAACATTTTCAAGCAAAAAAAAATAGTGTTCAAATGCATTTTTTTGAGTCTCAAATATATTTTTGCATTCAAACACTTTTTTTCTTTGATTGAAACGGGTTTTTTTGATTGAAAATATATTTTTTGATTGAAGCAACCTTTTTTTTGATTGAATAATAAAGACACAAATCTACCTCCATATAAATCAGGCTGTGATAAGAAAGACTAAATCAAGTCATCGTGGTGCAGGTGCTTGTGAGTTAGTATGGTAGAGAGAGTATCAATGGTGAACAGGCACACACAATGCTTTTACATTTCACAACACAACCAGAATAATATGTTGCAGAAATATACTGAAAATGACAGATTTTGTTTAGTTAGCCTCAAAACATCACTATAACGTTTTGTGTGATGCAAAGTCAGATACAATTGCAACATTCGTAAAACTTTTTTTTAGTTTTGTTTAGGTTTTAGAGAACCTACTGTACAGCTAGATAGAAACCTTTCGAGCGAATGCACGTTTGTCATGCAGATTCAACAAATATTACACAAATGTATTCGCTTTGAACGTGGCTCGACCAATCAGAAAAAGTTTTTTTAATGTCAAACAAGTTATAACTTAATAAAACACTGCAATTTATGCAACATCATGAAAATATTTGCTGTTAACAAAACTTGACGTGTTGTAAGTCTTCATTAAATCAAATGTATTATTTTTGACAATTTATTACTTATTGAATTCCTGACCATATTGTAAAATGATTCATAATAATATTCATAATAATATAATAATTAATTGACATAATAACAATGGATCAGTTTAAACAATATCCAAAAACTAACTCGCATGTTCTTACTTACAGTGATGTATTGTGAAGTGTTGTATACAGTGAAGTTTTTTAGTGTTAAATGTGTAAACGATTAATAAATGCATATGGATTATAGCTATTGCACGGTAAAATACAGCACTGTGTTCTGTGCAAAATGAAGAATATTCAAATTTTGAGGTGAAAATGCAACTCTGAATGCCAGACAATTATGACTTTGGATAAGCATGTTCATGTGTAGATTCATTTGTTTTATATTCATGTGATAGTGAGTTGCATTTGATCAGAGCAGGATACACTGCTCCTGGTGTTGGCGCAGATTCGCTGTGTCCTGTAAATGGGTCATACACTCTCTCTCTCTCTAGTGGTGCTTTAAAAATAAGGCTGTAGGAGGGGAAGTTATGAAAGATATTTTTCTTGCACAGATTTGAATGACAGGACAGTTCATTGCAGAGCCAAACACAACAACTTCTGTCTATCTATCTGAATGATATCTATCTGAAACTTTAAGGCAGTGTTGCTGAATGATCTTGTCAGAGGACAGCAGAGCGGGACAGTGAGATATTGTATGAACCCACGCTGGCAGTGTGTTGAGTGGGAGAGTCATGTGATGAGGGACTGATGAATATAAATTATTCATTTTCACTGACTGAATAAACCCACCAGTACAAACAGCAGAGCATTTTTATTGCCACTGTTGGTAGACAGAAACTTTCCTTATAAGCTGCCCTATAGTTTATCTGTGTATCTGTTCCGATAACCATAGAAAACAGGGTGGGTGAAGGAAGATATAATGATAATATAGTGTATAATAGGTACTTGCTGAAACAATACAATATAACATTCATATGTATCATTGTTTGTGCATCACATTTCAGAAGAATTTTGAATGCTAATGCTCTTAGCTAAAGAACCATCATGACTATACAGCATTGCATAATGAACACATTTAATCACTGGGACACATGTGTCAGTTGTTTACAAATCCATAAAATTAGCCATCAAGCCATTTATTCCAATGAAATCCTTTGAGACATACAAAATTAGCCATTAATACTAACATAGTCCCATAACGTCTTTGTCATTGTTTATTATTGTATTAGTGTCATTAACAACTCACAACTTGCTATTACTAATGAGAATTTGCTGTAGATTCAGTGAGACAAAAGAATCCGAAATTGTATGACCTTCACACTCCCAAAAAACAAAAGGTAACAACAACACAACCAGTGTAGTCTTTCTTCATAATTAATTAAAAGCATTAAATCTGACAGCATTAGAATAAATGTAAAAAAATAAACTTCATAGAAATAGTCCATTGTGGAGGTCAATGTTTGTTAAAGCTATGTTATATAAGTGATACAAGTTATAGCCTATGAAAGAGAACAATTATCTTCTATTTGTGTGACAGTCTGCAGTTTTCAGATTCCTGTTTTGATTGTCAACACAGACAGAATTGGACACTGCTTTTTCTGATTGTCTGCTGACGTGGACAATTCATATTTTATCCTCATCTCTACACAAACCAGACAGACGTATTCTTTCCCTGCCTACAGGGGTTTCTTTACGTCAGCACCCTTTCTCACCCCCTAACCCCCTCCACCCCCCACCCCCCACTTACCCTGCTTTAACCCCGCCTGTGGCCGTATCCTCTACAATCCAGAAGCATTATTCATTCCATGAGGCCGATTCCTTTGTCTGTGGGTCAGCTTCAGATGCCAATGCAAAACCATACAGTCCACATGGACCCAATTCGATGCCATTTTTTTTTGTCTGTAGTGAATGATTGTGAATCACTGGCTTGGTTGCGACTCTGCGGCTAAGGCCACTTATCCAGAGCTGTTAGTATAGCCTACTTGGGTTCAAAAGCTGCTTGGAGGAGCTTGATAGAAACCAAAGTCATCTCTTATTACTTATCGTAATATAGAAGGCAGCAGATGGGGGATATTATCATATTATAAGTCCATAATCAAGGGATTAAATTATAAACCTGATGAATTGTGGGCATGCTCAGATTTCAGCCTGGATCGAGACTTGAGTTCTAACTCAGACTCGAAATGATTTCTCAAAGTTTGATTCACCCCTATTAAATAGCACAGATTCTGAGGAAATTGAATCAGACAGCTTTGGAGAGGGAAGGTTCATTTGGTCCAAGTCTTCCAGCACGAAGTGGTTTGGATAGGTTTCGTCTGGTTATGATGTTGTCTGGAGAATCTAAAAGTATTCAGAATGTAAGCAGATCATGTGTGGAAATGGTCTAGATTGGCTTATTTGTTTTCTGTGGTTTTACACTGAATGCAACCCAAAATAATATATGTTCTTGATTCCCAATCAATATTTTTGCTCTTGGTTATGGGAATTGTGAAATCTCAATAAAAATGACTGACTTATGTTTGCTTTGTTGCTGCAAATCAGTGTCAACATGAACGTCATCTCTTGACAGCTTTATTTGACAAGAACTTCCATTCATTATAGAAACATGCGGGAAATGTATCACGGTATTCACTAAATTATTAAGCAGCACAACTGTTTTCAACATTAATGATAATAACAAAAAATGTGTCTTGAGGACCAATTCAGCATGATTTCTGAAGGATCATGTGACACTGAAGACTGGAGTAGCAGTTGCTGAAAATTCAGCATTGTCATCAATCCATTTTTTAAATATATTATTTTAAATTCTAATAATTTTTCACAAAATATGCAGCCCTGGTGAGCACAAGACTTCTTTCATTGAACAGTGTGTGTGCATAAATACTAGGGCTGTCAAACGATTAATCGCGATTAATCGCATCCAAAATAAAAGTTTGTGTTTACATAATATATGTGTGTGTATGGAGTATAATTATTTTCTATATATAAATACACACACATGCATATATATTTATTTAAGAAAAATGTGTTATTTATATATAAAATATTTATATATAATATAAATTATATATAATATAAATATATATACACAGTATATACATGCAAATATTTCTTAAATATATACATGCATGTGTGTGTATTTATATATAGAAAATAATTATACACCGTACACACACATATATTATGTAAAAACAAACTTTTATTTTGGATGCGATTAATCGCGATTAATCGTTTGACAGCCCTAATATATACATATTCCCCCCTATTTCCTGCCCTTTATTACCATACAGTCTTGGTGGGCTTGTGTTTCTGTCAGTGTGCAGTCAAGTGCTATTGGATAGCTGTGGTGAGTCTGGGCCAGATACTTACTTCCACCATTGAAAGCCTTAAACAGGGGGTACTTTCTCAGCCAAGGACCACTCACAGACCCAGTGCTGGGGACAGTCAGCCTCCATCGCTGGCAGGACAAAGCAGCGCTCATTCTGTGTGTGCGGCATACATGAGCCCATAGTGTTATAAGATACTAAATGCCTGTGCATTTATGCCTCTGTAAAATGACTCTCAGGAGTTTGCGCCGCCGCCGCTGTTTGAACATGAGCATGGCCTGAGTATGCAGTGCCGGTGGACATCCCCTGTCTCTTTTTCCTCTCACATATAAAGAAGTTGGTTTAATTCCATGGTAATAGCTCATTGGACGACCAGGGAATATTTTTAGGTTGAATTCAATTTTTTTTTTTCAACATATGCTAAAGTACATACTATTTGAAAAGTGAATCTGCTATAAATGAATCTTCCAATAAAGACCAGAGGAGCTCTGTCAAGCAAGCATTAATCAACATTTGTCTGTGGACACCACCTGCAAAACCATTCCCTTTTTGGGGGTTGTCTTGCTGTTGCCTCTCCAGTGCACCTGTTCTCTCTTTCATTTGCACCAAAGCAACTGATCCACAATCACTTATGCTTCCACATGAAGTTGCCTAACCTTATGCTTCCTAATCTTCCCCTGAAGTTTAATTGACTTGGTGTTAATCTGTGATGATTAAGGGGCTGTTTACATGACACTTGTTTACATAACACCGTTTTCAACTAAAAACTGTTTTCCCAATTTTTCCTTAATTTTTTTGAGCAGTGTACATGTGTGAATCTGAAAAATGAAATTAATAGGCTTATAGGCTTGTTTGGAGTTTACACCTAACACTTGTTAAATGATCTGCATTAATAATTTGTAATGTTTTTATATGTGTTAGTGCTGGTCAGACCAAAGTCTGACACTCTTAGCTTGTAATCTTTACAAGCTAATGACTATATTTAATGCATGGCTATTAACTCATAAATTTTTAAACTGTGCACCTACTAAAAGATAACAACTAGAAAGAGTTTGTAATTTGTAATTGGTATAGCAGAAAATGCAGGGCTGGAGCTACAGGCACCCAATTTGTTCAACAGTTGTTCTCCTGCAAACCCTCCAAGATCACATTTCATGTGTGTGTGTTCTCTGCATTATCAAACCAATCCTGATTTTATGTTGGCATGCATGTATGCACTTGTTCATGACGGGTCATACGCTTTATGCAACACATTCCTTGGTGGAGTTTAAACATAGATGACTAGAAGGGTCCTCGAGTACTCGAATAGATACACAATCTCCACTCTCCACCCTCATACATGTCAGGATAGCAGAGCCACTCCACGCAGCCATCTTTACATACTGTATTCTGCCTCTGTGTCATGTAAGATACTATATGATCAGATGATTGAGGATTCCAGCTCAGGAATAGCCTGGGTTTCCCCATACTGCCTTGCTCGCAGCGCGATTTTATTCATGCTGCTAGGCAGTCTGGACACCATGGACCAGATTTTCCCCTGAAAAAGGGAACCAATCACAGAACGGGGAGGGAGCAGCAAGACGATGACGACACCGAAGCAGTTTGTTTATATCTATGGATCCAACATGGAATCAGACTCAACGTTACCTTCTACCCTCATGTTTATCTTGCACAAACGGTAATATTCACTAAACGCCATCGTGTACAAATAAATCTTTGACCCATCGTCTTTTTCCTCGTCGAATTTTTGTCGCTTTACATACGTCATCTGGTATAATTGAAGCAATTGGCTATGAGCTACGTACAGGCGCATTTGATAGACATTCATAGCGCCCAATAAACGGCTCTGGGCATTCGTAAACCACGCCTCAAATACGAGAAAATGAACACGTGGTTCCCAGACCAAGTCTCAAATGAGACTTGGTCTGACGTTAGCCAGGCTAGCTCAGGAAGCTAATGGAGATCCAAATTGGATGACAACCCAATCACGACTAGTTGGCCTTACTGTACACATTTAATGCCAAAAGTCTATACAGTAATTATATTTCAGTCAAAACTTGTGTATGTATGTCGCAAGTTGGTTGAGTAAACATGGAAAAATACAGTTTACACTTTTTTTTTCTTCAGTAGAACACAAAAGAAGATCAAATGAAATTGTCTAGTGTTTTTTGTTCACAATGAAAGTCAGTGGGGTCAAATGTTGTTTTGGACAACAGTGTCTTTCCTAATATGAAAAAAAAACAACAGTTGAAATATAGTGGTTGTAGATATCGCACAACTATGAGGGATTAACATAATATACTTTACAATGTAACTCGGATTAGGGAAATAGCAGGAAAACACTATGCAACTACATAAGGATGACACGGAACAAAGAACAGACAGAACTCAGGGTTTCCTACGGGTGCTCCGGTTTCCCCAACTTAGTCCAAAGACATGCAGGTTTGGTGGATTGCCAAATTGGCTGTCGGTTTGAATGTATGTGTGTGTGTGTGTGTGTGTGTGTGTGTGTGTGTGTGTGTGTGTGTGTGTGTGTGTGTGTGTGTGTGTGTGTGTGTGTGTGTGTGTGTGTGTGTGTGTGTGTGTGTGTGTGTGTGTGTGCGACTCCCAATATATATAATGGGGAGGGTTGGGGAAAGACCTGGCAGCCTAATCTGGAAAAAACATTGCCAAGAAAATTCATGGACAGTCTTGTGCGTATGGCGAGAGACTGTAGAATCACCAAGAGTCAGATACGACTGAAATGATTAAAGAGAGAGAGAGAGAGATCCATATAATGCATGCTCCTGGTCTTATTGTCAATGAATCTTTGGTGCATGATAAAAATGTTTGGTTTCATAATCTGTAAACAAAATATAATTGCTTGCTCATCTATTAAACCAAGTGAGCTATACTGAATAAAGTCAACAATTAACTTGAATAGCTATTTTGGCATTTGTATTAGCATAGCAAACTCACATTCGGGAATGAAACGCCCACTTTTTACCATCCTACGAATTCCTGATGAATAAAATAAAGTCCCGCCCTACATTTTTTGTATATTTCACTCACATTACAGGTTGTAAACTACAATTTATGTTGACTTTAAGAAAATGTAAAAACCTAGCATTATACAGTATAGAGGATGCAAATGAAAAGTGTCTCATGTACATAAAATATAACACATATCTATGAAAAGTCCACTTAACACTGATTCAACGCTGAGCCTGCCATACAGTGAGTCTGTGTCTGGGCATCTTTACAAAGATTCTAATTGGATTACAGTAAAACAAGGGAACTAAACATTCCTATCTTTAATCCATGACTGTTCACATAAGGAAGATCCTCTTACCATGTGTGTGGTATCATTTGGTTGTCCTGACGGGAGTGAGTTTTGGCTGGGATTGAATCATTTTCAAGGGCTCTCTCAGTAAGTGCTCTGGGTTAAGATGACGCTTTATGCAGACTGCATCTAATTATTAAGATTAATAATAATTTGGAGGCAAGCCAGATTTGTTTTTGTGTAGTTGATCTGCATGTTACATTATGTGTAGGTGAAATAATAGAATTTGTGGAGGATTTTTGTTTTGTTTCCCAAGTAATGTGATATAAATTTGATTTTCATAAATTTGTACATCTTCCAGTCAGATAAGGTTACCTTTGTTTTAGAAAAATATTCCTGTCAACTGTCAACACTGTCCCATCTTGAGACAGATATGTTTGTTTGAAATAGTAAACTTCTTTTTTTCTACTCTTCTCCTTTTTAAATTAGTATGAGAAGGGCATGGGTGGATGTTTCTTAGAACAGGAAGTTGAGCACAGCATGTTTGACTGATGTCATATACAGCGGTGAGCGCCAAGGGTGATTCATACAGAATGATCTAGTCACCTCATAAAAACCAAACCACTGAAATCATGTGAAAAAAAAAAAAAAAAAAATCAGCTCACACAAAAATTAAAATTATGTCATTATATATACCCTCATGTCTTTCCAAACTCCAAATTGTTTTTTCCTATAGAACACAAAAGGTGAATTTGCGAAGAATGTCTGGATCACTTTATTTCCATATAAAGGAAGTGAATAATTATATAAAAAAGTGGAACATATGCAACTTTGTGTGATAATTGGACTTTTTGTCATCAGAACATGTCAAATTAATTCGGTTGTAACGTGAAAAGATGTGAAAAAATTGTCTTTTATAACAAACAGACACCTATTTTTTTTAATAGAAATGTCAGTTTCATAAGCCAAATGCTTTAGTTGACTAGAACACTGTTTGCACATATAGCTCCAGAGAAAATATACTTTTTTACAGCATCAAACGGTGTTTGAATAATATTATGATCCTGACGAGAGATCTGCGCTCTGTAAAATCTCAAAGACTTGTTAACGAAAGCAGGAATGACATTTTAAGGTCTTCTCAGCTAGCTGCCATGACTCAAATCTATTTATCTTCATATTTAGATCATGACATCATCTGTTTTCGTGTTACTGTACCATAACATGTACATCCCGTTCAAATCTGCTTTTAATTTTCCAAATTTAATCCAGTCAAGAAGGATGTTTAAAGGGCTAGTTGCTTCATTAAAAACCTGTTGCATGCCTGTAGGTTTGTTGTTTTCATTAACATGTCAACTTAATATTTTGAGGTGGTGTGTCATAGCTTTAGACAACTGGCACACTTGCCTCTTTTGACCTGGTAGGGGTGTGTTATGGTTGTTTTTCATTTTCTGTTTACTCATAAGACTGCAGTATATCATGGCCTAAGAAAGCTATTTAAATATATATAAAATATATAAAACAGAGTGCACTGCACAGAATGCTGTATCCCACAATGCAGTGCACTTGAATTGACCTTGACCAGTGTGATGAATTAAATAGAATGAATCTTTTACTTGGCTCAATATTTGATCAAACTGCAAAAAATATTTATTTTTTTTAGACAAAATTGGATTCAATGAACATTCAAACTTAAAATAACTAAATAATACATAAATAAACAAACTGTAGGCAGTATATGGCAAATTAAAGGGATACTCCACTTTTTTTGGAAATAGGCTCATTTTACAACTCCCCCAGAGTTAAACAGTTGAGTTTTACCGTTTTCGAATCCATTCAGCCGATCTCCGGGTCTGGCGGTACCACTTTTAGCATAGCTTAGCATAGATCATTGAATCGGACAAGACCATTAGCATCTCTCTCAAAAAAATGACCAAAGAGTTTCGATATTTTTCCTATTTAAAACTTGACTCTTCTGTAGTTACATCGTACTAAGACCGACGGAAAATGTAAAGTTGCGATTTTCTAGGCTGATATGGCTAGGAACTATACTCTCATTCCTGCGTAATAATCAAGAAACTTTGCTGCCGTACCATGAGTCCAGCAGGCGTAATGATATGACGCAGCGCCTGAAAATAGGTCTAATAGGTTAGACAAACTTAGTCCCGGTCACATTGGAAGTTACCGAGCTGGGGACTATTTTCAGGCGCTGCGTCATATCATTACGCCTGCTGGACTTGGCAATTTGTATAACTATTTTACGTTTTGGCAAAATATGTGGATGTTTTGAATGAATTTGTATTCTTTTTCGTACGATCTGTTTACGCCCCAGTGACATGTATGCTTAGTATGGACCCATTTATGGACCTTTATGCTTACTTTTTTTCTAATAATCATAATTGTTTTGTATGATTCACATTGTACAAATTCATACGAAATTGCCACCAATTATGTTTTCCCGTGAGATCAGGTTGTATATATAATAAAAACATTTTTTCTTCTGTAATAAAGATTAGTAATCTGTTAGCAAACAATATTTTATTACATTTGTCACTGGTAGGGAATGACTAAACTTAAAATATCTCTGTTCCTTTATCAAACAAACAGCTGAACATCTGAGACAAAGGGTGTGTCCCAGCATTCCCTCTGTCCGATGCACTGATGTCATGCTGCGTGTGTAATCCTGTGCTGTAGGATGGGGAGCAGTTTGTTTGTGTGTCTGGTGGAGGTCAGTCTGTGGTGTAGTAACTCTAGTGTACTGCTGTGCCGCATGCTGCACAATGCTTTCTATTCTCTGCCAAAATAGAGGACAGTCTGATGGTGGACTTCTCTCCTCTCTCCCTGTTGTCCCTCAATTCTTCGTTAAAAAGGCCCTTTGTGTCCAGTTGAGATCACATGTCACAATATTTGAACAGCTGCAGTGTGTGTTAGTGTGTGTGATGCAGTGATTGTACAGTAATACTGCATGTACGACTGTGCGATGTACAAATGTACCCCTACTCATTTGGTTTGCTTTTTTCAGTTGTTACATTTTCATAACCGTTGTGATCGAGTCTCTTGCAGTCTCTCTGTCTTTTCCAGCATCAAGTTCAAGTTGTTGTTTTTTTTTTAAATGCGTCTCAGCAAAAACGTGTTCTATGTGACAAAAAAGTCAGGAATAGTTCACACAAAAATGCTCTCATCTTTTACCCACCCTTGTGTTAATCCAAGCCCATATAACTTTTTTTCCTTCATAGCCGCTCTTTTCCATGAAAAAGAGTGACGGCAGTGACTGTCAACCTACAAAATGATGAAAAAGCACCATAAAAGTAGTCCATATGGCTCTATTCTTATATAGAATGTTTAAACAGAAAGCAGTGTTTTCGAAAGTCTTATTGGACCATTTTATAGCTTTGAGCGAGAAAATGATTAATGTTTAAATCATTATATATGGCTTTTTATTATATGGCTTAAAGGTTTGAAATATTGCATGTATTTGTATGGATTATTTGGTAACACTTTACAATAAGGTTCGCTAGTTAACATGAACTAATAATGAACTGCACTTCTACAGCATTTGTTAATCTTTGTTAATGTTAATTTCAACATTTACTAATGCTTTATTAAAATCTTGCTTGCATTAGTTAATGAAATATAAAATAACATTAACAATGAACAGCTGTATTTTTATTAACTAACGTTATAACAAATACAGTAACATATGGATTGCTCATGGTTAGTTCATGTTAGTTAATACATTAACTAATGTTAACTAATGAACTATATTGTGAAGTGTTACTGATTACTTGTTATGATACTTTCAATTTATTATTTTATTTTTTAATCTTGGACCACCTCCTGCCTAAATTTCACTTTGTAGTCCATGCTTAAATCTCACTGGCACAACTAAGTGTTTCTGCTGTCCACACTGTTATGCTTTTGTTGCAGTTGACTAATCTGTCATGGAGGCTTGAGATCATTTTAAGCAGAACATATTTACAATATGACATCAGTCAGCTGAGAGCAGGGAAAGGACTCACCCAAATGTTGCAATGCACTCCAGTTTTATTCATCAAAACTTAGAATTATACAATATATATATATATATATATATATATATATATATATATATATTATATATATATATATATATATATATTATATATATATATATATATATATATATATATGTAAATGAGAAAAACAAATGTATAGATAATACGGGGCTGTTGAATACTTGACTCTGAGCAAAGAGTTTTGTAACCCTAGTGAAAAAATAAATATACTAAAATGTATTTGAAATACATGTATTTTATGCTAAGAATACAAATACATTTACATATTTCTGTAATATAAATACCCTGCAATTGTACTTTTGGTATACTTAATTGTTATATTTAAAGTCTGCTAAATTGGACTAATTTTGTACTTAAAGTACTTTAGTTATAGTGCTGAGGTCCAAGTAAAGATACTTTTAGTCGAAATTTTTTTAAATATGGATATTTTTCTTACACGAACACATCACTTTGCTTCAGAAGGTCTTTATTAACCCCCCGGAGCTGTGTGGAGCACTTTTATCATGGATGGATGCACTTTGATGGACTTCAAAACAGAAACGGCCATTCACTGCCATTATAATGCTTGGAAGAGCCAGGACATTTTTAATATAACTCTGATTGTATTTGTCTGAAAGAAGATAGTCATATATACCGAGGATGGCTTGAGGGTGAGTAAATCATGGGCTAATTTTCATTTTTGGGTGAACTAACCCTTTAAGTATATTTGATTGTGCTAAAATGGAACTATTGCAAGAATACTTTAGGTACACTTTAAATATCTTGCATTTAAAGACTGAAATTATAAAGAGATCATACTGTCCTTACTAATGAATGAAAAATGTTTTAGACTTAATATTAAGAAATGTCCATTGTACAATGAAGAAGTACTCCAAATAAAGTTTAATTATTTTTTAAATTATTTAATCTGTTTTTTTTTTAACTCCCAGAAGAAGGCATGTAGCCGAAACGCGTTGGAGTTTTTTAGTGGGTTAATGTGACCAAGCCATAATAATAAAGGCTTTTTAACTTTTGCAATTGAGAGTGCCTTGGAGTTCCTTTTTCCTTTTTGAAAGTTTAATTATTATATTGATACAGTATCAGTAATTCTCAAGCGGTATGTCAGTAAATATGTTAATGGTTTTGTATAAATGTATTTTAAATACATTTAGGTTTTTTTCACAAGGGAAGCTAGCTGAACTTGTCATATAGACTGTTATTCAGGGTCATTTTGTTATGGCTCTTTAAATTACTGCTTGTATTGAAATGGAGTGACAGCGATTGAGTGTGTACTGCTGCGCTTATATAAGAGTGAATCAAGAGACAGAGGGGAATGTTGGCTACTGGGAGTGTGAATGAGAGGGTGAGAGAGGCTCAACTCATTCAACACTGAATTGAAGTGCAATTAAAATGCGGTGAATGATCAAATAAAGAACACATAGTCCTGAGAGGGCCATTCTTTATGTTATTTGAAATTGAATACAAAATACATTATCTGTGTTAGTGCTTGCATATGCATGACATAAAACATCATTTCGGTTGGCCACACAGAACAACAATCCATTCAATTATATCATGTGTTGTGACAGACCATAATTTAAAGTGACATCAAAGTGTTATGCAACACATTTTGCATAAAATATTTGTATTCTAAAATCTAAAATGTCTTATTTCATAAAGGTTTTACGTGTGGTATTACATTTCAAGGTGTCTAGGAAATTAAAGTAAAATAAAATTAAATGTTTGTTTGACTGTCTGAATATATGTTCAAAAGTTTGGGGTTGGAAATATTTTTGAATGTTTTTGAAAGAAGTCTCTGATGCTCACCACAGCTGTATTTATTGGATCAAAAGTACAGTAAAAAAGTAATAAATAATGAAATATTACTACAATTTAAAGGAAGTTCCCTTTCAGTCGCTCACGTCGACGTTACGTCTCCCGTTCCCTCCTTCAGGGAACGAGGGTTACATCAGTAACCGAGACGTTTTTTATTATTTGAATAAAATTTAAAGTGTAATATATAGGGCTGTCAAACGATTAATCGCGATTAATCGCATCCAAAATAAAAGTTTGTGTTTACATAATATATGTGTGTGTGTATGGAGTATAATTATTTTCTATATATAAATACACACACATGCATATATATTTAAGAAAAATGTGTTATTTATATATAAAATATTTAGATATAATATAAATTATATATAATATAAATATATATACACAGTATATACATGCAAATATTTCTTAAATATATACATGCATGTGTGTGTATTTATATATAGAAAATAATTATACACCGTACACACATATATAATGTTAAAACAAACTTTTATTTTGGATGCGATTAATCGCGATTAATCGTTTGACAGCCCTAGTAATATATTTCTGTGATGGCAAAGCTGAATTTTCAGCATCATTACTCCAGTTTTCAGTGTCACATGATCCTTCAGAAATCATTCTAATATGCAGATTTGCTGCTCAAGAAACATTTCTTATTATTATCCGTTTTGAAAAAACAGCTGTGCTTCTTAAAGGGATAGTTCACACAAAATGTTTAGTTATACCATGATTTACTCACCCTCAAGCCATCCTAGGTGTCTAACACAATCTGAGTTATATCTAAAAAATATCCTGGCTCTTCCAAGCCCTATAATGGTAGTGAATGTGGGGCGAGATTTTGAAGCCCAAAAAATGCATCCATCCATCCATCATAAAAATAATCCATACTGCTCCAGGGGGTTGTTAAATGGGTTTTTGTAAGAAAAATATCCATATTTAAAACTTTATTATAGCTATAGCCGTATACACAGGGATCTGCAGCGAACTGACGCAACGCATGACGCAATGTTGAATTTGGAAACGCAGAAGATAGAGCAAAACAAAACACCAGTCACGCATTAGAAGTCTAAAACGAGAAATTTGAAAGAGAAATGTCGGAGGATTTGGATATAAGAGAAGAGGAGCTTGAGTTTATTGCACAGCCCTATTTTTCTAAATTGCGAGAGGCGTCAAAGCTTATAACATTCTCTTCCATAAGAATGCTTGGAAGAGCCAGGATATGTGTTCTGTCTGAAAGAAAAGAGTCATATACACCTAGGATGGCTTGAGGGTGAGTAAATCATGGGATAATTTTCATTTTTAGGTGAACTATCCCTTCAAGTTACTGATGACTTGATTGACTGTAAATCCTTGTGAGTCCAGCTTTTACACTGAACTGCAACCATGATGCAACTGTCTTTAAATCAATTCCTGTCCTCGCAGTCTTACAGACTGACTCACCCTGATCAATACTAATCCTTCATGTCTTACAGAGCGGGATGTCAGCATGTAGTCCAGATGAAATGGCTCATTTGTTGTTACAATAAACATAACAGAAGGGCTCAGAGACTTTTAGTTTCAGTGCTACTATTTATACTCTCTGACTGTGATGTAGGGCAATCACTTATAAATAATGACATTTTGACCCATGCACGGCTCTGTTAGGGATTGCGTTCCACCCCTGGGAACCTCTAGAACATGTTCAAATGTCCTCTAGAATAGTATGAACTGCTCTGCCCTAGAAAAATGTGGTTAAATGAATTATCAGCTTGAGGGCATTATAATGTGTCTAAGGAGAGAGAGCATTACATTTCTTTGGCTGGCCACCAGACATTTGCAGTGTACATATTCATTTTCAAGGAACTGTAGTGTTCAGGAAGACGTATCCTGACATATCCAGATAAATCCAGTATGCAGTAATCCACGATCAGTCCCAGAGGCAGACCACAAGAAGGGCAGAAGATGAGCGGTCTGTACTTTTCTGGACCTGATTAGGAGATATCTGCACAGGTTCTTTGGTGGATTTCATGAGAGGAAATTAAATTTTCATGTTATAGGGTTACTCAGATTTGTGCTGCTTATAAAATACCTGTTGGATCTTTTGACAGGGTATTACATGTGATATGCAGACTGAATCTTACCAGAGTAACCCTTTTGATCTTTTTTTAACATGTTTTATTGGTTTTATTTTCATCCTGTGTAGCTATTTACTCATTTAACTTCTTCCTCTGATACTGACCTTAGTCAGTGTCCTTTTTTGTCAGTCAATCCCATCGATCTACATATTTTTTGAAGTACCACTGAGATTTTAAGTTAGTAATTTAACAACACATTTGCATGTTCACAGGTCTCGGGTGTTGGTTAATGGTCACATGACATGCATGTAAACAAATAAAACTTTTTTTTTATTGAAAATTGTGTATTTTAATTTAACATTTTTATGATTTAGCAAATACCCCTATAGTTCCCTCCTGAACCCCAGTTTTGAAAACCCAGCGTTAGATACAAAATATAAAACAAATTATGTTTTTCGTTTTTAGAATTTTTTTGTACGAAGTCAGTTCCCTTCAAGTTCACACAGTCTTAGCAGACTAACAACCAGTGTACTAGTTCATAATATTCACATGCAAATACGTTCCAAAACGTTTGCTTGAAAAGTACAGTAGTGGCCAAAAGTGATGTCCAGACTAGGATATCTGTTTTTAATGACCCTAAAAGTTTTACTTTGAAAAAAAAAAAATGCATAAAAAAAAAGGACTTATGAAGCATAAATTGATATCACTTATTAATATTTAGTTGGTTCTCTCTTGTTTTTGCGTGTGTTCATAATGTCTTTGTGACAGCCTGCCCATTTGGCATGTTTCATTGAGTTATCACAAATGAAACTATTGACTCCAACCACAACTTGTGCTTATGAAATCTTTAACACAATTTTAATAACATTTGAATAACGGGTGAAAATGTCAAGGCCGGACAGCACTTTTAGCCACTATGTTTGTGCTCTAATCCTTTCAAGTAAATGCCACTTGTTTGATATTTTGTTATTTAATGCAAATACATTTATAGATTTTTAAAGACCACCTATTGAAGTCTTGCCCTACTTTTTTTTTTTGTTACAGAAGACGTTTTGATCAGATGTACGTCACAACAGGAGTGAAAAGACTATCGCAATTTCCAGTTTTAATGCCGATTTTAATTGTGGCTGGAGTGTTCGAATAGATGTTAGTAGATCTCACTGTCTCTTTCGAAGAGTATCAGCTGAGGCCTGATAGGGTTCAGCTTTGCGCTCTATTAGGTTGATGTATCCAGCCCCACCCATTGGTCAATAAAAAGTCTCGTAAATGGGACCCGTGATAATGAGTGCAGTGACTTTAACATGCACCATCATGAGTCATGGACTGTTAAGCATAATGCAGAGAGCCTTGAGTGTACAGAGCCGGCAAAGAAAGGCACTTATACGCACACACACTCAGACCAAATTGAACTGTTTCCTTGCATTGCAGTATGAGTATGCTCTAAATCAGGGCAAGTGCAAGGTCATCTCAAATGTGATCTTATAATGCAGCAGATTTAGTCTAATGAAGAGTGATGCATGGTGTGGAGGACAGAGAGAGTTAAGACAGAGGTCATTGCAACACATTGTGGCATCTCAGCATGAGAGGTTTTCTTCAGGTTATATTTAGATATTGGAGCTTGCTAGGGCAAGCATCTCTGTGACTATTACTTGGAGAAAGAAAACAAATACATGCTTTTAATGTGCGCAGGTTTTATAGATTTGAATGGATGACGCTTGGCAAAATGTTTATGTGCTATTTCACGGGTCTGTTTCTTTGTTTAAAAGTGGCTTTAATCATTTTAATGCTAATGCTAAATGATATCCAATAAAAGTTCAAATGAAATATTTCTGGTGATCCTTCAGAATGGTTATCCTGATTTGGTGCTCAAGAAACATTTGTTATTATTATCAATATTTTTGTAAAAACCATGTGAACAGCTCCGGGTAGAACGTCACTGGTTGCCATCTCGTAATTATGGTTATGACATGGTGTGAACACAGCATAAGCTCATTGTTTTGGTATAGCCGGGTCCACGATGCGCGTACACTTTGTCCTGTGGATGGTCTGCATGTGCTTTAACCTCGTGCACGAGCAGATCCGTTTCCTCGCTAGAGAAGCGTTCATTTTTTTCGCTTGCAAATTCCGCCATGTAAATAGCAAATCCGAGCACAACTGGCTTTAAAAGGGAATGGGAGATGAGACTCTGACCCCCAAAACACCCCCTTTACTCATTAAGAGAATAGAGACAACTCTTTTAGACCATGCGCCGGGCGCGCCGACCATTTTTCCCGCCGTTAAACTAGCAAAAGTGGATTCAGACCTAAGTGCACTTGAGCCTTGCGCTTTAGACCATGTGCTTAGATCGTTAAAATAGGGCCCAAAAAGTGTTTATAAAACAAGCTGCCTATACCCTATACCTTTAAGTCTCTGTAAGATATATTTTACTGAATCAGTTTGTCTAAATGTTATCAAAGGTTATAAGCAGGTTCTCTACAGTGCTTTGTTACATTTTTGGCAAACACAGATTACAAAGAATAATCTGGAAGCAGTCATATTTAAATGCATTGTTTTCTTAACCTTATGCCCATTGCTGTCTGCCAGAGAGAAATAGAAGCCTGACGGTGTTGACAGGTGCTGTATTTTTGTATTCACGGCTGAGACAAACCCTGCCAGTGTAGAGTTGTGGGAGACAAGTCAATACATAATGCATGAAACAGGAGACACTGGTTTGGACATCCTCTCTGATTCTGTTGGACAGCTGTTTATGGGAACAGAAAGACAGAAAGACACCAGACTGGGGCGCCGCTAAGGGGGTAAAAGTTAGGACGATTCTAAGGGCCCAGGCACTTTTGGGGGCCCCAGAGATCGATTTTATTAACGGAATGGGTAGGGGACCCAACCTCATATTCTTTCATAGGGCCCAAAATTGATGGTGGCGCCCCTGACACCAGTGATGGTTCCATCATTGATGGGGGAAAACACACACACACACACACAGCCACTGTTGTCTTTTCACATAGTGAAACAATTCAAAGCATATCAAAATTTTTATTTATTTATTTGATTGTTTATTTGTTTGGTCATTTCATTGGAACCCCATCCTTTCTTGACTGGTTACTGATTAAGACTGTTGTTATTCTGGTTTGGGTGGTGCTAATACTGTAGGTTAGAGGTAAACACTACACTGTGTTTTATGAAGAGTGAAATTTACAGCTATGTTGGAATGTTAATTATGTTAACCACACGCGATAAGTTAATGGCCTCATTTACTTCCATCAAATCGCATTTAACAGCAATTGGTTCCATGTACCCGCATGCCAAGCACGCACTATTTAATGAGGTTTACCATGTGAACACAAACTAGTTTGACTTCAGCAGCTTTATATTTAATTTATTACGGCTCTCTGGAATATTTGATTATGATTGGCCCATTTTGGTAAGATCAAATATTTTTATATAATGACCAATAATTGACCATTGTCCCAAACAACCGTGCTAGTTTCATGTCTCTCATATCACGCTATATGGTCTCTTCTTAAAAAATTTTTTCACATTTAAACTCAAATAAATCATACTTTATGTCCATTTATGTTTTTATTTGGTAAGTAGTCAGGAAATACATCATATAAATCAATGTTGAACAAATAAACCCTGACAGGCCGGGGGATCTGGATTTCTCACTGTATTTGGAAAACAAAAAAAAACAGTCCCTCATTTCCTTACTGTTTCCCAACCCTGGACTGATCAGAACCCACAACGGTCCCACTACAATCTATGAATACCACAGCTACATATTTTATGACTTTGTGTAGTCAAAAAGCCACTTCCTACAAACACTCAAGCTTTTTCAAACCAAGTGTGAAGCGAACAGTTCCACAGTGTGTCATGTATTTCCCCCCCCCTGTTTTTAGTGAGGCATTTAAATGACTTTAACAGCTCTGCATTCTGACCACAGTTCAATTTTTCTGCCTGTAAAAGAACCACAAACCTGTGGCTGTTTCTCATCATATAATTGCAGCAATTTAACTTCATCTACATGTCTTTTTTGGCATTTTGTCCCATGCAGAATTTTTCTTATCTTCACTCAAATAGTGGCAAGGCACTTTTGTTGTTATTTTAGGGTAGAAAAGGCTATTTTAATATAAAGAGCTCATTCAGAAGGACTATCGTAACAGGTAATTCTGCCCACAACTCCCACTTACCGTCATCTAATAAAAGAATAATCACTGATTTATTGTTACAGGCCAGACAAATCATGATATCACAAACTGTGCTAAAAAGAGTTGCCATTTCACCAGACAACTGCATGTCAATGGAGCAACAAGCTCAGAGGTAGCAAGTCATTACTGTTCCAAACTGTTATTTTTTTTAGTTCCCATACTGCCCTACAGACTATACAAACAGAGACTCAAACCTTGCAGACTAAACCAGCCATGAGACTCTGTTGCACCTTTGTCTGTTTTGAGTTAGTGAGTTTCATTTCCCAAACCAGTCAGTCCATCTTGAGTACAAGACAGAATGTGACCATGGCCAGATTAAATTACAATCAACGTGGATGTTTAAGTCATTTAAACTTCAATTACATAAAAAAAAAAAAAGTTTAATCTTGTATAACTTTATTTAAAAAGTTGAAAATTGCTTAACTTATTTTAATGTAATGTAAAAACGAATTGATCATATAACTTTTTACAGTGAAGATTTTCTCAAGCACTTTTTTTACACTTGTTATTTTTCTCAATTCATTATTCTCATTATTTTTTTAAAGCTGTCATTATTCTCAAAGGTGATTCATCATTAATAATTTAGGGCTATTCTCGTCATTAATTATTAATCTTTACATGTATGTAAACAATAATGCACTATTCAGATTACTATTTAAATTATTTAAACATTTAAATAGTTCTGCTTTTTAATTTGTCAAAAGTTCAAAAAGTCACTGTATTGCTATTTGTATTTAATAATTCTTTAAAATAAATGTATATTTATTAAAAATATACTATGGTTCAACGACTTACAACAACAAATTATTTACAATAATTGAAATATTATGTGATTGTTTAAATACTTTTAATCATATGGACCACAAAACCATTCATAAGTCTCACGGGTATATTTGTGGCAATAGCCAACAAAACAATGTATGGGTCAAAATTTTCGATTTTTCTTTTATGCCAAAAATAAAACAATGAAGATTTTTTGTAAATTTCCTACCTTAGATATATCAAAAATGTATTTTTGTGAGTGGATGCAGAAAAATCGCCAACAGAAATGGAGAACTTTAAAGGCGATTTTCTCAATATTTCGATTTTTTTTGCACCCTTAGATTCCAAATTTTCGAATAGTTGTATCTCAGCCAAATATTGTCCTATCCTAACAAATCATAAATCAATGGAAAGCTTATTTATTCAGCTTTCAGATGATGTATAAAGACTGGTTAAGACTTATAAGACTGGTTTTGTGGTCCAGGGTCACATATTAAATAAATATCTTATAAATAAATTATAAGTATAAGTTAAATAAATATTATGTATAAATAATATAAAAAAAATAATAATAAGAATGCAGAGTTTTGTGTATCAGTAATGAAACTTTTAAGTTGTGAAGTTGTGCTTATTTTTTTAATAAAATAACATCAAACAAATGTATTAGGCCTAAAAACAGGCTTCAACAATAATACATTTTATTTAGGAGAAATATGACCTAAGTTCTTGACAGTTTTGTAAGATTCACCAATATATAACTCAATCATCAGATCACTTATGAAACACAGCTATGCAGCATATGTAGGTTACAGTATGCTGCTTTTCATAACTGTGCACATTTGCACGCATCATATAGTATCTCACAAATCTCACACTCGGCCGCTAGCCCATAACGCCGCTGCATCTGTCCAGTGTCTGTAGTGACTTAAAATAAGCCCTCTCGACAGGAGTGCCTGCTCATGGCCAGCGGGTCAAGCTGCCACACTTGGGAGGGTGCAGGAATGCCTGGCCGTCTTGTTGGTGTGTTATTTTTGTATCCTGGCTCCCTGCTGCTGGTACATTTTGTACACGTAAGGCGTGCGCACACAGTAGAGTCAGTCAAACTTAACCTCACATCCATACCCACCTCCTCAAGAAGCCCATTGTGTCTTCGCAGGGAGGATTTTCTTTGTAAACCAGTGATATTGCAGGGAGGAGGGGTCATCGCCTGCTTTTGCTCCCTCCTGGTCATGTGACACATTCCCCTTCCAGTAACCATGGCAACCAGCACTGGTCCAGCCTGTATCTTGCTGTTGTGAGAAGGGGAGGAAAGAGGGAAAGAAAAAGAGAGGAGAGAAAGCTTAAGATAAACATACTCTTCCCAGCAGCTGAGAGATTTAAGTAAGTGTCATTGACTTGGCTTCTTTGCTTTGATTCAGTACTGCTTAGTGTGCATGCTGTAGAATAAATAAGAGCCATCCTTTCTGGCTGATTTGTTGTGATGGATGACATCATTACATATTCATGTAGATATGAGATGCTGCAAGTGCTAGCGTGCGATGCTAACAAAACAGGGCTGCAGATGCAAACAATCATCAGAGAGATATTATAATCCCCATCTGGAATATTATGGGTGGATCCCTTGAATTCGTTTTAATAACCTGGGATGGAGTCTCAGTGGGATGCGTGCTTCCCAGGCTCCCATTAGCTTTTCATAACGGCTCTTCTCCTGTTTCTTCAGTTGTGATGGAGGAATCAGGCCTTGTGTTCTCCGTTTAATTAGTAAATGTGCCGACTAGAAGCTCAATTCTGGGTCACCCTGTTCTGCTGTGGAACATCCATTTGTGGAATGTCCTTGTGATGGTGGAGGAGAGATACAGTGTTGTTATATTGCACATAGATCTGAACCTAGTCATCATTTTATGCGTGAAGAATCAGACTGTATTAGAGTTTTGTAAGATTTGATTGATCATTTGAAAGAATAGTCGGTTAAGTACAGAAAATCTCAAAGAAAAATCTTAAGAGAGAGAGAGCTAGATTATGAAACAAGAAATTAAATTGTATTTATAAATATAAAAATGTAAGGTATGTTTGTGCGATCAGTGCATTAAGATTGCAACTTGCATTTGATCTTAAAATGACTTATTTGAATTTGTCCCAGATATTGACAGACAGCTGAATGTTATCTTACAGAAAGTAACAGTGATTTTGAGAAAAGTTTTCTATGGAACAATTTCTGCTAACTCTTGCTAGCTAGAAACAACTTATCACAAGGTCAAAGCACAAATATGACTATTTCAATAACTATTTAAAACATTTTGTTCTGCTTTGTCTCTGATTTAAGTCATTCTATTGCATATATATATATATATATATATATATATATATATATATATATATATATATATATAATTATTTTAAATAATATATCAAAATATTTTTTAATTATTGATTCCAAGTGCTATTTTATTATTGTAATATACTGTTTTATTGACTTTACATTAGAAGGGTTTTTTTGTTGTTGTTGTAGTCCTCAGTAAATCACATAAAAGAGTAGAGCTATTGCATCTGTATATCTTGTAGCATCTGTTGGTCCAAGTTTTCAATATAAATGACAGAGCCTTTGTTTATGGTTATGTTGGGCTTCTTTGTTTTTCAGGAACACAGGCATTTCTTTCTCTCTGAACTGTAGATTAAGTCATTTCTTTGTGGAATCGGTGTGTTTAGATTCTCTTCTTTGTGCCGTAATACCAAACAGATGTAGACTGTCATCACATGAATTATGTGTCTAGTCTGAGAAGTCTAGCTTTTAACTTGCTCGTATTTAGATTTTAGGAGCCCTTAAATTATCCTTTCAATGTGCAATAATGACCTAATTAGTGCTGACGAAAGTATCAGTATTAGTAGGGTTTGAGATTTGAACAAACCACTAACCTCATTTATTACATTTTGGAATGTAACTTGTCCCTGCATTGTTTTTGTTGTAGATGTGAATTTCTTAGTGATCAAAAAATTAATAAATAAAAAATATATCAAAATGTAATAGATTTAAACTGGAGGGATGAGAGACATATAATAAGCAATCACCCAGAACACCCTAGTAACCACATAGCAACAACCTAGCAACCAAGTTTTGTATAAGCAAGCGTCATTAGATATAAAAAAAATCTAGTTAGATCTAACTTTTTAATGCCTGTAGCCCTGTACTTTATTGCATTTTAGAGAACCCCCTGACTGCGTTTAGAGTATTTGCTGCTATATCTTTCTAAATGACTCCACTACTAAAGAATGTTCTTTTCACATTTTCTGGAGCAGCACATATAGTTAAGCAGTGTGAAATCTGCTATCTTGCCAGGATCTGGGAGCACACTGTAAATCATTCTGGAAAAGGAGATATGCTTAAATATTACTGTGGAGCTGGAAACTGTGAAGTTAAATTTGAAGGTGAAGTTCTTCAGATTTGCTAACAAGACTAATAGATTGGACATGTGAAATGGTTGTATATATACACACTAATGTTCAAAAGCTTTTGAAAGATATGCTCACCAAGGCTGCATTTATTAATCATACATACAGTAAAAAACTGAAATATTATTACAATTTAAAATATTTTTTCCTATTATATATTAAAATGCCATTTGTTCCTTTATTCTTTGTCTTCTTAAACCGAATACATACATATATATATATATATATATATATATATATATATATATACTGTATATATATATATATATATATATATATACAGTATATATATATATATATATATATATATATATATATATATATATATATATATATATTGTTGTAACATTCTAAAGATCTACAGTCACTTTTGATCAATTTAATGTATCTGTGCTTTATATAAGCATTCATTAATAAAAAAAAACGTACTGACTATTATATATATATATATATATATATATATATATATATATATATATATATATATATATATATATATATATATATATATATAATTTCTTGAAAACTTTGTTTTATTATACCATATATATATTACTTTACCATATATTACTTTTGTATAATCATTGTGTTAAATTGTGTGTGTGTGTATGTGTGTGTGTGTGTGTGTGTGCATTCATTAATTAATTAATTATAAAAAAAAGTTATCTTCACTTATGGGGTGAAGAAATATGCCCACAACAGCTTGTTTTGATGGACGGCATATTTAATGTGGCATAACACAGGAGGCTAAAGCTGTGGTTGATGCTGTGGCTCAACATAGAGAAATAAACTAAAACCATCTGCACTAGAATCTATGCACTTCATAAAAAACGAAAGAAAGTCACAATATGGCGCATACCCTTGGGGAGAACGTTTGGCTCATATGCACGCTCTGTTACTGTTCTGGTAATAGATTTAACACAAGATGTTACTGATTTTTATAGCATAGAATCCTGAATCACATACTCTGAATCTATTAATTCATAATAGCCCATTAAAGGTGTAATTTGAAATAAACATTATAAAAAGTTACCCATTTCACCTTTACGGTTCTGCAGTCACACTTTAAGTGGGTGTTCAGTGAGTGTTGCTGTGGAGCTGATATATTATTCAACACTCAAAGACAGGAACAGTGCTTTCCGTTTAAAGGTATACAATCATGTACCCACGAACACCTCAAACAGTTTGAACATCAACAGATAAGTGGATATTTTTACATTGCTATCTTGTGTTTGTCCCTTTGCATCATGTTCAAGAGCAATCACTGTTCTCCTCCATCACAAAGGTTACATGACAGTTTTGTTTTTTTGTTTTAGATACCAATTGCTTCTTCCGGTGCAAAATGTGTTCATATAGTTTCAGTTTGCATCCTGGGAGCAATGATTTCCCAACAGTCTTTCCTTGTCTTTTCTAAAATCACTAGACTTTTTTTTTTTTTGGCTCTGTAGAAGAAAAACAAGTCATATTCAGCAATGTTTATTTTTTGTGAGTTCCAGATCTTAGCTTGAAGCCTGTCAACACAATGAAACCAACTTAATAGCTTTGTCTGTCAGAAAAATAAATACAACTTTTATAAGATGTCCTCGCCCTTTTCTGGGCCTGTATTTGGTTTAGAAAACCATACAGAATGATCAAGGAACCAATCTGCTTTTTTTCCCCCCACACTGGTTGGATGAAGGGACACTCAATTTTCTCAACCAGCTTGCATTTATAACTCTAAAAGACTGGGTAAAATCCCAGAGGTCATAGTGGTTTAGTGTACCCATAACCACTGCTGTTTAAATTGCCACATATGACATTGGCTGCTCCCTGTCCAGACAGAGCAGTCTTTGCTGAATGACACATTTGCCCGGTTTCACAGACAAGGTTTAAGCCTACTATAGTCCCAGACTAAAGTGCATGTTTGATGAAAGTAACTTGCACTGACATATCTTGCACTGGCTCATCTGCCAT
This sequence comes from Squalius cephalus, assembly GCF_949319135.1. Lineage (NCBI taxonomy): Eukaryota > Metazoa > Chordata > Actinopteri > Cypriniformes > Leuciscidae > Squalius > Squalius cephalus. Next base: position 15,176,098 of record NC_137127.1, on the reverse strand, counting down.
TGTTTTTGCTCAAGATGCACACCAGCAATGTTTTTTTTTTTCTAAGGCACGTTTAAAAAAAACTGAAATATCCTAATTTTACTAAGGCCTACTCCTGGCTTAATCTAAGCCCTATCTATGAAACCTGGCCATTATAAGTCATCAGCATTAGGCACTTTAAACAAACTGAAAAGCATGACCTATTGCTTATTATTGCTTATTGCTAACCTATTGGAATTAAATATCAAATTCTGGAAGAAAATAAATAAATAAATGAAAGTCGGTTTTAGTCACTACAGGCAAAACTTGCATTACAAAACATTTGTCTTAATGTGCTGTGATTAATGAATGGGAAGTATGGTGATACATGTTAGTTAAAATGTATCTCATTTAGGCCTACCTTAAAATAAATAAATAAATACTACTAATAATAACGAATAACAATAATATGAACCAACATTTCATCTAAATTCGTTATTGACCCTAACGACAGAAATAAAGAAGTAGATGTGGTCTTAAAACACTGAACAGATCACAAAAGTGAGGAGTCCCAAAACCTGAGAACGACCTTGCCTGGTGACGTCAATTTGAGCAAACCAATCAGATTAAACCTTGGCAGTGTACCGCCCATTGCTGCCAAAAGTAGGGGGAGTGGAGCCAAGTAGTGTTCTTTCATAACCGCCGTGCGCTTTCAGTGAAATACAGCGGAATAAATCCACTGTAAACGCAGTTATACTTTATTGCCTTGCGGACTATAATCATCTCATACGTGCCTGTTTACTCGTTAGGAAAAAAAATCACGTAGGATCTGTTTTCCTCCCCCCTTCTGCTCAATGGTGTGGGATCCTCCTTTTCTCTCGCATTAGCGCCTTTCTGGTGCTGCAGTATGAACGGACACACACAGCCAGGCGGACTGAACTAGTACCTGCGGATTTCGGTTAAAATGTTTTGCGCTGGTGTGGGATTTTGGAAACGACTTCAAGACGGACACGTGGAATAAAACTATGTCATCGTTTTGAAATTAGTTCTGGTGAAGTGCACAGGCAAACGCGTGTCATTGTTTATTGCAAGGATCCATGAAATAAAGGTAAGCATCGACTGCGGTGATTGTTGTTTAGAAACGGATACTTATTTGCTGACTGGTGGTGGAAAGTCCGATTCATTTCACCGAACCGGTTCTTTTGAACAGTTCGTTTCAAAGAACCGGGTCAAAAACCGATTGAATGGCCTTTATGTTATTATTCTTGTTCCATAATTTATGTTTTATTCGTTTTTTTTTTTTTTGTCGATTAGGCTTTATTAATAAGGTAGTTTATTTTAATCATGTGACCCAGTTCAGTTTGGTGCAGGTAATTCATTCATGGTTCAGCTCATGGTAACAAATTTGCATGAAACAATACTAAATTCATGTAAGGTACTCATGTATTCATCTCTCTGTTCTCATAAACCCGTTCCCAGAACGTTTTATTTGTAACATTTCTGTGATTCTGGTGTTAAAGTAACTTATATTTCGTCCCATCTGTCAAATCATCGGTTCACTCCATGCTCTTCTTAGTATCACAGCTCAGTTATCAGTTGTCGGTTCATTGCGTTTCAGACATGTTTGAAAAGATATGTTCCTCTGGTGTCGGTTCAGTGAATCAGTGAGTTGTTATTTGGAGAACGGCTCGGTCCAATTCAGTCCGATTCCTGAGCGAATCGTTCAGATCGTGTAATGCATCAAACTCTCTTACGGAGATAAATAGTTAAATCTTTTGACACAGTGACCAACATTAAAATAAGATGAAAAACCTGTCGTAATTTATTATTTACGCTAAGTTTCAACGATTGATTAGCGTTTCGTTTCATAACCAAATTCGAAGCTGTCCGTCGTGTATACGTTACATTCCAGCGTACCAAACGGACGCCTGTTTGTTTAAATTGTATTATTACACATTGAAGGAATAACTCACCCATAAATTAAAATGGTCCACTCACCTCCATGTTGTTGCAAACTTGTATTTATTAATTTATGGAACACAAAACGAGGTGCACGCTGAATGACAGGCTGAGTCACCATTCCCATACATTGCTTCTTTTCCATACAGTGAAAGCGAATGGTGACTTGAGTCTGTCAAAATGCCTTCCCTCATTTGTGTTTCACAGCTTGAATTCACAATATTAATAACTCATTAGTCAGTGTACATACATTGACATGTGGGACTAACTATTTGGATGTACAATAACTCATTTGTATAATGTTAGTGTTACAAGATGTGCAAAAACAACACACCGCTCATGTAAATGTGAAATATGACATTAATGAATTATGGATGTGCTTATTTAGACTGCTGCATTCCATGCAGGATTCCTCTGGTCTTTTATGGAGAAATATGTATGGCAACACTGAACTAACCCCTTAGTGAAGGTTACATTTGTGTCATCACCTTTGCTTCTGATAATCTCATATTGCTGTGATGTTTGCCCATGACCACTCATAAGATAAATGTACAACTTGGCTTTGACTGAGACTCTTTAATCTGACCTCTGTCTTGTCTTGCTGACCCACATTTCTATTTTGGACAAAAACCTTTTTTCCACCCCTTGACCTTTGTTATGTATGTGGCACTAATGGTTTTTATTGATTTGATCTTGATGTTTAGCTGATGCATTGCATGCATGCTGTTTACATGCAATTAGTAAAGGTTTATGGTTAGTATTTCAACATAGATTGTCATATTTTAATGTTATAGTTTAGTTATGAATGTTATTTAGAAGGTTATAAAGCAACAGATATTATGAATCCTTTTTGTACCTTAAATCGTCCTTTTGTCTTTGTTCATAGTCAGGTCAGTGCGAAGACAGACAAAGACTCTTTTGCTGACTCAGCTCAAACCCAGCTGATTATTTTGGCAAGTATGCCAGGCTTAGATTAGATGTTTGACTTTCTAACAGCAACCATCAGTGTGTGAGAGGCTGTTTTTTATTTTAATTGGGAGCTAGAAATGAAAGGACTGTGGGGTAGATCTACTCAACTGTGACCAGTTAAACGAAAGTTAAGTAACATTTACCTCTTTTTTTTTTTTGGAGCTCCGGAGTGATGCATTTAATACAGAGTTCTTCTTTCCGAATGCAAACTGGCAGACAGTGAAAGATCATGCTGTGGGCACTGACTGGGTTGGCCATAAAAGGAGATGTCTGCAAGTTTTGGCAGTATTGTTTAGGTCTTGGTGCTGCAGGTATTTATTGCCAACATTTTTGATTTTCAAATTCTGCACTGGCTTGGCCAGAGGTTGTAACAGAAATGTCACGGAAGTGGAATTAAAGGGATCAGTTTACTCCTAGGGAAGAGAGAGCAAGTAATTCTGTTCATCTCTGTTAATGTGTTAGATTTGAGTGTTTTCTAATAATTTAAATTGTTCATAAAAAGTGAATTTACATGCAATTTATTAAGATTATTTTACTTATGAATTATTTATTTATATAGGCTAGCCTATCTGAATCATGTCTTTCCTAAAAAAAAAAAAAATTGTTCATTTCATTTGATCTTGAAACGTGTGCATATTTTTCTCCTTTAAATGATTCCCAATCTTTTCAAAGTTATGAATTTGGAATGGTTATATAGATTTGTTTTCGGAAAGTAGAATAATCACTAGACTGATCAGGCTTATCTTCCATCCTTGTGATTATTTTTTTTTTATTATTATTTTTTTTATCTGTGCAATCAGAGATAAGAATAGCTTAGTGCAAATTTGATAGTTTGGCAAATGCTTTTTATGGATGCACACAATGCACTCATGCTTTTTAAACTCATCATGTAAAATTTGATCACGTAGCACACGGCCTGATGTATTGTTGTACATTTTATATGAAAGGCAAGATGTAAGTGGTTGTCTTTAGATTGGCAGAGAACCTCTAATGGAAAGAACAGCCGCTAAAGCTGCTCTGCAGGAGTTTATTTAATTAAACTTGTTTTAAATTAGCAGAACTTAGTTGCACTTCCTCTAGCTCACTGCCACTGCGTCTGTTAATTTTTGAACATCTCTGGAATCTGATGAGTCACAAAAGATGCCAGAGACGTTAGTCCGGTGTGTTTTTGAGTGACTCTTTAAGTTCAGTTTGAAACGGTTTGCTTGTATACTGCAGGAATCATGGGAAACATGGCAGTTTTTTGCTTTATGACAGATATTCTAATCTAACATTTGTGTTATGGGCAAAAACTAGATAATAAAATTTTCCTACTGAAATGTCTTTGTGATTTTATGAGATTAATGTGAAAAGGATGTTTGTTTAGGAATGAGGAATGTTCGATTAGGCTATGTTTTTCAAAAGAACCCTGAACCGAAGAATGTGATCAATCAATGTCACTAAAGTATTTTTTGGCTTTTAAGGAAAAAAGCCTTTTTTCTTGAATGCTTCTTAGTGTTACAATTAAGTGACCAGACAAGGGGGAGTGTTAGGGAAACCTTTTTGGAAAGAATCCCTATTTTTACTGTTTGTTAGGTGCGGCTTGTGCAGAAATTACACACTGCTACTAACCTTCACTCTTTTTATCTCTGCTTTTCAAAGACATCATCCTACTATGTACTGCATTAAAGCCGACATGAAATCAAAATTGCCTCATGTCTTGTGGTGAACAATTCATCCGTACAAATTAAAGCTACACTGTGTGATAATTTCCCCCATCTAGCGTTGAAATTGTATATGACTACCCAGTGAATATTTGTTTCTGTTCCTTTCAATTTCGAGCGTGTTTTAACTCCTACGGTGGCTGTATTATTCCAAGATTAACATGGCTTCCAGTTCGACTTCGTCCAATTGCGCCTTTAAAACCTGTGATCCGTCGCAGCACAGATTTATGTTACAAGGTAAACGATACTTTTTCACCATTGACGTGAGGAAAAGTAACGCAAGTTATACTAGAGGTCGTTCTGGCGAGTATAAAACTATAAAACTTCGAATTTACACAAATAGGCTGGATTACCTGCCGAGAAGAAAGCAGGTAACTTCGGCGTCCGTTTTAAAATCTTTGCTCCTCATGAGCTCTTTCCATCTGGGAAAAGTTACTCCAATATTGACTTTGGTCTTGCTGATTTGCCTGTCGCGTTGACGTTTTAATTCTCTCTTTCGCTTCCTTGGAGACTCTGCTACATGTCCTCGAAAATAGGCGTGATCCTCCATCAGCAATCTTTCAAATCTGCTGGCAGTCGCGAGTAATCTCCCTCTCGCATTCGTCTCTGTGTCACTGAGTGTAAAGCGCGAAAGGCGAAGCTTGAATTTACAGGTATGTCCCTCTTTGGCTAATGTAGTTTCAAGATGGAGGGGCAAAATGGCGACCGGCATTCGAACCCCTCACCCGTATGTACTTTCAATGGCAGATTATAAACTTACGAGAATACTTTATTACTTGAAAGAAGTAAATATACATTAATGAGCACATATATTTTTGGAAGAACTAAGTGTTTTTTGCTAAGAATCAACTAAAAAAATTACACAGTGTCGCTTTAATAAAAAAATAAATAAAAAAAAGAACCTTTAATAATTGTCTTCGTAATCTTTAATCGAAATATGAAAATGTTTTGTGATGACGACAGTGTGACGGCTTGGGTAGAACATCCCCTCCTACTGTCTGGCTTTATTTAACTCCACTTTTAGACATACACTTGTGAACTTCCCTAAGTACTTCCCCTTGGGGGGAATCCATGTCGAAGTTCAACTTTGTCAAGTGGGCCAGAGTAGTTTATTTGAACAGACTCTCGACCCCTCGATTTTAACCAAGTGAGCAAATCTAATAAATATGTACACTTCAGGCAGATCCATGGACCACAATTCAATACGATTGTGACATCACAGCATGTCACGCTTAATTTGCCCCCACCCCACACAACTCTAGTGTATGATATTAGAGTTATTTAATTTAACCGCTACCTTTAGCTGACTGTCTTTTTGACACAATTATAGTTTATTGTATTGTTGTTTTTTTCCGTTTTTTCAATATTATTTAATAAATATATTAATAATATTTTATATTTGTTTAGATTTAATTTTTTTAACATTCTGATCCCAAGCATACATACAGGCTTATAGAATGGTGCGTAAACAAATTCATAAAGAAAAAAAAAAACTAGCCTAAATAATAAATCAACTCCATTTCGGATTCCAAGGGCTTATAGGGCATTCCATTTAAACCCGTTACACACAGAATGAATCAATTAGCTCTCTATGTTTTTACTATACACACTTTAGATCTCAGGTGGTTCCCAAATAGTAACATTATATTTAGGGATGCACGATATTTATCAGACAGATAAATTATCGGGTGATATAAATGACATCATTTTTATTGCTCCGATAAATAAATGAAATCCGATAACTAGGTCCGATAAAGTACGTTTGCTGGTAAAACAATCAATCAGTCTGATTTATCCGAGATTCATTCACTTTCCTAGTGCAAATGACTGCAGCTTTAAAACTGTGTCACGACTCGCGGAACCGATATTACGACAAAGTAATGGTATTTATAGTCCTTGATGACCAACCTTTTTCCGTGGTCAAGGATTCAGGATTTCGACGTGATACTTTGGAGGAGGGTTAGATGTTGAGTAGTGCAAATTGGAAATCATTTTAAGTTTAGTATTATTATTTATTCTATGTTAAACTATGTAATTTCAGATAAATCTCATCTAGGATGAGACCACTTTTGAGGATGCAGATACACTTTATTTTAGTTAAGGATGCACTTTTGTTTTCGAGGTTGACAAATGTCATTACATTTTATTTTGTATTTGAAAAACGTGACTACCTTCCTCATCCTCATGCACTAAAGGTTGAATAGATTCATTTCTTTGTTATGCATGAAATACTTTTAATAATAATGTGAGGTTAATGAGTTGCTAGCCTAAGGGTGCTTTCACACCTAACTCATTTAGTTCGGTTGAATCGCATTCGCACTAGGGATGGGACGAAATATCGTTTGACGAAATATCGCGATACAAAACGTGACGAAACGCATCGAGGTCGAAAAAAATGGATCGCGAAATAAAGATAGATGGCACTGCTGCATGATTTGCGTAGTATATAAATAATTTAGTGTATTATATGTGTGTGTATGTATATGGGGCAGACATACAGTCTATGGTGGCAGGCTGGCAGCACCATCTGCTGATCAAGCAGGGTAAAACTAAAGGCCATTGCACACTGAGTCCGAAATTTTCGTATGCGTTTTTTCGTGTTCGTCAGCCTTAAAATTCGTCACGCACAGAAACCTTGCACACTGAGTCCGATGCGTATTTATTAAACCTTTGCGGAAAAAAAACGCAAAAAATACAAAAAGATTCGTCAAGCAGTGAGGATGAATTTGTTGCACTCTTTCTTCTTAAAAAGAAAAAAAGAAAGGAAATATTGGGTCCATCCAATCCTGAGATTGCGCCGAGAGGAAGGAGAGTTTCACCTCCTTATCAAGGAGTTGCGAAATTATTCCGAGCGATTCAAAATTTACCTCAGAATGTCAGTGGAACAGTTTGATGCTTTGCTAGGGATACTGGAGCCACATATTAAAAAGAAGACCACCAACTTCCGTGAACCAGTCGATCCTGAACAGGCAGTATGTCTATGGACGGACACGCACACACACATACACACACGCGCGCGCGGCCGGCAGAAGCGCTGGGCAGACAGAACAGCTGTATACAGGTTATATTTTATTCTGTGTCTTTGTAATCCGCATTTTGTTTTTCATACAGTACTGCGAGACGAAGTGTATCAACTTGTCAGACGTCATTCTGGATTTTGTCGTTCGCTTGTACGGTGGCTCTGAATTTTCAAAAAACCTCTCAAAACACTGTCTGTGGATGCGAAAAACGCAGAAAACCGAACCCAATCCGAATTATTTTTTTTACGGACGAAAATTTCGTAGGTCAGTGTGCAAGCGTGATTGACATAACGTGAGGTCGAATTTTTTTTTAACGTGCGAAAATTTCAAATGCGAATTTCGGACTCGTGTGCAATGGCCTTAAGACTGTGTGTAAGCTATGCCATGCTGTCATTCCGTACACCACATCCAACACATCAAACATGAACCACCACCTTCAACGTCACCATAATAAGTTGTTGTTATACAGTAATATTTTTTTCTTTTTTGATATCGTATCGTGACGTATCGTATCGTGACCCTGTCATATCGAGGTGCATCGTATCGTGAGTTTAAGTGTATCGTCCCATCCCTAATTCGCACTAGAGTTCGTTTTCCCCATTGGTGCGGTTCGGAAGTGGACCAAACAAGCAAGGTCACGGTTCGCTTTCATGCAAACTCTGGAGCGGTTCGTTTGTGGCCAAAGAACTGCTGTAGTCAGCTGCGCTGTGCATTATGGGATGAGGAGAAATGTTTGTTGACAGTTTGCACTTTAAGCATGGCAGCTCGCGGACAAACTTGGAGTTGTGAGGAGGTGCCTAATATAAATTATTAACGTTATTTTCGAGCCGCATCCTTGCTTCATTCTCAAATATTATTGTTTGTCTAAAGTGGTGTAGACAAACTATATAATAAAATATGACCAGGGATACATTCAGCCCACGCAGTCGTCTCTCCATAGTAAACAGCGACGTGTTGTCTGCCGGATTTTCCACCTCTTTGTTTACTTCCGGGAGTTCTATTGGAATTTTCCCGCACGTTAATTCTGACCGATCGAAGTGCAGTTATGGAAATGCGTTCAAGGCACATCTGGCCAACGAGTGATGTGGATGTTGTCACGTGACTGCATTTTGGTTCGTTTTGTCAACTCATAAACTGATTCGGACCAGAGCGATCAGTGTGGTGTGAAAAGGAACCAAAACGCCTGAAAAATGCTACAAAGTATAATTTTTCACCCTTGGTCAGGACTAAATGAATCGAACTACAGATGTGAAAGCACCCTAAGTGCAGATAAACCATAGTTCTGTCAAAGTAATGTTAAACCCTTTCTGTTACTAAGGGTGTATTCACACCAGGAAAGTCCGATAGTTCACTTGCTTTGGTCCGGACCAAATGCAATGTTGATTTTTTTTGTTTGGTACGGTTCGCTTTCACACTGCTCTTTTTGCAAGTGAACCAAAATTTGTAAACAAAACCACACGTGTGCTAAGGTCGTCCATTCATTGGACAGGATTTTTTTTTTTTTTTTTTTTTAATCAACCTGCCAGTTGTCCTGATCGGGAATAGTGGTGTTATACTTACTTATCTATATCTAAGGCTTTCTTATTGATATGCATTTATTGTTGTAGTGTATTTATTGTTTTCTCTTAACCATCAACCTAGAGACTGCAGATGAAAATGAGCCTGTATGGCTAAATCTGGCACATTTACATTTTGGACTTTGTCCTCATGTTGATTAATGTGCGCTGTCCCTTTTAAATAAAGAAATAATAAAAAAAGAATTCTCAAGCAGGGAAAAGCAGGAAGTGCAAAAACAGGCTCAGCATGGAGATATTTCGTAATGCAATATTTGTTCTTTTACTGATTTGGTGTTATTCTCTACAAACGCAATATTAAGAAACTATTGAGCATATGACAAAATGTCATCTATACGATGTTGTAATTAGATTTTGAGAAGACGACGATGTGCTGCAAGTACGGTTCCGGCGGAGAGAACGTGCTTTTAAACCATTTGCGCGGTAATACAAAAGAGAACGCTCTGTCTGTGAATGCACACACGGCTCGCAGAAAGACGCGCAACAGTATCGCGTGCACAGACAGCGCGCCGGAATTCTCTTTCTCTTTCGCGCTTGAACGAACAATAACACATGCACAGCATTATGCCAAAATGTCCGTTTTGTTAAGTATCCTCATAAGAGCAGTCAAATAAAAAGGCGCAGTTTTCTGCAGTTGGGTCGGTTCATGTTCACACCGTAAACGAACCGTACCAGAGTTCGTTTGGAACCGTACCGAGACCACCTCTTCAGCTGGGTCTCGGTTCGATTGTTTGGTCCGCACCCGAGTTCGATTGCTGTATTCACACCTGCCCAAAAGGTCCGCACCAAGGGGGGAAACGAACTTGAGTTCGATTCAATCGAACCAAACAAGGCAGGTGTGAATACACCCTAAGTATTGTGGTGCCTTGCACAAAAAATAAAAACATTTGAAGAGTCAGGACTGATGTTTGCTATTATAGTTAGTTAGGCCAGAGCTACTAAAATATCAGTTTCATCAGTGAATCTTAGATTTTCTATTCTCCTGGGTGCACAAACTGCAGATTATATGAAAATTATCATATAAAAATATGAACTTATTGGTTATCGGTATCGGATACGGCCATGAGAAGGACTTAATCATCGGTTATCGCCGGTATCGGTTTACATTTTTCATATCCTGCATCCCTAATTAGATTAAATCTGCTTGTTTATCTACCACCTCAGTTACCAATTTCACTTGGCCTTTTGTTTCCTTTAAAGGCTTACTGTTTGTCTTTAAAGGGATAGTTCACCCATTTAAATTGACATTTACTCTCTCATGTCGTTCGAACCCCATGACCTTTACTTACATGGTACACAGAAAGAGTTGTATATGCCCATCTTGCTCTTTTCTGCCTGGCAAATACTGACAAAGAACATTTTTCTGGATGAGTGCTTTTGTGTTCCATGAAAGAAAGAAGATCATATGGGTTTGGAATGACATTAGGGTGCGAAAACAATGACATAAGGTTCAGTTTTGAGTAAACTAACTTTTAAAGACTGACTCCTGTTTTTAAAGTTCCCACAGACCCTGTTTGGCCCTTATCTTAAAAACAGAAGAAGTGAAACACTCTGATGACTGATCAGCCAGTCTATTTCCCAACATGTCTGTGTGTCTTACTCTGATAAGATGTTACAGTGCCAGGGTGCCGCCATGCTCTGCCCACATTTCACTTCGAAGTGACTGGCAACGGATTCTTCCTTCCTCTCACTGCCGCCTCATCTACACCTCCTAAGCGACCGTCTCCACACAAGCTGTTTATTTGGAAGAGTCCAGAGAGACACAATGGTGATCTCCTTCAGGACGCAGTGATACAGTCATCGTTCTGTTGGTTTTGGCTGCAAGCTTTGCCACTACTTTAGCTGTGGAACTCTTGTCTGAAGGAAATTATTTTGATTTGCTGGATTTGTTGAGTCAGCAAATGGGATCACGTTATAATTTTTGTATGTTTAATGTTTGTTTTTTCCGCCAAATGTAATATTGACACCATAATTGATGTTGGCTATCTAATTGTGTATGCTCCAGTCCATTACCTTTTTTTAGTAATTACCTTTGTTGTCATCTCTAAACCTTAATCTTCAAAAACACAAATAATTTACAACAAGGTTAATGTAATTATTAAATTTAAAAATGTCCTTTTTTCATATTGTACATTATAATTTTGTGATGATTTTCAGTTTGTTTTAGTTAGTGTTTTTTTTTTTTTTTTTTTAGATGAAGTACTATAGTGTTTTAATAGGTTAACTGGGACGGTCGTGCTGAATTCACCTATTTGACTGACATTAGAAAGTTGTGGAAATTCAGCACAAACATATTTGCAGCTTAGTTTCAGTAAGTGGTATTTTTGGACTGAAGCAGAGTTCTCAAAATTACTTTGTTTTCATAGTATCAGTCTTTTTTTTTTTTTTTTTTTTTACCAAAAAGATTTTTATAATATGACCCCTTTTAAACACACATAGGCTAATTCTATTTTAGTTTTTATATCAGATTTGTAAAACATTCTATTATGTTTATATATGTAGAGTTTTATCATTGCATGATTTAAGCAATCTTAATGAGTCATTTGAATGAAATAAATAAATCATTTATGGACTTCAGAAGTATCTTATCTCAGACAAGTAACTTGAACCGAACCTTCATCCTGTGGGTGATGTGAAACGTTCCTACTGTATGTGAGTCACTGTACTTTTCACCTTTGTTTTGTTTTCATAAGTGCTTTTGGGATAGTAGTAGTGAGCCAGTCTTCCTTTTAAGTTCAGTTTCCAATATTTTTGCAGTTGTCCTCTCGTTGACTCCGCAAAATAAGCTTTTATTCCACCCATCACCTATAGTTTGTGAAATTGCTGTCGGATTATAATGTAATTCAGTATGTGTCTATTTTCCTTCTAATGAAAGTCCATTGAAGTGCTTAGCATCTGTCGGAGAGTTTTGGGTTACAGGCCTATTGAAGCCCATTTTGTATTCCATTCACACTTGAAGTCCACCCTTTTCCTCTGCTCGGTTGGCGCAAACTGCTGACTTCAGGCCAGTTTTGCACTTTATTTTTCCTCCCTCCTTAAAATGTTTGATGATTTGAACCATGGAGGTTGGTCAACCTGCGATTCTGGAGAAATCCGTCCTCTGTCACTTGGCGTAGTTAAAGGTGCGAGAGTTCACAGATGTTGAAGTACCATTCATGTTATGGAAAGGTTTCAAACTGCAGACGCTTGGCCAAAAAGAACATTTCTCAAAAGTTTCTCAGAAGCTGCTCATATTTATTGGAGTTACATACATTCCATGTTGTAATTTTCCAGAATTTAATGACAACTGATTTAATAGCCGATATGTAGGCCCACATTGATTTGTGATTTGGATCTGTGGAATGAATTAAAAAAATATGTATTTTATCAGAGAGTACTACATTCCTATTTATAGCCAAATGTTCAATGAAATTAGCCAAATAATAAATAAAAAAAAACATGCAAAGGGATGGGAGTGTGTTGAACTTCAATGTTAGCGTTTGGATTTATGTTTACTGTTTGTTTGCAGAAGATGAGCTGTCAAACCAGTATGGCAGTTTCTTCTCATGAACTCCGCTTTTCTGTTTGAGTGTGAAATGTTAAATGTTAAGGTGTTCATCACAGCCACAGGTATGTCATGATGCATTAATGTCATGTTGGAATCATACTAATTTAAATCCTGTTTAAATCCTTTTAAATTATTTGTCTCTGGCAGTGCAAACAGCAGTTCCATATGCGGATTTGTTGGAAGTGACAGAAAAATACTTTATCACTACACAAATTAATTTCTGATTCTCTTGCACATTTTTTTAATGTGCACCTGGTTACACTGGCTATAAAAAGCTTATCAAACTAAAATATGTGTAGAAGTTGCTTCCTATCTACTTTTTAAATGTTGATATATTGGTTCATTCTAACATAACGTCATTGTGGTCAAGTGGGAGAAGTCAACGTTTTCATAAAGTTTCTAACTTATACGTTTGTAAACTAGTAATTACGTTAATTCTGATGACATGAATTCCCACCATAATTATATATTTTTTGATTAGTGGTATTTAATCTAATTTAACCTAAATTGTAGGTTAAAGTAATAGTTTACACAAAAATGCTATCATCATTGATGCATGTTATGTATTTAAAAAATAAGTAATTTAAAATAAGTTCATTTGGGAGCTTCAGTCCCTATTCATTGTAACTAAACAAATAAAAACGATCCTTTTCCTTAAACCACATGAGATTGAGTAAATAATGACATAATTTTCAATTGTGGGTGAACTATTCCTTTTAGGAGACTAACTTCCTCACTTGTATGTAGATATGTTCACTGATTTAACTGTCAGTCTAGGGTTGCAGCTGTATGCGTGCTGTCATTTATTAACGCATAAAGCCAAGGCTCTGGCAGGTCTGGGTCAGTGACGGTCCTGCCTCTTTGCTGTCTGGAGTCTTGTTTACCCAGCGAGTAAGGGTTAACCCCACCCACAGCGCGTGGGATTAGATCAGCATGCCGTATTCACGGGATTACAGCCCTGTTGTCTGTTTCTGAGACCAGGAAACTGTGCGCAGTCACGTAGTGACTACCGCTTCTGTTTACTCTGCTCATGTCTGAGATGATATGTAAGATGACACGTGCTCGTTTCATCAGCCAGTTTCAGTCTGTGAAAGGTGTGTCTAGTGTAATTTACATTTCTAATGAAACCCAACAGACAGAGTAAACATGTTTTATTGTCGCAGTTGAATGGCATTGTTGTGTTTCCGCCACGGAATAAAAAAAAAAGTAAAAAAGGTAATTGCAACTTTTTATCTCAATTCTCTCTCCCCCGAGAGCCATGTGATGCCATGTGATGGCTTCTTTCTCATAACATCTGATTTTCAAAAATGTACTAAAATAACTACTGCAGCAGGAATTAAGTCTAAAAGCCTGACAACATGGATTGGAGAGGTGGGGGATATAATACTCACTGTTTCCTTTGCCTTGAAATGTATTGCATACTTTGTGGTTGTTGGTCACACTCACAACCATCCAAACAATCTGGAATTCTAGCAATCTGCACAAGTTTAGCAATCTTTGCTGCTTAATTATTGTGGCAAAAGATTATTAAGTTTGTATTTTTTTTAAAGTAAAAGTTTCTGTAAAATGTGTTTATATTTGTGCAGTATTGTTTGATACTCTCTGTATGGACCAGCTGTACAAGTTCCCTGCTGTTGGGAGTTAATTAGAATAAGATGCTTACATTTTGTAAGCTAAAACTTAAAGAAAATCTTTTGTTGGAAATGATTCAAGCAAAGTTTTGTTCTTGGTGTTTTGATTATTGGTTTATTGCCAATGTCTGTTATCAACCATTTATGGATAACTATGCAAATATGAACATGTCCAGATAAATTCAGGAAGCCAAATATTTAAATGAATGCTAAGGCCACATAAGGTCATATGTGACATTTGTGTATTGACTGTTGCTTGTTGAAAAAAGATATTAAAAGGGAAGTATATTTGGAATTACATGATAAAGAGTCACGTATGTGTATTAATGATCAACTTTCTCAATATCAATATGTCTTGATTGCATAATGCAATTTTTTAGAGCAATATAGAAATATAGTCCTTAGCAACAAATATCACATAAGAATCTAATTTATTTTAATGAAAAAAAGGTGTAAACAAAAGATACTGCAATTCAATGTATAGACATGAGATAATTCAGGTGACTCACAAATAAATGGGTCAAAATGTGCATACATTTATCTTAAAAAAAACTTTTTCAATTAGTTCTCAGAAATAAACTTCTGTTTATTAGTATACATAATATAGCATTTGTTTTCTTGGCACAGCATTTCTGTGGTGGCATATTTTCATAATGAAGTATGCGTCTCTATTTGTGATACAGTCTGTGTTATGGAGCTTTTGCGTTTAGACAGTTTGTAGGCCGTGTCTTTTAATCTTGGTGTGAAAAATGGTAAGCTATGGAAAGCTGGTTGATGACTGAACTTAACTGTGTGTTCACTATGATCTGTGGTGAACATATAGACTGTGATTATTTAAAGGAATAGTTCACCCAAACACGTAAATTCTGTTATGTCATTCCAATCCCTGCTGTTTTTTTCTCTTTGTCAAACATAAAAGCAGAATTTCTTTCTTTTCCATACAATGACCGGTCATAATGACCACGACTGCCAAGTTCCAAAAAGATTTTTCAAAATGCCCCCTTTCTGTTTCATAGAAAAACAGTTCACCATACATGTTTGTTTTGAACTAGTCCTTCAAAATGTAACAGTGGTTTTTATTTTATTTCTTGATGGATTCACTTCTCAAGCTCTGTATTACTGATTTCTCATGCGTTTCATATCATTGTGTTCATTAACACCTTGCAAAATGTTTCATGTAATTGTTCTTCAGCTATTCAATTTTTGAGTTTGTCTGTGTTTTAGTTACATTAGCCTATATATTTCATGTTTACTTGGCATGAAAAACACAGTCTTGTAGTTGAAACCGCCTCAACGGTTAAAGGGTTAGTTTAAAATTCTGTCATTTGCTCGACCTCATGTCATTCCAAACCAGTATGACTTTCGTTCATCTTCAGAACACAAATGAAGACCTTTTTGATGAAATCTGAGAGTTTTCTGTCCCTCTATTGACAGACAGTCTCTGCAACTATCACTTTGACACTTCTAAAAGTTCATAAAGAGATCGTAAAACTAATCCATATGAATAGTGGTTTAGTCCAAATTTTCTGAAGAGACACGATCACTTTATATGAAGAACAGATTTAATTTAGGCTTTTATTCTCAATCACACATATGAACATTCATCAACGCACACATCATTTGTGGTAAGCGGAAGTTCAAGCATGTTCGCTTGACGTGCGAGAACCAATGAGTTCATTCTCGTGTGTTAAACAGTACATTTGAGCTTTCGCAATAACCAATGTTGAGATTTCTTCTCGTATTCGGTTGAGCTTCCGTTTATGTTTGCTGATCAATTTTTTTTATGGGAATAAAATCCAAAATTCAATCTGTTGTTCATCATATAAAGCGATCAAGTCTCTTCAGAAAATGTGGACGAAACCCCTCAATTCAGATGGATTACAATCTCTTTATGATCTTTTTGAAGCGTCAAAATGGTAGATGTCTGGACTGTCAATGAAGAGACAGAAATCTGTCAGATTTCATTAAAAATACGTTTCTTTGTGTTCTTTGTGTTTGATGAACGGAAGTCTTACGGGTAGGTATGCACTGAAAGAGTTATAAGGGCAAAAATATGAGCTGATCCCTCAGTGTTGTTCAGCGCTCATATTTCACTCGTGCAGGAATTTTTTTTTTTTTTTTTTTTTGTGAGCGGCTCCGCTTCCGAAGATCCACTGCTCTGATGATAATAGCTTTGTAGGACTGTACTCTGTTGATAATCTTTATTTTGATAATTGATCAAATAATAAATCTGTTAAATCTGATTCTGTCACATAAAACTGAATGAAGGGTAATATTGATATTTAATAAATTATATATTTTATGTCCAATTTTGGTGTTATTTTATTTTATTAGCTTGCATTTATTTTTAGATTCAGATTCAATAAAATTTTTGAATTAAATTAAGTCTACTAATGTAAAATAAGATATTAATACCTATTAATTAATGGGTTTTGGCCCATAATTTAATTTTGGTGCATCCCTACTTACGATTTGGAAGGACATGAGGACAGAAAAGAAATGATGACAGAATTTAAATTTTTGGGTGAACTAACCTATTAAGGATTCTGAGCACAGAGTTACTATTATACACATCACCGAGGTGTGGTGGATAGTGTTCAGACTGTAATTACGGGTCATATTAACGCATGCATTTTTGTAACTCCATTTGAAAGGATCGCCTACTTTTTTATATCAGCAGACTCACTACAGTTGCCATTCTTTTGAAAGAAAGAACCCAGCTAATTTCAGGTGGATACTGGCCTAGTTTGCCTCGCCCACATCAGTTTGCTTTGTTTACCTGCCCACATGCGGCTCTGTTGGCTTAGCTCCCCTCCTCCATTACAGCATGTGTATAATGATGTCATACTCCTTTGGTGATGTTACCATAGCGACAGCACTCCTTCTCACCTGATTATCTGGAGGGAAAGACACAGTAGGAGGAGGAGACATCACAGCTGTTTGATAGACGGCATAGGGGTGCAGCCTAATGTTTTATGCGGCGGTAAAGGAAGCCCCTTCGCTCCCATGGGAGTTTTTAGATGAGGGAAAATCACAGCCAAACAAAGAGACTTGAAGATAAATGTGCAGAGACTTTCTGTAAGAGAAATGAATGGGAAATATGTTATGAGTTGTCCTCCAGCACAAGGAGGTTGTGATTTTATTTCTCTGCGTTTATTAAAATCCAGAGATTTGAGCATTGTATGTCCCTCGGGCTAGTGTTCTTTAAATATATTTGATCTTGCCCCTCACGGTCTGTCATGTAAAAGTGATCTTAGCTTTCATGTTTTTAAATGTTACATGTGATCTCATAATTTCCCTAGAACTGGCAGCAGTGCAATTAAACGTCGTGAAGGCGAGATAAGAGTGAACTTGATATTATTATACTGAATCTAGATAGAGAATGTTTATCTAAATTGTGTCTGTGGTTAAACATCTGCTGCCTCATCATGACTTGAGTTTGTTCAGATATCAGCAGCCCTAATCACCAGACATCTGGCCATATTGAGATTATCAGAATCGGCCAATAATAACTGTACCTGCTTTGCTGATTAAACGGAATAGTTCAACTAAGAAAAAAAAAAAAAGTTTGACAAAGCATTAACGGGAAGTGTTCGGTGCAGATTGTTACTGTCCAGTAATTTTTTACTGAAAATTAAACAAGAAAATGTTATTTTTTGTGTGTTTAAGCAGACCAGACAGGTTGCTGGAAAAATATATTTAAATATAAATAAATGTTAAAATGCATGAAATGTGTACATTGATTTACCCTTTTAGTCAAGAGATATTGGCATCTTTTGTTGAAGAATTTTCAACAAAAGATGGCAATGTCTAGAGGGGGTTATATATATATATATATATATTATTTTAAAATCATTTTTAAATGTGATTTCCATATGAAAGTCATGGATAGTAATAATCTTATACGATGGAAAATAAATATTATATTGTTTTCTTATACTGAGCTAAGAAATTGCTTTTTTGTGTGATTGGCTGGAAATTGCTGTCTAAAGTAATACAGTCCTCTGTTTATGAAGTCCTTCATTTTTAAGCTAAAACTCTGACATGTCTTCCATCCACATGCCAATACAGGAAGCATACTGGAAATATATGGGGTTCCGACAGGAAGAGAAGTGTGGAAAGAGCTTTTTATACAGTCCATTCAGACATGTAATATGGTCTATTTTTAGCCCAGAGTGTGTCACAATCTCTCTCCATGAAGTTAAAGGCATAGGCATAAAGGCATGCTGTGAATCAAAACAGTTCTTTGGATTCCCTCTACTGTACAGTTACAGGTTGTATATGTATCTGATTATTAGTTATTCATTCAGTCTTCTTGCTGTTGTATTGAATAGATTTGAACAGATTGCGCTTTCTCTGTAATGCTGTTTATCAGCATGTCTGTAGTGGTTGTCTTCTGTTTCTCTCATGTCATACATAGTTCAGCGTGTATTCATAGCAGCTAGGCTATATCATTAACACCACATTGCTGTGTGTGACACGGGCCAGATAGCTGTGTCTGAAATTTAATATACCTATAGTGACAGGTCACACCATGGCAGAAATGTGGGCGTTTCCTCTGTGAAAGAGATACTGAATAAAGACCTGTGGCCAATTATAGCAGGCCCTGTTTTGGAAGTGTTCAGGCATGCCAGGAGTTAAAATGATGTTATGCTGTAACTTTAACGTGGCTATGGGGCCTTGCAGAATTATGTAACCTGGCTCTTCACATCCTCCCATGAGTCAGTGTGACAAACAACAGATTTTACATTTGCTGTTGACAGATATTTTTAGTGTTGGTTTGTTGCTGTGGTCAAAGTCTCTCTTTTTAGAAGTCTCTTCATTATTTTTTAGGAAGTGATCCATGTTCTGGGGTTTGTCACCAAGTTGTACAACATAAAGATTTTAGGGGTAACATTACAGAGTTTTCACGGTCATGTAACACTTTAAAATGGTAAATGAACATTTTTAAATGACCTGGAAATGTAATGGAAATCATAAAAGTTAATGCAAATCAATTCATATTCTATTTAATTTTTGCAGTTATGGTCAACAAAAATATTTTATTAGTTTTGTGTTTTTTATTTAAATTACTTATTTAAATGTATTAGTATTAACAATGCTTCCACATTAGGCTAGTGCCAAAAAAATTTTTTTTGCAGCCTGCCCTCTATTAAATGATCTCCATACAATTTGACCCATGTTTCACAATACTTGTATGGTTGTAGTTACATGCACATGGTCATGCTTCCTTCTCGGCATGGTTCTGCATGGAATCCACAGAATTCCATAAAATCTCAGCGGACGACTTCATGATTTTAACTGCTGTTGTTTTCTACACATCCTTGCCACTTGTATTTTTTAAATAATGGTTTCAGCTTCTTTTAAATCCATTCCACAGATTTCTGCAGGTTTTCCCTCCACCATCAACAAAGAAAATGTGAATAAAGTATGCAGGTTCTGTGGGTCTTATGTCTGAGTGACCATGTGGTGTTTGTACACGTGTAGGCTATATGTGAAACCAGCTTTTTTCCCATGCTCTTCAGGAGTCAATCTCCTCACTTGTAACTCTTTGAGGGCTTTAAACAGGTTAGTCAGTGTTACCCAAGCTTCGCCGCTGAGGGTTTCTGATATCATATACGTGCCGAGGTTCTCAGCTTTCAGGGGCCGACAGAAGTAAAGCCGCATGAGGACAACCAGAAAAAAAAAATCTATATTTGTCCTATGAGGTTCAATTCCTGCACACCTTCAAAAGAAAACAGTTTTTCTTTCACTCAGCAATCTTTGTTAAATGAGCTGTACTTTGAACGTCAATGTATTTCAGCATCGTATTTGTTTACATGACTGCTGCCGTGCAAAAAATTGTATCCATTTGACGCATTAGTGTCATGGCAGAGGGTTATGGAGAGAGGAAACAGGTAACCAGATCCATCTGCCTCAGTAGTGCATTCACACGCCTTTCCAATATATATATATATATATATATAGCAAATGACTATTAAATATATTAAGCTAACACCGCAGGTACGGTTTTATTTTTAATTGCATTTTTTTGTATTAGGCTACATTCAATTGTCAGCTAAAATTTCACGATTATGAAAACGTGGGGACAATGTCGTTACATCACGTCTCGTGGCTTTGTGACACTGAGTCTTTCAGTGGCTGGCCATGGTGTTGCGCTGGCCGCTGGCACAGCAGTTTCAGAGCAGTGAGGTCAGGAGTGTGTTTTCACAGCAGACTAGAGCTGGAACCGAGTGAAAGGGCCCTCACACTAACCCTTCACCTACCTTCCCTTTCATCGTATTTCGTGAGGTGGAGATTTCCTTCATCCAGACCACACCTTAGCAGTCTGTGTGAGTCTGAGTTTGTTTAAATGGGACTGTGTGCATGCACATGTCCTTGGCCATGAGAAACTGCTAATTTGTGATATTTTAGATGTTCTATTTCAGTTGATGACAGCTAGCTGTGTGGTCACTTTCAGTTGCCCAATTGAAATACAGTCTGAATGTGATTCTTTAGATGGGTCTGGATTATGTATTTTAGTCTTTTTTGATTGCTCAGCATTCTTTTCTCTCCATGTCTTTAGAGCATCTTGGAAAATGTTCCCTTCCTCATTCTTCTTTCAGAAAACTTTCCTGCACAATAGCACATTACCGCAATCTCTGGTTATCAGCATTTCTAGGCTTTTTTTTCTATGTTGGATAATGGTAATGATATCTGGTCTTTGTCAGTCTGAATAGAAGAGTGTGGCATTCTGTGTGAGACTCTCTCACCGTTTAAGGGCAAAACAAACTTTAGTTGGTTGCTTTACATGTCGATCAGAATCAGGAGGTCTCCTCCCATCTGAAGAATGGCCAGTTCTTGACAAGAATAATCTTTAAAGAGGAACATACTGATAAAAGTTTGGCTATGCAAGACTATTTAACACCTGAGTAGGACATGGTGTCAGCAATATAACCGTGCAGCAATGCGGTTTATGTTTATTTATTATATCTGGGGTGTCTTGTTCACAGTAGAATCCACAGACTTCCAAAAGGTCAGCGTTTCCTGTTTGGGTTTCTGTGCGTTCATCAGACTTCCTGTGGTCACTGACTCTCAGATAAGGGCATGGGGCATGTTCAGCTCTTTAATGCCAAGTCTTTCTAGGTCCTTTAGGCTATGTGAAATTTTCCAGGCAAGGTTTTTGGCAGCCTACTCTATGTTAGTGAAAGGTGTTAACTTTTAAAACCTGTTTCATAGACTTGTTTCACACAGTATGTTTTACATAACTGCATTAGGCCTAGGCCCTATATAATGTTCTTGCTCTGTAGAAACATAAAGTGATATCTTAATGACTTGAGCTTACTTTTACATAACTTAATCATGAAGCAGTTCTCCTTTTTTTGCAGAGAGGATAATTAAATGTCATTATCACTAAACTTCTGTTTAGATCAATGAAACTAAAATGAGAGTGTTAGTCTAGAATAGATATTTCTTTCCTCTGATATAGGTACTTCATGTAGATCATAGTATAGTAATGTCTGTTTCTGTAACTATACCAGGAAGCTTCCTTCCATATCTCTTCCTTTCTGTTAAATCCATGCTGTGTTGTCTTGCAAGGTTATGCTAGGTTGAAAATTTCAAAATATAGTTGTAGTAGGCTAATTAGTAGAGGACTGTCTTGTATTTATCATTGACATAACCATCTAATAAGGAGGCCTAGATGCAATCTGGACTAATTTTTAGGGAAAGTTTTCTGAAATTGTTTTAAAATGGTAAGCTGTTAAACAAAGTGATTCACTCTTATCACAATCAAAATGATCCAAAATATTGACAATGAAAAAGATTTTTACTTCTGCAAAGTTCTGTGCATTTCCATGTGTGCCATAGCAATCTCAAATATTTGACAAATCTTTTCTTCTTTCTTCATTCAGGGTGAAAATGGCCTATGGCGGAAGTTGAATCGGAAACAGACAGACTCTGAGTGAGCTGGACGGGGCTTGTCCCATAATCCCTGCTTATCAGGTCAAGAGACCATGGGAGATGGAGGCGTCAATGCGGTGGGAGAAGGGGTGAATCAGTCCCATGTGCTCTTTGACCGCTTCGTCCAGGCCACCACCTTCAAAGGCACTCTCAAGGCTTTTCAAGAGCTTTGTGACTTCCTGGAACTCAAGCCCAATGAATACCGTGTGTTCTACCACAAACTCAAGTCCAAGCTCAACTACTGGAAAGCCAAAGCCCTCTGGGCCAAATTAGACAAACGCGCCAGCCACAAAGAATACAAAAAAGGAAGGGCCTGTGCCAACGCCAAGGTATGAAAGTTTCCCTGGGGCATAGGAGAGTGTTTTGGTTACTAGTTCTCAAACTTTCAATGTTCTAATTTTGTTCAAAATAGATTGAGTTTTTATGTGGCTTGATGATTTGGTTTTTATTCTTTGTGGATTGGGTTTCTCAGTGTCTGATCATTGGAGCTGGACCATGTGGTTTACGTACAGCCATAGAGCTGGGCTTCCTTGGAGCCAAGGTGGTTTTGTTGGAGAAGAGGGATGCATTCTCCAGAAACAATGTGCTCCATCTTTGGCCTTACACCATTCAGGATCTGAGGGGTCTTGGAGCCAAGAAGTTCTACGGCAAGTTTTGTGCTGGAGCCATCGACCATATCAGTGAGTAGTATATAATACAATTTTTCTTTTAGAGAAAAAAATTACCTTTACAGTACAGACATCCATTATAGATGATCCCATTACAGCACTAAATGTAGATGTAAATGTGTTACGATGCACCTTGGAGACTCAAACCACCTTCGTAGGTGTTCAGGGACTCCTATCAAGTGTGTAGTAAATGCTAATATGTGCTGATGCATCCCAGACATTCAGTAGCCGCCTACTCATGTAATCATTGTGGGATGTGTTGGGTAAAACCTGCCAAAACAAAGGCTTTAAACTTTGCCAGCAAGGTATAACAGTTTTTCCCAAGAAGAAAAATAACTTGGATGTGTGTGTTGTTGGATTGACCGTCTTGCGGAAGTGATGCATCTAATTAGAGAAACTCCTCTAGAATGTCTGGTCCATTTGTTGAGTCGGATGATAAACGGGGTCTATGTTTTTGAATTATCTTACTCCAGGTATTCGCCAATTGCAGCTGATGCTCTTGAAGGTAGCTCTTCTTCTTGGCATCGAGATCCACGTCAACGTTGAGTTCAAAGGCCTCATTGAGCCACCAGAAGACCAAGAGAATGAGAGTAAGATCACTTTCTTGTGTCCTTTCCATGCTGAAATTTAGCTGTTCCATTCATTTGTTTCCTTTTCCACATAAATACCGGTCGTTCTAAAGAGCCTAGGCATATCCTGAATGGACACTAAATCTTGTCGAGAAAGGACTTGTATGTCATCGCTGAACATGCTGTTGGTTTTTCAGGAATTGGGTGGAGAGCCGAGGTCCACCCCAGAACACATCCAGTCAATGAGCTAGAGTTTGATGTCATAATTGGGGCTGATGGGAGGAGAAACACACTGTCAGGTAAGAATAGCACTTCATATAATATGAAAATTGAGAATGTTCTCTCTAAATCTTTGGTTCTTGTCTTGACATGAAAAAAATAATAAGTGGTGTGTGCTAAGGGACTTGAACAAACCTTGGCGTGTAACTCGCCCCACTCGGTTTATCCTGCAGGCATGAATGATACATTTAAAACTTTCTGCTTATTTAGGAGAAATTATCTATAAAAGTGAATTCTTATAAATGTTTATCCTGTCTCTCCAGGGTTCAGGAGGAAGGAGTTCAGGGGCAAACTGGCTATCGCTATTACAGCAAACTTCATTAACCGCAACACAACTGCAGAGGCAAAGGTGGAAGAGATCAGTGGAGTTGCCTTCATTTTCAACCAGAAGTTCTTTCAGGACCTTAGAGAAGCCACAGGTAAAACAAGCACTCTTATTGAAGATATATCAGGGGCGTTTCCTCCAAGGAGGCAAGGGCCAAAAAATTAGATGAGAAAATAATCCATATTACAAAAATAAAACGACACAAATTTTACAAAATGTGACATTAAGAAGTGTATCACTCGTTTTTCTAAAGTAGCACTGTCCAACAGCGACACGCAGGTAAAGTTACAGCAGGAGTCCACGTCTTTCATGCTTCCCCTGAGCCCATTCAGGGTTCCAGACTGCGACCATTTTTTGAGAATGTGCGAGTTAAAATTTTATGTGGTCGCGTTTGTGCGAGTGCATGGTCATGTAGCCTACTAAGTTAAATTCACGCATGAATTTTCCTGCATTGAACTTGTTTTAGCACCCGCCAAAGTGAATTTTTGTCCTGCCAAAGTCTTATTTGATTGGTGAGTAATGTAGATGAATTGCTGCGCTTGTGACAGGGCGCATGTTTAATAAAAATAAATCGACACGGTGGTAAATGTACGTCCATTTCGCGAACTAATGACTCCTTTGAACTGATTAATTTTAATGAATGGTTAAAGCAACTGATCTTTCCAACAGTGAACTATTTTGAAAAGCACATGACTAAATTTTTCCACACAGTGCTATCAAGAATCGATAAGAGAATTGTTAAAGAATCGGATCGATAAGCAGAATCATCAGTGGCATTGATATTGATAAAATCTAATCAATTCCCATCCCTATGTGAAGACAGTAAAATTATAATCAAACATTAAAGAACATACATGTTTTTTTAATAGTTTCTTTGAGAGTTAAAAGATTAAAACATTTTGCATCTTGTGTCACTGTCAGTCTTTTTACATCAGTGCAAAACTAGGGTATGCAGTTTAAGACCACTATTCATCAGCATGCATTAATCCCATGGCATGTAGCAAAAAAAAAAAAAAAAAAGGTGCGACCAAATCATATGCTGGTGCGACCAACTGAGAAAGTTGGTGGAAAAGTTAGTCTGGAGCCCTGCCATTGAGTTTTAACAGACCCCCTAAAGTGTGTGGTGGGTTTGATGGGGTGTAATTGAGAATTAATGGGGGAAAGTCATGTGAGAGGAGGCAATGCCTCCATCGTGTTATGATTGGATTTGATTGGTTATGATTGGATACAATTCGTTTGTGTGATGATTCCCGCCTCTTTTTTTTTTTGTGCGCGTTCGTGAATCAGTCTGAATGAACAAAATGATGCCACTAATGGGAAGACTAATTAAAAAGTAAACAACTCAGTCACTTAGATTTTACCGCTTTGTCACGTCAAAATCAAACTTGAGATGGCCTGAAAACATGATGACTGTTTTTTTTGTGTGTGTGCAATCATCTTGGTGAAATTAAAGGTACATCTTCATGTCTTTGACCTGTTTTTACAGAGCTTGATGACTGATGATGATCTGAGAATAAGTTGACTATATTAAAAAGAATAGCTGAACATCAGTTAATATAACATGGATATCAAATAAATTATATTGTTTAAACTGGTATAGCCTTTAGTTATTGTTTTAGAATAAATGTAAAAATGCTTAACACTAACTTGATGAGATTTATACTTTAATAAATAGTAAATAAATGGTTTTAATAAATAGAAAATAAATTACATTGTTAGGATTTAATTTAAAAATACAGAATAGAATTGTTTTGCTTCTTTTTTTTTTTTTTGTAATGTAAAGTAATGTTTATTTAACCAGGAAAAGGTGACAACCTTAAGTACAACACGTAACGCACACAACTGAGGACTTTGCTTCCTCATTTCAGAACACTGCATGAATCTCTTTTGTGGTACTTCTTGAAGTTCCAGCCGTGTAGGAAATAAATACATGGAAAATATTTTATTGATGATCTGTCCCTGTGCTTTTTTGTTGAGGGCAGTTTTTGTTGCTGTTTTCTGAGTTGTATAATCAATGTCATCCCTCTCTCTCTTTCTCCTGTTGATTGTGGGAGTGGGCGCATTATCTGCTGCACAGATGGAACATAATTACATCAGCGAACGGATGCAAACAACTTCCTCTTTCTCTGTCCCCTTTTCCCCCGTTGACATGCTGTCTGTCACATCTCCACTTTAATCTCTCCCTCCCTCTTGTTCCCTCTCACTCATTTTGTTCTTTTCTCTGTTGGTTTGCCTCCACAGGAATTGACCTGGAAAACATAGTCTACTATAAGGATGACACACACTACTTTGTAATGACTGCCAAAAAGCAGAGTCTGCTGGAGAAGGGCGTTATTCTACATGTGAGTGATCAAAGAGTTTGACTTTTGCCAGTTTTTATACTAATCTCCACTCTTTTATTCTCACTTTTCCCTCACTCTTTATCTCAGTCTCTTCCTGTTTGCCTTTCTATGTCCCTTAGAAAAGTACTAGCACACCTCTACTCAAGGCACATGATTTGATTTATGTAGCACAAACATACATTATGACCCTATTGGAAAAAAACAACCTTGAATGGCTTAAGCTGGTTTTAGTTGGTCTGGTGTGGCAGGTAAACCAGCTGACTGACCAGCTAAACCAGACACACATTAGCTTGGTGAGGCTTAAACCATCTAAGACCAGCAGAAAACATATGGTTTAAGATGTTTTTTTGGGGGCGTTGAATGCCAAAGTACTGCCTTAACCGGAATCATTAATGAATATACACTACTGTTCAAAAGTTTAGGGAGAGTAAGGTTTTTTTTTTTTTTTTTTTTTTAAATTACGTTTTATTAAGCAAGTACACATTCAATTTATCAAAAGTGACAGTAAAGTCATTTGTTACGTAAGATTTCTGTTCCAAATAAATGCTGTTCTTTTGAACTTTCGGTTACACTTTATTTTAAGGTGTCGTTGTTACTGTAATTATACATTTAAGTACTGAGTAATATTAAGTAATGTACTTAATATAGGGTTAGGATTAGGGTTTGGTTTAGGGTTAGTTGCATGTAATTATGCATAATATATAGTTATAACTATAGTAACTACATGTAACATATTATGTAACAATGACACTGTAAAATAAAGTGTTACCGAACTTTCTATTCATCAAAGAATCTGAACAAAATGTATCACATTTTCCACACAAAAGCAGCACAACTGTTTTCAACATTGGTAATAATAAGAAATGTTTCTTGAGCACCATATCAGCATATTAGAATGATTTCTGAAGGATCATGAGACCATGAGAAAATTCCGCATTTCATCACAGGAATAAATTACATATTAAAATTAAAGCTGCAAGCAGCGATGAAAGGGCCCTCGCACCCGTGCCATCAACACTCGGTGGCTTTAGGAAGGCAGAGCATGGTTGGGAAATGTACATTTAAGGAGGTATATATAGTAAGAGTATGTCAAAGTCAGTTACAAAATGTTTTGTATAATGGTGATAATAGCATGCTTCATGACTCAGCTAAGTGTTGCTAGCATGTTCAGTCTGTTTCTAGCATGCTTAGTACACAATAATTATGTGGTTAGTACTGCATTACTGTGTTAACCATGTCAGTTTCTGTTGCCAGTAGGTGGCGTTATGACTATAACTGAATATGAGCATGGATGTGTGTTCAGGACAGAACTCTTATCAAACATGTGAAGTTTGGTGCAAATTGGACATTGCCTTCTTGAGTAACAACAAAGTCATGTTTCATTGAATTAGCATTCTTTAGAACTTAGCTAAGCATTGTTAGCATGTTTTAACATGTTGCTAGAACGGCATCAACGTGTTAAACATGTCACTTCCTGTTGCCAGTTGGTGGCGCTATTACTATAACTGAACATTCTCATGTAGATGTGTTCAGGCCATGACTCTTATCAAAAGTGTGAAGTTTGGGGCAGATTGGACATTCCATGCCTGAGTTACAGCAAATTCCTATTTAATTGCAATAATAGCATGCTTTAGCACTTGGCTAAGAGTTTGCTAGCATGTTTTAGCATGTTTCTAGTATGTTGTTAGCATGTTTAACACTTGCTGGCACTTTTTTATATGTTATTAGGAGTCCACAACAGTGTTAAACATGTCACTTCCTGTTGCCAGCAGGTGGCGCTATGACTGTAACTGAATATAAGCATGGTCATGTGTTCAGGACAGAACGCTTATCAAAAGTGTGAAGTTTGGGGCAGATTGGACATTCCATGCCTGAGTTACAGCAAATTCATATTTAATTGCAGTAATATCATTCTTTAGCACTTAGCTAAGTGTTTGCTATTATGTTTTAGCATGTCTCTAGTATGTTGGTAGGATGTTTAGCACCTACTGGCATTTTTTTATATGTTATTAGGAGTCAAGAACAGTGTTAAACGTCACTTCCTGTTGCCAGCAGGTGGCGCTATGACTATAACTAAATATGAGCATGGACATGTGTTCAAGAGATAACTCTTATCAAACGTGTGACGTTTGGGGTAGATTGTACATTGCCTTCTTGAGTAACAACAAAGTCCTGTTTCATTGAATTAGCATGCTTTAGCACTTAGCTAAGTATTGCTAGCATGTTTTAATATGTTTCTAGCATGTTTAGAACTCAATGGCATTTTTAACATGTTGCTAGAACGGCATCAACGTGTTAAACATGTCACTTCCTGTTGCCAGTAGGTGGCGCTATTACTATAACTGAATTTGAGCATAGGCATGCGTTCAGGCCATGATTCTTATCAAACATGTGAAGTTTGGGGCAGATTGGACGTTCCATGCCTGAGTTACAGCAAATTCCTATTTAATTGCAGTAATAGCATGCTTTATCACTTAGCTAAGTGTTTGCTAGCATGTTTCTAGTATGTTGCTAACCTGTTTAGCACTTGCTGGCTCTTTTATATATGTTATTAGGAGACCACAACAGTGTTAAACATGTCACTTCCTGTTGACAGCAGGTGGCGCTATTACTATAACTGAATATTCTCATGTAGATGTGTTCAGGCCATGACTCTTATCAAACGTGTGAAGTTTGGGGCAGATTGGACATTCCATGCCTGTGTTACAGCAAATTCCTATTTAATTGCAGCAATAGCATGCTTTAGCACTTAGCTAAGTGTTTGCTAGCATGTTTTAGCATGTTTCTAGTATGTTGTTAGCATGTTTAGCACTTGCTGGCACTTTTTTTATATGTTTTTATATGTCCACAACAGTGTTTAACATGTCACTTCCTGTTGCCAGCAGGTGGCACTATGACTGTAACTGAATATGAGCATGGTCATGTGTTCAGGACAGAACGTTTATTAAAAGTGTGAAGTTTGGCGCATATTGGACATTGCCTTCTTGAGTAACAACAACATCCTGTTTCATTGAATTAGCATGCTTTAGCACTTAGCTAAGTATTGCTAGCATGTTTTAACATGTTTCTAGCATGTTTAGACCTCAATGGCATTTTTAACATGTTGCTAGAATGGCATCAACGTGTTAAACATGACACTTCCTGTTGCCAGTAGGTGGCGCTATTACTATAACTGAATATTATCATGTAGATGTGTTCAGGACAGAACGCTTATCAAAAGTGTGAAGTTTGGGGCAGATTGGACATTCCATGCCTGAGTTACAGCAAATTCCTATTTAATTGCAATAATAGCATGCTTTAGCACTTAGCTAAGAGTTTGCTAGCATGTTTTAGCATGCTTCTAGTATGTTGTTAGCATGTTTCGCACTTGCTGGCACTTTTTTATATGTTATTAGGAGTCCATAACAGTGTTAAACATGTCACTTCCTGTTGCCAGCAGGTGGCGCTATGACTATAACTGAATATGAGCATGGCCATGTGTTCAGGACAGAACTCTTATCAAACGTGTGAAGTTTGGGGGAGATTGGACATTCCATGCCTGAGTTACAGCAACTTCCTGTTTCATGGCGAAACATCGAAATTTGTAAGGCCGCCGAGGACCCGCCCTTCGACGAAAACTCAAGATCTTCGCAATTTAACGTCGCAAAGGCCTTAAGATTACACTCACCAAATTTGAAGATGATCAGATTAAAACTGTAGGAGGAGTTCGTTAAAGTACGAGGCCTGAAAATGGCAAAAACTGCACAAAAATCTGAGAGGAAGTTCAAAATGGCTGACTTCCTGTTGTGTTTAGGGCTATGCTCCAAGAGACTTTTTTGTAGGTATTAGGTCATTACACGTATGTACCGAATTTCGTGCACGTACGTGGAACGTTGCAGGAGGCGCACTCCGTTGAACTTTTATAGGTGGCGCTATCGAGCCATTTTGCCCCGTCCAATTCTGAAACCTATATCAGATGTAAATTTTCGCCAGTTCTGACGCGTGTGCAAAGTTTCGTGAGTTTTCGCGCATGTTTAGGCCCTCAAAAATGCAATTCAATGCGGAGAAGAATAATAATAATAATTAAAGCTGCAAGCAGCGATGAAAAGGGCCCTCGCACCCCTGCCACCGCCACCCGGCACCTTTAGGAAAGGCCTTAAGATTACACTCACCAAATTTGAAGAGGATCAGATCAAAACTGTAGGAGGAGTTTGTTAAAGTACAACATCAGGAAATGGCAAAAACTGCCCAAAATCTGACAGGAAGTTCAAAATAACTGACTTCCTGTTGTGTTTAGGGCTATGCTCCAAGAGACTTTTTTGTAGGTATTGGGTCTTTACATGTGTGTACCAAATTTCATACCTGTACGTGAAACGTCGAGCCGGGGCAAAATGTAGGGGCAATAAGTAAGCCATTTTGCCCCACCCAATTTTTAAAACCACATCACACGTAAATTGTCACCACTTCTGAAGCGTGTGCAAAGTTTCATGATTTTTCGAGCACGTTTTGTATTTGCCACACTTCCTGCTACCAGCAGGTGGTGCTATTGCTATAATCATAATGAGCATTGGCATGTGTTCAGGACAGGAGTCTTATCAAACATGTGAAGTTTGTGGCAGATTGAAAATTGTATGCCTGAGTTACTGCAGGCTGTCTGTGGTTGCCTAGCAACATCAGAACTGCAAGCAACATTAATATTGAACTTATCTGATCATGCATATATCACCAAAAGGCCGAAATTGGGTGAACTAGTGCAAAAAATGCCCGTGCAAAATCAGTTTTTGTGTGTGTTTTCAGTAATTGTTGGTTTGGTGTGTGCTCATTGTTACAATTACACAGCAAAAGTTCAGTGACATTTTTATTTGTGCATGGTAAAAAGCACACAGTGAACTCCGAGAAAACGCTATGCTTGAGCAAACAGTTTGTGAATAGGCAACTACAAATGATGCCCGTGAAAGAGACTGTGAACGCATTGAATAGGATATGTTTAGTTGGTGAATAGCATAGGCTATTATTACACAGTAGCGACAACGTTAAGCGCACCAGAATGAAATATAATATTCAGAAGTAAACACTAACAGCATAGCTGACATACAGATTCAGTTTACATCCACAAATGAATAAGCACCTCGATTCAGGGAGCAGTGCAAAGTGCCCGTGCAAAATCAGTTTTTGTGAGCTGATCGCCGTCAAAAAAGTTCAGGAGATATTTCTTGCGATGGCAATATGATCAAAAATAACTTTATATTGATTCAATGGATTAATAGCATTTTGAAAAAAAAAAAAAAAGTCATGAATTTATTGCATTTTTGGGAAAAAATAATCCGTTTTTATAATAAATCTTAAAAAATTCAAATCCAGATTTTGATTTTCAATGTTGTTATAACCTAAAGATTCTATGTGAAAGTTTGAAACAGAAAATAGTGGTTTTCACACATTTAGTGGTTATCTCACATTCGAGAGATATGCGAATAACACACAGACAGACAGACGGACGTTTCTGTAATTTATAGATAGATGGATTTATCACGTTCGGGAACCAAACTATAATATTCAGAAGTAAACAGTGTAGCTGACTGAGTGTTTATGTCAGAATGTTTATTTTTAAACCACAGCCTTCTTGGGGCTTCTTTGACCGATACAACTCTCTAATGTCAGAATGTTTATTTTTAAACCACAACCTTCTAAAAATGATATATTTAACGATATCTTTTGCATTTCTCATCCAAACAATGTCAAACTTGGCACTGCACTTACTCGTGCCCGTGGCGAGACACCTGTCGAGTTTGAAATCAATCGGACTAACGGTTCGAGAGATATGCGAGGAACAGACACACACACACACAGACAGACAGACAGACAGACGTTCCTGTAATTTATAGATAGATGTTTGTCAGGCCGCCGAGGGCACACCCTTCGACGAAAACTCTAGATCTTCGCAATTTAACGTCACAAAGGCCTTAAGATTACACTCACCAAATTTGAAGAGTATCGGATCAAATCTGTAGGAGGAGTTCGTTAAAGTACAACATCAGGAAATTACGAAAAATGCCCAAAATCCAGGAGGAAGTTCAAAATAGCTCACTTCCTGTTGTGTTTAGGGCTATGCTCCAAGAGACTTTTCTGTAGGTATTGGGTCATTACATGTATGTACCAAATTTCATACCTGTACGTGAAACCAGGAGCCGGGGCAAAATGTGGGGGCAATAATTTACCGAATTTGCCCCCCCCAATTCTGAAAACCATATCACACGTAAATTTTCACCACTTCTGAAGCGTGTGCAAAGTTTCATGAGTTTTCGAGCATGTTTAGGCCCTCTAAAAAGCGATTCACTTTGGAGAAGAAGAATAATAATAAACGGAGCAAAAACAATAGGGTCCTCTCACCATCGGTGCTCGGGCCCTAATAATTAAAGCTGCAAGCAGCGATGAAAAGGGCCCTCGCACCCCTGCCACCGCCACCCGGCACCTTTAGGAAAGGCCTTAAGATTACACTCACCAAATTTGAAGAGGATCAGATCAAAACTGTAGGAGTTTGTTAAAGTACAACATCAGGAAATGGCAAAAACTGCCCAAAATCTGACAGGAAGTTCAAAATAACTGACTTCCTGTTGTGTTTAGGGCTATGCTCCAAGAGACTTTTTTGTAGGTATTGGGTCTTTACATGTGTGTACCAAATTTCATACCTGTACGTGAAACGTCGAGCCGGGGCAAAATGTAGGGGCAATAAGTAAGCCATTTTGCCCCACCCAATTTTTAAAACCACATCACACGTAAATTGTCACCACTTCTGAAGCGTGTGCAAAGTTTCATGATTTTTCGAGCACGTTTTGTATTTGCCACACTTCCTGCTACCAGCAGGTGGTGCTATTGCTATAATCATAATGAGCATTGGCATGTGTTCAGGACAGGACTCTTATCAAACATGTGAAGTTTGTGGCAGATTGAAAATTGTATGCCTGAGTTACTGCAGGCTGTCTGTGGTTGCCTAGCAACATCAGAACTGCAAGCAACATTAATATTGAACTTATCTGATCATGCATATATCACCAAAAGGCCGAAATTGGGTGAACTAGTGCAAAAAATGCCCGTGCAAAATCAGTTTTTGTGTGTGTTTTTAGTAATTGTTGGTTTGGTGTGTGCTCATTGTTACAATTACACAGCAAAAGTTCAGTGACATTTTTATTTGTGCATGGTAAAAAGCACACAGTGAACTCCGAGAAAACGCTATGCTTGAGCAAACAGTTTGTGAATAGGCAACTACAAATGATGCCCGTGAAAGAGACTGTGAACGCATTGAATAGGATATGTTTAGTTGGTGAATAGCATAGGCTACTATTACACAGTAGCGACAACGTTAAGCGCACCAGAATGAAATATAATATTCAGAAGTAAACACTAACAGCATAGCTGACTTACAGATTCAGTTTACATCCACAAATGAATAAGCACCTCGATTCAGGGAGCAGTGCAAAGTGCCCGTGCAAAATCAGTTTTTGTGAGCTGATCGCCGTCAAAAAAGTTCAGGAGATATTTCTTGCGATGGCAATATGATCAAAAATAACTTTATATTGATTCAATGGATTAATAGCATTTAAAAAAAAAAAAAAAAAGTCATGAATTTATTGCATTTTTGGGAAAAAATAATCCGTTTTTATAATAAATCTTAAAAAATTCAAATCCAGATTTTGATTTTCAATGTTGTTATAACCTAAAGATGCTATGTGAAAGTTTGAAACAGAAAATAGTGGTTTTCACACATTTAGTGGTTATCTCACATTCGAGAGATATGCGAATAACACACAGACAGACAGACGGACGTTTCTGTAATTTATAGATAGATGGATTTATCACGTTCGGGAACCAAACTATAATATTCAGAAGTAAACAGTGTAGCTGACTGAGTGTTTATGTCAGAATGTTTATTTTTAAACCACAGCCTTCTTGGGGCTTCTTTGACCGATACAACTCTCTAATGTCAGAATGTTTATTTTTAAACCACAACCTTCTAAAAATGATATATTTAACGATATCTTTTGCATTTCTCATCCAAACAATGTCAAACTTGGCACTGCACTTACTCGTGCCCGTGGCAAGACACCTGTCGAGTTTGAAATCAATCGGACTAACGGTTCGAGAGATATGCGAGGAACAGACACACACACACACAGACAGACAGACAGACAGACGTTCCTGTAATTTATAGATAGATGTTTGTCAGGCCGCCGAGGGCACACCCTTCGACGAAAACTCTAGATCTTCGCAATTTAACGTCACAAAGGCCTTAAGATTACACTCACCAAATTTGAAGAGTATCAGATCAAATCTGTAGGAGGAGTTCGTTAAAGTACAACATCAGGAAATTACGAAAAATGCCCAAAATCCAGGAGGAAGTTCAAAATAGCTCACTTCCTGTTGTGTTTAGGGCTATGCTCCAAGAGACTTTTCTGTAGGTATTGGGTCATTACATGTATGTACCAAATTTCATACCTGTACGTGAAACCAGGAGCCGGGGCAAAATGTGGGGGCAATAATTTACCGAATTTGCCCCCCCCAATTCTGAAAACCATATCACACGTAAATTTTCACCACTTCTGAAGCGTGTGCAAAGTTTCATGAGTTTTCGAGCATGTTTAGGCCCTCTAAAAAGCGATTCACTTTGGAGAAGAAGAATAATAATAAACGGAGCAAAAACAATAGGGTCCTCTCACCATCGGTGCTCGGGCCCTAATTAAAGCTGCAAGCAGCGATGAAAAGGGCCCTCGCACCCCTGCCACCGCCACCCGGCACCTTTAGGAAAGGCCTTAAGATTACACTCACCAAATTTGAAGAGGATCAGATCAAAACTGTAGGAGGAGTTTGTTAAAGTACAACATCAGGAAATGGCAAAAACTGCCCAAAATCTGACAGGAAGTTCAAAATAACTGACTTCCTGTTGTGTTTAGGGCTATTCTCCAAGAGACTTTTTTGTAGGTATTGGGTCTTTACATGTGTGTACCAAATTTCATACCTGTACGTGAAACGTCGAGCCGGGGCAAAATGTAGGGGCAATAAGTAAGCCATTTTGCCCCACCCAATTTTTAAAACCACATCACACGTAAATTGTCACCACTTCTGAAGCGTGTGCAAAGTTTCATGATTTTTCGAGCACGTTTTGTATTTGCCACACTTCCTGCTACCAGCAGGTGGCGCTATTGCTATAATCATAATGAGCATTGGCATGTGTTCAGGACAGGACTCTTATCAAACATGTGAAGTTTGGGGCAAATTGAAAATTGTATGCCTGAGTTACTGCAGGCTGTCTGTGGTTGCCTAGCAACATCAGAACTGCAAGCAACATTAATATTGAACTTATCTGATCATGCATATATCACCAAAAGGCCGAAATTGGGTGAACTAGTGCAAAAAATGCCCGTGCAAAATCAGTTTTTGTGTGTGTTTTTAGTAATTGTTGGTTTGGTGTGTGCTCATTGTTACAATTACACAGCAAAAGTTCAGTGACATTTTTATTTGTGCATGGTAAAAAGCACACAGTGAACTCCGAGAAAACGCTATGCTTGAGCAAACAGTTTGTGAATAGGCAACTACAAATGATGCCCGTGAAAGAGACTGTGAACGCATTGAATAGGATATGTTTAGTTGGTGAATAGCATAGGCTACTATTACACAGTAGCGACAACGTTAAGCGCACCAGAATGAAATATAATATTCAGAAGTAAACACTAACAGCATAGCTGACTTACAGATTCAGTTTACATCCACAAATGAATAAGCACCTCGATTCAGGGAGCAGTGCAAAGTGCCCGTGCAAAATCAGTTTTTGTGAGCTGATCGCCGTCAAAAAAGTTCAGGAGATATTTCTTGCGATGGCAATATGATCAAAAATAACTTTATATTGATTCAATGGATTAATAGCATTTTGAAAAAAAAAAAAAAAAGTCATGAATTTATTGCATTTTTGGGAAAAAATAATCCGTTTTTATAATAAATCTTAAAAAATTCAAATCCAGATTTTGATTTTCAATGTTGTTATAACCTAAAGATGCTATGTGAAAGTTTGAAACAGAAAATAGTGGTTTTCACACATTTAGTGGTTATCTCACATTCGAGAGATATGCGAATAACACACAGACAGACAGACGGACGTTTCTGTAATTTATAGATAGATGGATTTATCACGTTCGGGAACCAAACTATAATATTCAGAAGTAAACAGTGTAGCTGACTGAGTGTTTATGTCAGAATGTTTATTTTTAAACCACAACCTTCTTGGGGCTTCTTTGACCGATACAACTCTCTAATGTCAGAATGTTTATTTTTAAACCACAACCTTCTAAAAATGATATATTTAACGATATCTTTTGCATTTCTCATCCAAACAATGTCAAACTTGGCACTGCACTTACTCGTGCCCGTGGCAAGACACCTGTCGAGTTTGAAATCAATCGGACTAACGGTTTGAGAGATATGCGAGGAACAGACACACACACACACAGACAGACAGACAGACAGACGTTCCTGTAATTTATAGATAGATGTTTGTCAGGCCGCCGAGGGCACACCCTTCGACGAAAACTCTAGATCTTCGCAATTTAACGTCACAAAGGCCTTAAGATTACACTCACCAAATTTGAAGAGGATCAGATCAAATCTGTAGGAGGAGTTCGTTAAAGTACAACATCAGGAAATTATGAAAAATGCCCAAAATCTAGGAGGAAGTTCAAAATAGCTCACTTCCTGTTGTGTTTAGGGCTATGCTCCAAGAGACTTTTCTGTAGGTATTGGGTCATTACATGTATGTACCAAATTTCATACCTGTACGTGAAACCAGGAGCCGGGGCAAAATGTGGGGGCAATAATTTACCGAATTTGCCCCCCCCAATTCTGAAAACCATATCACACGTAAATTTTCACCACTTCTGAAGCGTGTGCAAAGTTTCATGAGTTTTCGAGCATGTTTAGGCCCTCTAAAAAGCGATTCACTTTGGAGAAGAAGAATAATAATAAACGGAGCAAAAACAATAGGGTCCTCTCACCATCGGTGCTCGGGCCCTAATAAACAGAGCAATTCCAAGAGGGTCCTCACACCATCGGTGCTCGGGCCCTAATAAGATATATTAAAATAGAAAACAGTTATTTTAAATTGTAACATAAGAGACTTTTTAAATATGAAATATTAAGAAAAATCTCACAGACCCCAAAGTTTTGAATGTTAGTGTACTTACTACTAGTAGGATACGTTAGTGTACGTATCCTACTAAAGTTCTAGGTGTTTAATTATGTCTTTAGAAGGCTTTTTGGCCATAGGAGTGTAAATAATCATTACTTTGAGCGGACAGTCTGTTCCCATTTATTCACAATGAGCTCTTCTGCTCTGTTCCCAGTACTGCCAAGTTTGTTGAATCATTAACAAGGAACCTCAATCCCAGCCCTCTCTCTCACACTCATACATAAACTCTTGCACAATACGACTGATATAATGATGCACAGTAATGACACCAATTAATGTAGTTCGATAGGTTGCAAGAGAGTCATACTTGCTTTGCATTTTTCAGGATAAATGACAGAATCCCACTGGGGGAAAAAACACTTGTATTTAATGTGTCCGGATTATACTGTAATGGTGCTCAAAATAAAGCCATTTTAAATGAGTGTCAGCGCTGAGAGTCCTCATCCGTTTTAAAAAGCCTGGCTGTTAGCAGAAACAAACACTAGTCTCTCGTAGCAACATGAATCAGAGAGGAAAAGACCTCTCAAATATCCCATTACCACACCCACAGCCACTCATGACTGAATTATATGCCTTGCGGTGCTCTACAGTTGCAGACAACTGAGCGTAGTTTTGAAAAATCAAACCCACCTTATGACTATTTCGTGATTACATTGTTCTCAGTGCTGAAAATTGTTTGACTGTTGGGTTTTCATGGTTTATGGGAACTTTCCATAGACATAAAGATTACTTTCAGCATTTTTACATGTTCAAAAAACATCACTTCAGATATATTTCAATCTTTGTGAGGACATTTTGGCCCCTTCATGTTGGGATTACTTGAACCACACACACACAGAACACGAAACACCCTGGTCATAGTATTTTAAAGTAGTATTATATATATTTTTTTTATTAAATAAAATATGTATATTTATTTTATTTATTTATTTCCCCCCACTCTTGTATAGGACTATGTCGACACAGAAATGCTGCTCTCCAGGGCCAATGTTGACCAGAAGGCTTTGCTCTCCTACGCTAGAGAGGCAGCAGATTTCTCTACCAATCAGCAGCTTCCTAAACTGGATTTTGCCATCAACCACTACGGCCAACCCGATGTCGCCATGTTTGACTTCACCTGTATGTATGCCTCCGAAAATGCAGCGCTCGTCCGCCAGCGCAATGGCCATAAGCTGCTAGTAGCCCTGGTGGGGGACAGCCTTCTAGAGGTGAGTGGAAAACCCATGTGGGTGAGAGAAATAAGGCTATCTTCTTGTAAGGTAGTTTGTTATTTGTTATAACCTACATTAATAGAACCAGATGGTGTTTTTCCATGAAGTACCACAAAATTGGCTTTTGCTCTTCTCCAATGGCTTCCTTTGACAAATTTCAA
This sequence comes from Squalius cephalus, assembly GCF_949319135.1. Taxonomy (NCBI): domain Eukaryota; kingdom Metazoa; phylum Chordata; class Actinopteri; order Cypriniformes; family Leuciscidae; genus Squalius; species Squalius cephalus. Next base: position 15,137,032 of record NC_137127.1, on the reverse strand, counting down.
CTTCTGAAAATACATTTTCTCACATAAATCTGAAACCACCACTTTAGAATCTGTGGTAATGAAAGCATTACTTTAAAACATCACACACAGTTAAACTATCTAGACTGTGGCGGTGAGGGTAGTTTTTCCATTATATTCCAAACAGAAGGTGACTGATTTCTAATATGAATTTTACAGCCACTCATTTATCACTCTTAGTGTATGAGGAACAAGTTGACTGATGGAAATGTGGTGTTTTTTTGTGTTTAGCCATTTTGGCCAATGGGCACTGGAATAGCAAGAGGTTTCTTGGCAGGCATGGATGCAGCGTGGATGGTGCGTAGTTGGGCTAATGGAAGCTCCCCTCTGGAGGTCCTGGCTGAACGGTAAGACAGATTTTATGTTCAGAACAGAAAGCTAGGGGGCTGCTTACAGCATGCTGTGCAGTATATACTACTCCAACCATATAAACCCCCCCTGTGGTGAAAATCAAGTTTTGAATGGTGTTGTATGTCTATGTGGTGTTTTATTATGCTTTAAGACAAACCATGTGCAAAGTCATCAGTCAAAAACACCATTGCTGATTATTTTCTCCTGAAACCTGCATTGTACCAAAGACAGTCTCAAAAACGTGGTTTCAAACCACCGCTGTTTTCTACATCACAAATATGTAACCAATCCTGTCAACGTGCGGGGCGGGGCTTTTCCACAGTGAGCACAAGAACACCTATAATCTTGTATGTAATGCAATATAGCTGGTTAATTATGTATATGATGTATATTACAATGTTATGATAAACTAAATGCCTTTCTCCACGGACTTTCTATGATGTTCAAAGCGTTTCTAAGGATGCTGATATCTGAAGTCAGCTGTCTGACTCTGAGATGACCAATGGGAACATGATTTGTGTAACATTAGCAACACATTGTTAGCCGTTTGATAATATAGTCGAGCCAAAGGCTTATTCTATCTATTATCGTTTTGTGTCCGATGTTGTAGAGAGCAAAACATAAAATGTATTACCATTCTGATAGGTCGACTTGAATTGACCCTGTATAATTCACTCTTCGTCGTTGTCTTCTCAATCATTTTCTGATTCAAACATACATGGCTGAATTTAACCAATATTTCCAATGACCAATATTGAGTGGATCAGGTAGTCTGAGCAGGTGTGATTGAGTGGAGGCGGGGACTAATTTGCATATTCATGAGTTCATGAAGTCCTTTGGTTGTCACATGACCTCACTGTGTTGCTTGTTTTATTTAGCGAATCACATCGAGTTATAATAATGGGAATAATTTCTTTTTTTTTTCTTTTTTTTTTTTTTTGCATTTTAATTCGATTTGTGAACTTTTGACAGTCTGTGTAAATAATGAGAAGAAATTAAAATTTGCTCTTGATATAGCTACATTTTTCACTCTGGAAATGAAAGGTCTTGGTGAATTTATTGCATTGTGAGAAATCATGTATTGTAATCTCGTGAAGTGTGAAAAGTGGGGAACACAACTGCATGACACAAAATCACAAAAATGTAAATGCTAGTTTTTCCAGCCCTATATAGCCGGGAAAACATTGTGAAAATGTGACTGTTTGGTTTAAATGATGATTCCTCTTGAAGAAAGTCACATTGTACACCATTTCACAGTTCATACACAAATAGAGATGTTGAATATCAAAAAAGCCTTTACTGCATACTATAAAAATAATATGAGTAATATGGTGTTATGCCATACCAAAAACATCCAGAGTGATATACTGCTGCTGCAGAGCACTTATGATGAGGTTGACAGTGATTGTCTTCAAACTGAGCAGTAAACAGCTCAAGCCCTCACAGGCTGTCATTTACTGTTACTTTTCTCCCTGCACTGTTATTTTGCTGCATATGGCAGGGTAAGTCACAGTGGTAAAGCACTTTTCTACTTGTATGCAATAAGCAGCATGTTTGTGGGGAAGCAAAAGTGTTTTGCGAGCGAGTAGCCTGCATGATGTCTCTAGGGTCTCATCTTGAGACATCATCACTAATGGGACTAATGCCAAGATTAAGGGAATTTGGGTGTGATATCATGCTGTGTAGTAATCATGACCACTGCTCCCTTGGGTTTCAGGGAAAGTGTCTATCGACTGCTGCCACAGACGACACCAGAGAATGTGAGTAAGAACTTTAGCCGCTACAGCGTTGACCCAGCTACACGGTACCCCAACATCAGCCTTCACCAAGTGAGACCCAACCAGGTGGGTTTTTGCACAGTTTAAACATCAGTCTACTTTTAAACCAACAATACTGTACTAGTTGATATTTGGCCATTTTAAGATGGTCGCCATCATCCAAAGATCACACACATTCCCCTTTTGTCAGTTTCAAAAATTTGCTGACAGGCTTTGGCAATGGATAATCAATAGAGCTGTTTAATATATTGGCAGAATTGGCAACATATGGGTTATTGTCCAGTATTAGTTTTTTTTTATTATTACTATTATTATTGATATGTGTCAGTTATAATTGGATAAATATAATCGGTTTTGGATATTTAGGGTGTGTTCACACTTGTACTTCAGTTCGCTTCGTCCGAACCAAAAAAATAAGCCTTTAGTCCTGGTCCGATTAGCCTTCAGATTGGCATTTTTATCACCGAACATAAAGCCATAGGGATATGTTCACAACCTGATTGGTCGACTTTTATGACGTATTGCCTATTTTGAAATGGAACTTACCGAACATTCAAAATAATGCTGTGTGCTGGGATAAATGCGCTCGTTGCATTTATGTGTGTGCGTAGCCTGCATATGATGGTATTTTGACGAGCTGAGAACTCACGAAGAGCTTATAAAATGTGTAAAGGAGTCAAAACACACACAAACGATCTGCTGCGAGGAGACGCGGTTCTGGTGCTTGTAAGGCAAACTATGATGAGAAAAAAAAATGATATGCATGAGGATTCTGTCCTTTTTTAGGGTCTTGTCTTCCTGTTTTTGGTTTGTTTACATGTCTTTGGTCCGTGTTGCGTTCATATTTCCGTCGAACCACACCAGAGTTCGTTTGTAAGTGGACCGAGACCCATCTTTTCAGCGGTCTCGGTCCGCTTATTTGGTGCACACCAGGGTTCCGATGGCAGCTCTCAGACTTGTTCAAATAAACTGCACTGAGCAATTGCACCAGGGTTCGTTTTAATTGAACCAAACATGCCAAGTGTGAACACGCCCTTAGTTGTGAATGATCATTTATCCACTTATTTCACATTTGCCACTCTTTTAAAGTTAATATTTAAAACAATTTCAGATTTTATTTTAATTTATAATATGGATTTACGTTTATAATTTGTGTTAAATATTTATTTTAATAATTAACACTTAAATGTAATATTTAGAAAATCCCATAATAATGAATACATTATAAATTGACTTGATTGTAGATTTATAATTATTTAAATGTATTGACAAAGTATTGATTTTTTTTTTATATTGTCCATTTTATCAGTTATTGGCTATAACATAAAAACAAATGAAGGCTTATTTGCAATGGCCAGAGGGAGTGCATCCCCAAAAATAACTTCTATTTTCAGATTATTTTACTGGCTTTTGAGTAGGGCTGCAACTAACGATTATTTTGATAATCGATTAATCTGTTGATAATAAAAATTATTATATATTAACAACCTTTTTAATTTTTAACAACCTAAATCAATTATTTTAAACAATGTTATTCCACATCCTACACAATGCTGTTCTCCAAACAATGTGTAATATAAATGATGAAAACAAATGAAAACAAATATTGTGAATGTATCTATGTAGGCTATGCTGTGCATAAGCAAAAAAGGGTTAAAATACAAACATTACATTCTACACCTATCAATTGATTGCTTACTATTTTAAAGCAGAACTTAAAATGACAATTAAAAATGAGCAAAAATAAACACAAAAAATGTTAACTTGTATGAGGAACACTCGTCTGAACATAGTAATTATATTACATTAATGGGCTATTCCAACAATAGTGCATTTACTGTTACTGCATTTACAGATGTAGAATTTTAAACCTATAACTTAATTTTAAAAATAGTTTTTTTTAGCAAAATATATATTTTAGTTAGAATTATTATGTTCCTATTCTACTGCACTCCATCTGTTTGATGCATATGCGCCCACCAGCTCTCATTCATTGAACACTGAAGTTTAACAAGACACTTGTTGTCAGAATATGCTAAATGGAAATGCTTGTGGGACTTTCTGACATTTACAGATAAGGATATATCCATAAAATTTAAGTTATGCGCTGAAGAAAACACGTGTCAGATGCTTTAAACAGCACACGCATCTGTCAAAGACCAACAGTGCAAGACGTGGTTAATGTGTTTGAACGCTTGTAAGTATAAATATATTCTCATCTTTTGGACAACTGGATCATGTACTTAAACTGCAGCTGTGTCCTCTGCTGTTTTCCATATGCGTTTTGTTCAAAGAAATGTGTTATTCACAACTGGGACTAATCAATTGTTGATTATTTTCATTATCGCTAATAATCTATTTTATCATTAGTTGTTACAGCCCTACTTCTGAGTAAATATTGTGTTTACATTTTTTTTATGTATATATTGGCATTAAATCAGCCATCTACCACCCTGCTCTCTAGGTAATGGCATCAGCCATTGCAACAAAAAAATAAAGGTTGACCACTATTTATTATTATTAAATGATATTGGATCGCTTGGATAATGGTGGCCCTCGTAAGAAATAAACATGAGCACTAATACTATAATTGTCCACAGGTACGGCATCTGTTGGACACTGGAGAAACCAGGGATTTGCGTGTTGACATGGAGAATGTGGTTAACTCTTCAACTCCTAAGCTCACAAGAAATGGTGGGTAGATTTAGTGTCACATTAGTATTGCACATCAGCTGTGGTTAAATTGTTTTTCCATACATTTATTTAGCCTTTTCACCCTTCATGTTGGATGGTGTCAAAAGTAAATGTGTATAACTTGATTTATTCTCCTCCTAGAAATTCTGCTTGAGAAGCAATTGCAAGGTAATTTTGCGGGCGACTGATCTGAATGCATGACATTCTACAGGCTTTTCAAAAAGCTTTGTGCAGTTTATTGTATGAAAAGAGTAGCCTAACTCTGACATGGAATGGAAAAGTGTCTTTCGAGCGCTATAGAATTAAACAACTATGCACTAACATATTTGTGGATTTTCACAAACTTAGAACTACTGCTAGTGTCGTCGATGTCTTGAATGTTTCATAACCACTCTAAAGGGAATGAAATGCACCATGAAAGTTCTTCAGGCCCTGCTCTGGTTATGTGACTAACTCCGATCCGATTGGATGTCGGCGCATACCATTATTGAATATGCATATTCTTGCTTCAGAGGCGCGTGCTGACTTTGCTTACTTCCCATCAGAGTCCATCGTGCGCTCCAGTAAGCTGCTGAACTGGTGTCAGAGGCAGACGGAGGGATACCGAGGTGTCAGTGTGTCTGATCTCACCACGTCCTGGAAGAGTGGCTTGGCGTTGTGTGCGCTCATCCACCGATACAGACCAGACCTCATGTAAGTGCAGTATGCCACATGCTGATCCCAAAAAATGCTCTGTGTTATTATGGTTCTATATTTAGAGATGCAGGACTGGAGGACAAACACTGCAGCAGAGAATCAGAAATCCAGTTCATACGAAGAATAGCATAACTTGTTTTTGAGAGGACGTGTAAGTCATATGCCCCCGCAGTGTGAGAAGACAGGAGATCAAGGCAAAGTTAAAAAGAAAAATGTTTGCCGTTTTTAGAGAGTTATGAGTTTTTGTTGTATGAATGAGCTTTGGACTATCATCATAAAAGATGCATTCTCTACTGTAGGTTTTTCCTTATTTAAAGGTTTTACACAAACAACTGAATAACACCTATGACAAATGTTTAAAATGATTGGTACTTTTATTCAGCAAGGGTGAACAAAAGTGACTGTAGTAGAGACATTTATAATGTTTTATACATTTTTCTATCATTTGACAATGAAGACGGGAGTAATTCTGAGAATAAATTTAGTCCAGTTTAATCGGATTCACAAATGAATTACACTTTTGAGTGTTTTTTTTTTTAATGAATAGTTTATAAAGATAATTCACCGGTTTGAATCAATCTGAAACCCTGTCCTATATTTGTTTCTATATATAAGCAAAATGGACATTTACTACTGAGGTATAGTCAAATTAATAAGAATCAAAATTGGAATCGAATCAAATTCGAGAACTTGTTAATCAGAATCAAATCAGTCTAAAAAAATCTGTATCAATACCCAGCCCTGTTTTATAATAGGAGACAGAGAAAAACATATTAGTCAAAAACTAGACACAAAACAAAAGATTCAATGAGCCAAAGATTCAACCACTTTGCTGTTAAGCTGCAGAATATGAGTCAGCATTGATATGGTCTTTGATAATAATAATACTCAAATGTTTCTTCACCTGTGGCAGTTCATTTGTCTTCACCTCGTTACTTTCAATGAGCTATATATAGCTTTGTTCACCATGTGGTATTTATTTACTTGGCATATTCATCTGTTGAGTACAGCACACTGTAATAAAAGTACATTTGGGTAAGTTGCTCTGTTGCAGAAAGGCAGAAACTGTAGTTATTCTTTCACTGGGGTCTGTTATGTAGAGCAGCTGAAAGCCTCATTAGCCTTTGAGACGTACATTAGCATTATCATAACTCTCTCCATTAGAGCAGATGCTGAATGACCTTTAAAAGCTTTTGCTCATGAGCTGTTTGTTATAGTCAGCTAAACTAGTCTGCATTTTTGTTTTTAGGCAGCATTAGTGGAATTCTCTGAGGAGTATACTGTACTCCAACAATTGCCTTCCTCGCTAGCTCTCCAGACACTTATGCAGTGTATTAGTTCAGTTTTGTGAAATATTACAGTTTAAATTTTCTATTTCAATATATTTAAAGATTCCTGTGGTGTTGAAGCAAAATTTTCAGCAGCCATTGCTCTAGTCTTCAGTGTCACATGATCCTTCAGAAATCATTCTAATAAGAAATGTTTCCTGAGCACCAAATCAGCAATCTTGAAAACAGTTGTGCTGGTTAGTATTTTGTGAAAACCACTTTTTCTTTCAGTTTACAGTATATTCAACCACATTTATTTGAAATAGAAATCTTTTTTAACGTTATAAATGTCTTTTGTCACTTTTGTTTAATTTAATGTGTCCTTGCGGACAATAATTTCTTAAAGTTTGACTGACTCCAAACTTTGATTGGTATGTCAGTTTGATGGTTTGACGTGGATGTTTTCACTTTTAAATCAAGTAGTAGTTCTTAGCTAAAAGCGGTTTCTGTTTCTGTTCTAAAAGCGTTCATTCTAACAGTTTCAATGACGTTTGCCATTTTGACGCAGTATGAGCAATACAGACTGTTGGGAATGCAGCAAATGCAGATTCATCTTCACAGTTTAACCAAAGTCCCTTTAAGGCAAGTCATTTCACCTGGCGGCCATCTTTGAAATGCCTCTCAGCTATTCCAGTCATGCAAGAACAGCTCCTATCTCTTTGAATGGGGAAACGTCAAATATCTATAGCAACCAGAGCTTCAAAAGGCAGACGCAATGACTTTACCTATTGCCGATTGGCTCTTATATTTATTCCGACCATATAACGCGTTTTACTTTCTCCCATTCATAGTAATATGAATTCACCGTCTTTATATATCTAAAGTCTTTGATTTAAAACAATGCTGTCGACAGAAGTTGGACTCCATACAGTGAAGCTCATGTGTTGGATGCCGCAACCAAGTAATATCGACTATACTAACTTTACAATCTCCTGCAACTGATTCACTGTCATTGTGAACAGCCCTTGAAAATAATATTTAGCAGATGTTCTTGTGACCTGTATGATAAAAAAAAATTGTAAATCTGCTTTCTGATTCTGCTCTTCTTTTTTTTATCTTGTTTCAGTGGTTTTAAATAACTTTTTAGCACTTGTCTACAGTCGTACAACTTGCTTATGAACACGATTATGATATATGAAGATGTTTCTCAGTTGTGATGTTTTATAATTATAGTGACTTTGACTCGCTGGATGAGAAAGACGTGGAGAAGAACAACCAGATGGCTTTTGACGTGGCAGAAAAGGAGTTTGGAATTTCTCCCATCATGACCGGGAAGGAGATGTCTAGTGTGGTGGAGCCTGACAAGCTCTCCATGGTGATGTACCTCAGCCAGTTCTATGAAATGTTCAAGGACACTGTGCCACCTGGTGGTGAGTTGTTGTTCTACAATTTTGCATCCAGAGAAAATTGTAAAACCAAAAAGGAATGTTGCGACATTATGCTAATAATTATGCTTTTTCCTAGGATGCAATTCCTTGATGTATTGTAGTAGTTTATTATTCATGTTTTTTTCTTTCTTTTTTTTCTTTTTCTTTCAGAAAACCACAATATGAGCCCTGAGGAGAAGGCTGCGTTGATTGCCAGCACTAAATCACCCATCTCATTCCTCAGTAAACTGGGTCAAAGCATCGCCATCTCCCGCAAACGAAACCCCAAGGTAGTCAACTTTCTTTTTGATACTGCAGAATTATTTGATTATTGCATACCTGCAAACTAGTTACTTTTCGGCGAAATTTGAATCTGAAATTGCAAGCACAATAAACCTCACAATAATAATTAGAAATGGGCTAATTTCCCATAGACTTGAGTGAGACCATAGATGTCTCGCCAGCTTTCGCAATCTTTTTTGGTGCTCTTTAATGTGGTTTGCCTCAGTTCAAGCAAGCAGTAGCGTGGAGCTTACGTGAACCAATCATCTCTTCGGCTTTACAGCACAAAATAAATATGAATGTACATCAGAAAGTATGTTGAAAGATATGGTACAGCTTACTGAAATCTGTATCACGTGTACGACAATGTACGTCAAATTTGCCTCAGAAAAGTCATTCAAGGCAAGGCAAGGCAAGGCAAGGCAAGGCAAGGCAAGGCAAGGCAAGGCAAGGCAACCAACTGAGGTTCTCTGTATAGTTTACAGCATTTGTTGAGAGATTTTTTTTTATTTGAGGAAATTTGTACTGTTCATGATCGGCCCCAAATTAAACAATATCGAATCAAATTGAATTGAAATCGTGTCAATGCCCAACGCTAGTGTCAACTTTTTTTTTTTTTTGCAAATGTCTTTTCCCTTTATTTTCTTGTCAGAGTGCACCAGGATGCTTCATTTACATGTTAAAATCACAAAACTGTTCTCCTACAATGATTTAATTAGTAAACATGTCTCCTTTTTCACCAGTTGTGAGTTTGCTGGTTTGTTATTGTAATCTCAGCATTCAACGTTTCCTCTCAAATCTCACATAGGATAAAAAAGAAAAGGAACTGGATGTACTGGGGAAAAGACGAAAGACCAGCCAGACTGGACAGTCAGAGGATGTAAGGCCATAACTTACTGGATCAATGGATTTGCAACATATTGCCTTGTGTATGTACATATCTAAATCTTTTCGTTCCTGTTCTCCAACATCTCAGGAAGAGCTGCAGAGGGTTAATCGAGACGAAAGGCCCTCTATAGCTACAGCTCTGGCAGAACGTAAAATTGACTCGGCTGCAGCCGCAAACAACAACAACAAAGTGAAGTCAATGGCCACACAGCTGCTAGCGAAGTTTGAGGAGAACGCACCAACGCAGTCTACCGGACTCAAAAGACAGGTGGGTTGGAGCTGCTGCCTAAAATGACTTAGGAAACTTTTCAAACATTTGTGGATTTATAAAATAACGAGTAGGGCTGTTGAAATAAAATTTGAATTTTGAATATTTTCTGATTATATTTCAAATAAAACAACACATTCTAATGCAAAAAAAGGTGCATTTGAATTTCAGGTGTGTGTAAGGCAACTTTATCAGTGGTGCACGAGATGAGATGATGATGTAAGAGCCATTGCGTTTGAATGTTTTTTTTTTTAGCCTATCTGGTTGAGACCACTTGATGTGGCGCTGATGAGTTTTTCATTCAAAACATTGGAGAAATAGAGAAGCTGAATGCGGAGATCTTTGTTATGTTAACACCGCAACCAAGCCGTTCACACAGAACACATCTTCTGCACAGTTTTTTTTTTTCCTGTTTTCTATGTAAACAAGCGCTAGATAGACACCGTTGCACTCATCTCGCAACAGAGAGTCGGATTTTTAGAAAGCCATGTAATGTTAAAAGAAGTTCGACTTTTAAAAAACATGTCTTCAAACTGTTTTTTTTCCCCCATTCCACTGCATCTCATGTTTTTATACGTAAAAAGTACTCTGTGTGATCTGCGCTTCGGCTCTTTGTATTAAACTATGCGTAAATACATTATGCTTTTTTGTTCATAATTGTTTATGCAATTTACAAAATTATATTTGATTTAAACTCTGAACTTCTGTCACCTGATAGAGTTTTGGTTCCTTGCCACTGTTGCCTTGGCTTTTGGCTTGCTTAGTTGGGGACATTTAATATTCAACAATATTATTGATCTGCCTTCAAGGTGGATGATGATGCAATTTTCTTCTATTTTCATCTTACCACTGTGAAGCTGCTTTGATGCAATCTGCATTGTAAAAAGCGCTACATGAATAAAGGTGACTTGACCTTATTTAAATGTTAGTTAAAAGTTATAAACTTGTTTTGTACAGTCAATTAAGTTATTTCATTGTTTGAATAAACAATTTAATGTGCTGAATTCATATTTTGCTCATTGCGCCCTCCTGTGGCCTCAGGAGACAATCCAAAAAGCTTTCCACCCCGGATATCACATTGTAGATCTGCATTGCTTTTGCAATGCTATTTGAGCGATTTATTTTTGTGGGAAGCACGAAACTCTTAAAAACCCATGTTGTTATGAGGTTTGTTTTAAACAAAGGGAAGAATTTTGTCCTAAACTGCTGCTACTCACTGCTAGAAGTTCTCTGCATGATTACAGAGATTGTTTGAAATGATTAGGTTTATAGAGTAGAATTGATAGGATTCATGCTCTGGTTCATTCTGATGGAGTAACCAGTGACATGAGAGAGGATTTGGGAGCTTTTTATAGGAAGCTAAACCCTTTGTGCTCTGGATCCGTGTGGGGTTGATAACTCTTATCTCCTGGAGCTTTGCAAGATAAGGGTTATCTGTACACTACTGTTCAAAAGTTTTGGGCTCAGTGTAAGATAAAATAAAAATAAAAATAATAATAATACTTTTTTTCAGCAAGGTTGCATTCCATTGATCAAACGTGACAGTAAAGGTTATATATATATATATATATATATATATATATATATATATATATATATATATATATATATATATATATATATATATATATATATATATATATATACCTACATACATACATACATACATACACGTTTTCTGATTAAATAAATACAGCCCTGGTGAGCATATGTGACTTATTTTAATACAATTTTTTTTTTACTGATCACAAACCTTTAAACAGCAGTGCTTTTCTCATGAGTCTATGGTCTCATGCATGGACTGGTTCATTTGTTTGTCTGCTCAATCATCTGTTTCCTTCTACTTCCTGCATGAAAACTGTTAGTTTGAAACAACCTAGTCGCATGATTTCAGTTGTTTTTCTTTACATTTTATTCATGCATGGCACATTACAGGTGTTTTTTCTGCAGTAAATTCAGTCATTTGCTTTCAGATTATATGTGCATTCCTATCTTTATTTCTCATTTCTGTTCTTTTCCGTTCTCTTTCCTCAATCCTATGGATGTTAATGGCTTTGGCACGTTCCCACTTTTCATTGGTCACTTCACCCATCATGTACGTGCTGCTGGTCACAGGGGGACTCTATGCCTAATCTGGGGCTCCTGCTGACCCCCTCTCTGCCCGCCCCCTCTCTGAAAGAGTCAGTGCGGCTGGTTTCAGTCCCTGCATGGAGGAAGGTAAAGAGTGTAGTACATTCCCAGATTCCCATTAACCATTAACACTCTAACTATGCTTGTATTGTTAGTCAGTTTTGTTGAAATGTGTCTTGCATGTTCATTTTTCCTCATTTAATCGAAATGCTTTTTTAAAAGCACGTTTCTTGTCTTTTTGAGTTGATGTAGCCTTATGGATCTTATATTTGACATGAAAAAATTAGGTAAAAAAGACCTAAAAAGATCAAATTGAGGTCAAAAAGATGAGACCATTCTTTTGTAAATTGTAAATAATTTGTAAAACTCTTTATATATACCAAATTAATGTGACAAATTCATTCTGCTCGAGTTTCATGAATTATTGTTGTGCCTTGGTGTCAGTCATTCAGTCATCGAAAATATATCATCCCTCAATACTTTGGTTGTAAAAATGTGACTGCAAGATACTGGAGATTTCCTTCCCATTACAGCTTAGTTTTTTAATTTGCGTTAAAATATATTTATTCCACCGTTCAAAAGTTTGGGGTCAATATGATTTAAGTTTGTTAACGAAGTCTCTAATTCTGACCAAAGCTTGCTCTGTCTGTCCGTCCGTCCGTCCATCCATCCTATAACTAATTTATTCCTATGACGGTAAAGCTGAATCTTCAGCACCATTATTCCAGTCTGTGTCATATGACATTCAAATATGCTGATTTGGTGCTCAAGAAACAATTACCAGTGTTTAAAACGGTTGTGCTAGTTATTTTTGTGGAAACCATGATGCATTTTAGGATTCTTTTATGAATAGAAAGTCTTTACTGTAACTTTTGATCAATTGAATGCATCCTTTCTAAATAAGAATAGTAATTAAAAAACAAATCTTATTGACCCCAAACTTTTGAACATTGGTAATGTAGCTTTTTTTGGTATTTTCATTTGTTTTAATAAGAGAACGGTTCCTGAACTGAAAGCGTGTGCGTGTATGAGAGGAAAGCATGATATGTACCTTGAATTCATGTCTAATGTGTGTATTCAGAGGCGCACACAGTTACAGGAGCAAATGAGTTTCCGCTATAAGGAAAGACTGAAGTGTCAAACTCTCCCCTTCAAACAGGAGCAGGTACAAAGCTGTAGAAAAGACACCCTGCTTTTAAGATTACAATATAGTGTCTCCTGTGTCCTTCCTTGTGTCTCCAAATGTAGTAACCTAGATGATAGACCCATGAGGTGATCATTTATCCCTCTGTGTACTTGTCTGTTGTTGTTAGTTTCCTGTTTGACTAGGTGTGTTCATGTGTTGGAGACCTAGAGGCATATCTTTCCACACTGTACTTTGGTGTTCTTTGCTTTCGTTTCCAGTTTGATTGAGACGAATGTGCCATAAGCTTTGATACTCCTCATTCTCAGATTGTAAAGGTTTAGATGTGGTTTTGATAGCTTTGTTAGACATTCCATGTGCATGGGAGGTCTGTGTGTTTGTTAAATGTTCCTAAGTCTGGTTTGATTATCAGCTGTGTTTTCTGCTTTAATGGGTCACTGTTTGTTTTCTAACACAACATTCCTGTCACTCGTCACTTTGGTTGTGTTTGTGTGTAGTAGGTGATTGGATGTTTGGATGGTATTTTCAGGGTTTTGTTTTTTTTTTCTATCTGAGGAATGTGTGAGAGGTTTTGCATTTGTGAAATATTATTTGAACGGGTTTCTCCTCTCTTGTCTCTCTGAAGGCCAGCAGCGGGACTGAGGTCTTGAGGAGCTGCCCTAAGAAAACCATTCTTCTTTCTTCTTCCTCACCCTCATCTTCCTCATCCTCTTCATCGTTTCTTCCACACACACAGGTGACACACTCCTGTCATCCAGTACTAACCTCAGCGTCTCTCACAGGGGCTGGTTTTCTGATTTTGGTTTTCTGAGTTTTCTGTCCCTTGAGATGAGCTTTTTGTAGGTTTTAAGACTTCAGACTATTTTCACATTTATTATTGCTATTATTAGGGCTGCCACAACCAAAGTTTTTTCTAGTCGACTTGTATTCTTGCTTTTAAGGCAAGTAATACGCGAGTTTTTGTGACGCGCTCCAGTTCACGGAGACCAAGATGGTAGAAAGCACATCCTGCTTGTTTTCTTTATTTTACAAAAGCACGTTTTGTAGACCCTTTACAGTTTCAATTGATGCATTACTCATTAATCTATTTTAAGTTGTTTCCGCTGTTATCAGGAGAAAATACAAGTGATCGCGCCAGCACCTCCATGTCATGCAGTAAGCATGCTAGTACTTTAGCTTCCACACTCCCAATTAACACTCGGATATGCGCATAATAATAGCGCTAATTTATCTAGGTTAACCTTAGAGCGAGCTGCCATGTAAAGTTGTTACTACATACATGTATCAAATGATAAGCCATATTGGATGTCGATGGATGATAGGCAAACGTTTGGATTTCCTGCACCACATACTGTAATTACCACAAGGACCTGCCGTTAACACTCTGTCCCTCACTTCACCACTTCCTGTGGAGTTTTTTTTTTTTGTAATAAAACATATAAAAGTTTAGTTGACTAATCCTCTTCTCGTCGACTATAAGAGGGCAGCCCTAATTATTATTTAATAATAATACATTTCCTTTTTTTCTCAACTTGCTGCTCATGTTGGAGCTATTGCCTAAATGAAATAAAACTACATTTAAAAAAAGACAAAAATAAAAAAAGACAATAAAATGGGTAATAAAAAGACAATGAAACCATTTTTCGTATGACTAGATATGAGTTTTAATAGTTGAGTAGTTTATTTAAATGTTTTCTGATTCGTTTTTGGTAGTTAGTCATTCAAGCATTCGTCAGGCTAGTTGATTTTGGAAATATGTTATTTTGCACACCCCTTCACGTGAACAACTTAATACAGTTTTGTAAGCCAAAAATTGGTCATTTTGTTTTATGGTGCTTGATAAAGTTGATATTGTGTTTTCGTTCGAATTATTTTAATGTAAATAATGGAATGAATCACCATGCATTTGTTTCATTTTTGTTTTAGAAATATAGGGGTGTTACCCTTTTGATAGTTTAGTCTTAGATACTCTAGCTAATGATGGTGGAACTGATTTCTGTTTGTTCTCTGCAGCATAATGTTCATCATTCAGAGATAAACAAGTGCAATGGTGGTAGTGATGAAACCAATGCGATCCAGGATCTTTCAGTCTGTTACAGGGTAACCTTGACAACTGCATGGGGATTTTCATAAAACATTGTCAAAAAATCTTTTTAAGATTTTTGAACTTGTTACATCTTTGATAACTTGCATGCATTTGTGTGTGGAGAACTACTCTTAACTAATTTTGTGGAATAAACACCTGCTATATTTTTCTTTTACAATGCTTTATTTCAAGAGATTCATTTGTTAGCTTTCAGTTTTAAAACTACACAGATTTACAGTTGCAATGAGATATCAAACTCAAGCAATATAGTTTGTGCTTTCATCAGCCTCTCCATTTACAGGAAGATAACCTGCCTAATGTGGACAAGCCAGAGTGCATACATATCCCTAGCATTCAAGAGCGAGCGGAGACTTTAGTTGCTAGGTTTAAAGGCAAGCCTGACAGGAAGGACAAGCCACAGGTAGAGCAATTCAAGAGAAAACAGCATGCTTTTAACTAATGGATGATGATAAACAATATCAGACAGCTTTGGTCAAGAGCACCACCAGGTTAAAGACAATAATGACACTCTGTTTTGATTGCTTTCTTCTTGAGCAACCCTCTATGAACACAGTGAAGTTTGAGTCTCCATTGGCTAGTACATTTTCTTTTCATTTCACTCGCCAGACTTTTTACATGGAATGCAAGAACAATGCAAATGAAAAAAAAAAATTCTATATAAATGTAATAAAAATATACATTTCAAACATTAAGTACAAGTAAACAGTCTTAAATAAAACAACAAATAATCAAACTTAAGGAATAGCACAACTAAACAATAGAACAAAGATTTAGTGCTTTTCAGGTTTTTCAGGTAGATCTAACAGTAGTTAGATTCAGATTAATTAGATTAGATACAGAAAGTAATCAAATGTAAAATAACACTGCATAGTCTTCACTATATAAAGTAAATATAGATGCATCCTTAATGAAATTACAACAGTTCAGTGAAAAGCAGTGAGTGATTTTTGCAGTGAATCTTTTGTTGTTTGATTTACATAAAAAAAAAAACAGCAGTTTAAGACATAATTCACAGATACTGTTACACGTGCATTCTCTTTCTCGACTGTTGGTAAGGCTTAAAAACACATGCAAATAATACACTTGCATGACGATGCAGCACAGGACAATGACAGTTCCATCGACTCTTGGCCATCGGGCAGCCCTTATTGTCGAGCCCTGCATTTAGATCTAGTGCGTCAATTCTCTTTACGTGGCATGTGTAATCCTCTCTCTTTCTCTCAGTGTGTGTGTGTGATGGTGCGACAGAGGGCACTCTCAGCCAAGTGACGGTGTGTAAAGCTCAGCAGGCAATGCAATCATATCTGCGCCTAACTTATATTTTGGCTCTAGTCTAACTCAGTCACAGGCGAGTGAAATCGTACAATGTACTAGCATTGGCTAATTAAAGATTTCTTTTAGTAACCTAGCGTGAAATTTGGCCGCATATCCGAGTGATTTACTCGCATTGTAGAGGGTTGTTGAGTTGTGGCCTTGAGTTATCTTGAACATTTCCACCCTTCTTTTTTCTATGTGTATTGAAGTTAATAGTCTCACATCTTCTTTGTGAAGGTTATGAAAAAGCCATCACGGTTCTTTATTGAGCAGTGGCTTTTGACCCGAGGCCTCCGCCCTGAGCAATCCCTCTTTCCTTCTGACCTCCAGCATCAGGTAGCTCTGCCTGAGCATGGAGAGACATGCATGGACATCTCATCTGCATCTTAAACACAAAGTTCCTCTAACCTACAGTATGATGGTTTGAATGCTTTATACGTAACTCTATATGGCTCAAAAGTATTCACAGTATTACTGAAAACGGTGATAACCCTTGTCCTAACTCCATGACTTTAAGATTGCATCTCTCTCACAGCAGAGGCAGATTTTGTTTTCTGATGATCACGTGCCTTTACACATTCCCAGCATTCAAGAGCGAGCTGAGAGGTTAACCTCTCAGTTTAAAGACAAACCAGCAAAGCCAAAGGTGAACTTTCAGCACTCTTTTATAAATGGTGGCAGCAACAACATACACTTCCGTTCAAAAGTTTGAGCTCAGTACTTTTTTTTTTATGTTTTTGAAAGAAGCAAACCAAAGTTACCAAAAGTATTAATGTCATAAAAAAAAAATCTGACTCCAAAATTTTGAACAGTAGTGTTCAATAACTTTTTGCATTATTTCTATTAATAATAATCGGAATATACAGTTCTTCCACCAAGTAATATAATTAATTAACCTTACTGCAAGCAGTGACAGGTGTGTGTTTATCTGCGTTTTACATTGAAACGAATGTGGCTCGTTTAGTCAAAATTTACAAGACATGTTTGTTTTATAATGAAAGTTAAGCTTCATGTAGATATGCTGTTGATTTAAATGGTAAATAACTCAGTTTGTTAAATAAAAAAACAACATATATTTTCCCCATAGACTCCTATTGCAAGTTCTATTATTATAATAATTACAATATTTTCTATCATGATGCTGTTGATGTAGGTTAGCTTGTATTTAACCTGCAATATTCATTTTAAGACTGTCGATTTGCAGTCTTTCTGCCACCTTTTCATCGGTCATCTTAACTTTACTTTCCCCTCATCTCTCATTCTGTCTCTGCGTCTTTCAAAGTCAAAGAAAAAGCCATCACACTTCTTCACAGAGCAGTGGTACAGAGCGCGTGATGTGAGCTCTGATAGCCCTCTGCTTTCCCCCGGCTCTTTCCGGCAGGTAGCAATGATGCATCGAATGACTGCTGTGTTCTGGAGTCATTTGTGTGCATGGATGTGTTGGTGCCACTCTGTGAACCTTTTGCCTAAAGGCATCTCACTCCAGTCTTCACCTGTATATAACCAGATGTGTGCATCAGTGTGTGAAGCAAAGAATATTAAAATACAACAAAAAATGGACAAGTACTGTATGTTGCCATACATTTTAACACCGCTATTAGCTGGATGTGACCTATATTCATCATGAGCTGCATGAAAACTATTTCCCGAAAATAATCTGTGCTGTGTTTCCCATAAGCATTGTGAGCCCAAGTTGATCTTGAAGTCCTTTTCCACCTAGACCCTTCCAACTGATGGCAGAAGGTCTGGACACAGCAGTTTTCATTGGCCCAGGGCAACCAATCACAGTTCGTTTTGTTCCCCATCATATTTAGGGGTGTGAAAATGTAACGTTGTCCTTATAATAACAGACCGGTGTGTATAACACTTGGACGTATTTTAAAGGGTCTATGCAGCAAACTTTACCTACACATACTTTTGAAAATCCAGCATTTAGTTGATCCTGATTAGCGCTCATTGTCACAACTGTAAACACAAAGGCTTGCTTCTTCCATAAGGGGGTTTGGCATCACAGCATCTTTGTTTCCAGGTGGACCGTTAAAGAACGTGACGCGTCTCCTGGAAATCCTGTAGAATGCAACCAGTCAGATGATGACTTCGAAACTCCTGAAGTTTTTTTTTTCCCGATTTTATGTGCCATATGCATGTTCAGCCAACGGTCTGTGGGTGTAAAGTCTGAGGTTGAGACTAATTGCCGCCAACTTAGTTTGCGATACTTTTGGGAAACGCAGCCCTGGATTTTCATGCTACAAATTAATTTACATTTAAATTTAACATGCTTCAAACATAATGATTATATAGCACTTACAACACAGTCTGAGTATTTCAGGAGATACCGATAAATGAAGTTTGCATCTTCAAGTCCGTATGCTGTTGTGTAAAAGTGTAATTATAGGCCGAAGGTTAACCGTTTTCCTTGTACAACTTGACTGCCTTTATTTATTCATTTATATATTTATTATCTGAATTTCATTGTCTTGAAGCACTACCATTCAAAAGTTTGGGGTTGGTAGGATTTTTTAAATGTTTTTGAAAAATAGTAATATTCTGAGATATTATTATAATTTCATTTTTAATATTTTTGTGAAATTTATTTCTGTCATGACAAAGCTGAATTTTCATCATCATTACTCCAGTCTTCAGTGTCATATGATCCTTCAGAAATAATTCTAATATGCTGATCAAGAAGCATTTCTTATTATTATTATGATAAAAACAGTTGTGCTGCTTAGTATTTTTTTGATGAATAGAATGTTCAAAAGAACAGCATTTATATTTAAAATACAAATCATTTTGTAACATCATAACTGTCTTTACTGTCACTTTGATTAATGTAATGCATCCTTGCTAAATGAAAACATTAATTTATTTTAAAAAAATCTTACTGAACTTCTGAAACTTCTAAAAGGAAGTGTATATTTGCATCAAGTGTGTTGTGGTGTAAAAGTGTCATTTTGAAGGTTTTTATTTCAGCTAACCATTTTCCTTTTTTACCATTTTCTCACAACTTGTCTCGTCCTGTTTTAGCACTTTGAATAGCTTTACACCTCGTGCCTTCTCTCATCTACACAAATAACCATGCAAGAACATTTGCATTTAACTTTTGTTTTTGTATTTATAATCCTTCACTGTCTTAAAACACATATAATTGCTTTAGTATATATATAAAAAAAACTATACAAATTTTCCCCCTCAATTTTTCTTTTGTTCTGTTCATTACATGTAGCACTATGCAAAGATGTACACAGGGGATGTGAGCTCACTGGCTGAGCAAATAGCCAATCAGCTTCAGGCTGAGGATGACCCCGGGCCCTTGCTTGAGAAAAGGGATTTGGTAAGATGTATGGGTGTTGTAGTATTGGTGTACATCACTGAGACTGTATAGCACATTTTACTCTGGTACATGGCCTACTTGTAGGACTGGGTATCACCAACTACTTGTGATCAAGATGATTCAGTACACTGATAATTGGATCTACAGCAACTTTACTAGAACCTTACAGGAATAACACCTACAAGAACAAAGATGATTTAAGTTTTCATAAGGGTAAAATGTTGTTTCAGGTATATAAATCCATGTTCTCTTACTGCAACAGTTTTTGTTCCAAGAAAAAAGGACCTGTGAGAAAGGTTCACTTTATCATTGCTGAGCTTTTACTATGATCACATGTTGTCGTTTATTTATTTATTAAATTATTTAATTGTTATCATTTGTAAATATCTTTTTTTTAGAATTTGTACATTTTTAAATTTTTCAAATATTTCTCTCATTTTAGAATTTCTAAAGGATTTTTATTGATAATTTGTATAAATTTGTATAACTTATTTTTATGTCAATATTGTGAAATCTGAACACCCAGTTTCATGATTTCAGAAAATCATGCAGTGTTTTGGTGCATGTGTGTCTCTTTTGGTAGATGTCTATGCTTTTAGGTGCCGCTCCTTGCTCTCACTTAAAAAAGACCTGAACCAGCATGTCTCACCTTTCTGTCTTTCTCTCCGCAGGGTTCCTTGCGAAAGGAGTTCCCTCAGAACATCGGTGGCAGTGATGTGTGTTTCTTCTGTCGGAAGCGCGTCTACGTGATGGAGCGCCTTAGCGCGGAAGGAAAGTTTTTCCATCGCAGCTGCTTCAAGTGCGACTACTGCGGCACCACCCTCCGCCTGTCCTCGTACGCCTTCGACGTTGAGGACGGTATGAAATCAAAGCGAAATTAAATCCAACTTATTGAATATCCCTCCTGATTACGTTATTCATAGCTACTTATAAGTTACCATCATTTTTGCATATAAAACTATATTTTTCTTGTCTATGAGCCCTAATTTTAATATTCTTTAAAACGTATTTGATGAATGTAAGCAGTGTCTTTAATTTCCTGTAATAAATGCTTGCTCATATAGTTTGCTGTCATGAGATGAGCTTTGTGACCAACACAGTGGGATATTGTTGTTTTGAAACAGAAGGACCGTTTCTCTGCATGATCACCGATTCTTTATTAACTATGAGCCGTTTCATAACCTCCCACATGGCGTAGTTACAGATATGCACGTTAGGAGGAAATCAACCACGACAAATGCATTGGCTGCATTTTGCATCACTTCATTTGAGGGATTTCTTTAATTTATGTCCTGAAACGGATGCTAATGCTGTGAATTTTTGTTCTTGTAGGGAAGTTTTACTGTAAACCGCACTACTGCTACCGACTCTCTGGTCTGGCACAGAGAAAACGGCCTGCACCTGCCACTGCTCCATCAAACCCCAAGGTACTGATGTCTTTTAATCTCTGTGTTTGGGAAAAATCAATGTTTGTATCAGAGAGATTTTTTTTTTTTGACACTGTTCCGACCTCCCATAGTCTATTTTAACATTCTTTTTGATGTAACTACAATAAGCTTTCATATGTTTTTATTGCGGTCACAGGAGCCCCAGGTGTTGGCGGTAACCCCCAACACAGTGGACGCCCCAGGCCAAGCCATAACTTCTCAGGCCCCTGTGGAACTCCGCCCCTCAGGTACCCGCCTTTCTTCTTTAGGCCCCATCCTGTGCCTCTCTCGAGGAGTATGGGGCACCATGCGCTCGTTGCGACGAGCGATGTCTTGGACCCGCCACCAGGTGGCGCACAATCCCTTAGATTCTCCTTTCCTCCTCGCCTACTGCGTATATCTGCTCTCCTGCTTTACTCTCAACCTCCTGCTCAATATTCTCTAGCATGACCCCCTTTCAGCCTCTGAGCTAATATGGGCGCTTCCCGCCGGAACATGCTGTGACTTAGTGATATTGTGCTTGTTTTGTGTGCTTGTTTAATGTCACAAATTATTAACTCTTTGTAAACCGCTTGGATGTATAGTATGTATATTATTCTTAATGGTGCAGCCTTATCAGATTTCTTCTTTTGGGTATGAGTAAACCATTCAGGCTAAAAAGTGTATCAATTAATTGTGTTAACTTGTACTGTTAATTAAATAAACGATCTAGAGCTGTGTGAAGCTGGTGACTTAGAAATAACATAAGTGATATTTATTAAATAACTTAAGTGCGATAATAGTTAACCCTTTTTTGCCTGCATGTGTTATAAAAATTGTTTATTTATTGCCTGTTTTTGTTGCTCTCCTTTGTGTGTAGATTTGTAATTAGTGCCTTTAAGTTTGTGATTGTAATTTCTGATCTGTGCTCATTTTGTAACGTAGTGCTCGCATCAGTGCTTGTGATTGGTGGACTCTGTAAGCTTTACCTTTCCCCTCTCCTATCAGAGCAGCTTGTTGCTGAGCTAGTGCCTGCATCTGTGCCTGTGATTGGTCTACACTCCCATCAATCCTTGCATCTCTGTCCAAGTGATTGTTCATGTCCTAATTCTTCTCTGCATACTAACACCACTGCTCATGGCATCTGTTATGTGTGTATCACTGAGAATGATTTACAATACAAACCTTCCGGTGAGTTTGTGCTACTTAGGATGAAATATATGAAGCGTAAATGGTTATAGTGTTTTTAAGAGGTTTTAGCGGCATCTTAATTAACATTAATCATAAACATTTTAGAGGTTAAATCTCATAAAGAATTTTCCTGTTATATTTCACCTCAAAACGCAAATAGAAATTATATTTTGCATAAAGAAAATGAAGCTTATTTTTAAGACTGTTGCATTAAGACATTATTTCCATCTCAGTTGTTCTCATTTTAATTAATTTTCATTTAATGATACAACAACAGCAACAAAAAATAAATAAATACTGCTATGCCTAAGAAAATAAGAAAAGGGGCCATTGTTAATGCATTATTATTTTTTTTAATTTTTTTTCATTGCAGTACTGCATTTAATTGATCTAAAAACAGACAATTTCTTTATGCAAAATATTTATATTTTATCATTTCTTTAATTACATTTCTTTAACAATTTATTTTATACTTTTAGATTTGTTGGTGAAATGTGTCCAATATATGAAAGCATGTTTTATTATTCCTTTTGCAGTTGAGTGAAAGGATCAGATTAGTCTGGAATCATAAATATGCATCAGCTGAACATGACACACTATTTATTCATGGGGTCTGTCACTACATAATCTATATATTGAGGCATATTCATTATTCAGTGAGTTCAGATTACATTGATCATAATTCAGTTTTATGTTGCATGCTTCACCCTTTTAACCGTTTCCACCACAGTCATGATTTATGTTAAATTACATGCACAAAATGTTCTCACTGGCTTGATTTGGGTTTTGGGATTTACTTAACTGGATAGTTTTACAGTTTTATTAGTTTGTCTAGCTGTTCATTAATGTTAAAACAAAGTTCTTTAATATTTAAAAATATATTTTTCTGGGATGCTTTATAGGAAGGGATAAAAGGCAAGGTAATCACTGTATTTATTATTTAACGATGTATTTAAGGGTATTTTACTGACAAAGTGATATTTAAATCTAGTATATATGTTGAATAATGAAGAACAAACATTGCTTGTGTAAATAAAAATGAAAGAGAACTTTGACTGACTGTGTTTGTTTTATTTGTACAAATGAACATCGATATGTAGAAATGTGTTAGCTTCAAAACAACAATGAAAGGAGGTGGGGTGGATGGACAGTACTAGATATGAGTTACTATGGCAGATGATAAACTAAAATGGATTTATACATCTTTGTATTACCACCTAATGCTTTTTGCTCCAACAAAATTAAGAATTTATGAGCATCATTACAATTAATATGCTAATTACTACAATGTCACCCCTACACACCAGCCCTGAGCCTCTCCCTATCTGTTAAATATTAACTATTTACATTAACTACATTTTATTTCTTTTCTGTCCGTCACAGTGACAGAGGTGAACGGGGTTACGGAGCCCAGTGTGGCCAAACGTCTTAAAGGGACTCCGGAAAGGATCGAGCTGGAGAACTACCGTCTGTCTATGATGAGAGAGGAGGAGCTGGAGGAGGTGCCCGAGGAGACGCAGGCCGAGCACAACCTCAGCAGCGTGTTAGACAAACCCACCGACATCGAGGAGGGATCCAGGTATCTCTCTCTTCTTTATATCATGCTGGTTACACTGTGCTAGGGTGTTGCTGCGCAGTTACTATCACCACTAATAACGTGAGCACCAGTATTAATGAAAATAATTATCGGCCATTACATGTTAAAAATTGAAACCGGTTTCGTTCATTAGTACTTACTGTAGTACTTTACTGCTATAATTCTGCTGTAATTAAAATGTGTGGCCAAAGTGTTTTTTTTTTTTTTTTATTCAAATTCTCCATGTTCTTTACTTCCTGTCTCATATGATAGATATGAGTTGGCATTTAAATTTGGCAGATGGTAATTTGTTCAAGGAAAGTGAGTTTGAGTAACAAGGACAGCCTCTCTTAACTACAATTTGAGGACATTGTGTTGCCAGTTTTTTTAATTCCTTTGTTGAATTTTTAATGTTCTGGCTTGAAATCAAAACATTTTTTAAATATGCAGGCAAGTGTCCTGAAGTCTATAGAGAGACATAGAGACCATGTATAGAGATATAGAGACCTTATATAGTGACCATTTTCATGATCCAATTAATCCCTTATGAATAAAATAAAATGCCATATTATGTCTGTACTATAACTGTCCTCCCTAATCTTGTTATTTTAGATCTAGTGTACACTACCTTTCAAAAGTCTCAACTCTATGCTGCATCTTGGATCGACGCTTTTGGGAACGCTATCAGCATCACTGGTGTCTGAAGCACATGTGTACACACTCCAATTACATTGGCTGGCGACACGGTCAAGCTGATGACGTTTTGCTTAGTGTCGATCCAAGACCCGGTGTCTCGTTTCCCTTCTCAAAGAGACTTCTTTTCAAAAATTTAACCTGTCCCAGTCTTTTAAACTATAGTGTAGGTAACTTGCTTTGGGTGTTTATTTGCGAGTAAAAAGAGCAGCCAGGCATCATTTGTTGATTTTTAACACATCTATGTCTTCTGTGCCTGCAGCAGCTCAGAGTCTGATATGGAGGAAGAGGACGAAGAACCGGAAGCGACCGGCCCGTCCGATCTGGGTGGGGTGCCCTGGAAAGAGGCGGTGGAGCTCCACACTAAATTAAAGGGAGAAAGCGACCCTGGTGCAGCTGAAGACGACGATGGCCTTCATGACGGTGATGGAGAGATGGACGAGGACGAGGAGGAGGAGGAGGAAGATGATGAAGATGAAGACGAGGAGGAGGAAGAGGAGGAATCGAGTGATGGTAAGCATCGTGTTTGTGCTGTTGGCTTCATTGTGCTTGTGAAGGTGATCAAAGTGTCTCTACACAAAGAATAATGGCCGCAGATGGATGTCCTGGACAGAAAGGCCCGTTTGAAGGCGGTTCATTTGATTTTAGAAGGCAATCTTGAAGTAGCTTCTATTATTTTTCTGTTTAGCAGATAATTCTAAAGGACTAGAAAGACTGTAATGTGTTTGCTCTGTTGAGTCTCATTTCCTCTTTCCACTTCATATCATTTTTATGTATGTGGCGTCTAGCTCCCCTGATTAGATATTATGTTCACCAGGGTTGTCTGCTGTCTCATATTCACAGAGAACTTCTGAAATTACATTTTCTCTTTGAGTAAGACTTTTTCTGATGAAAAATGTTAGAGAAAAGATTTCCTAAGAGATTGCTCTAACCCCAGAGCTTCAGCCCCTGATATATATATCTTTTTTTACACTGATATATCTCATCAGTGAGACTCTGAATCATTCAGAGATTCTAAACTTGTTTATTCTAATGTGCTCCTGTTATTCGCCTTTTCAACCTTCTGCATTTTCTTATGTTTATGGCATCTGGCAAATTAACTAGTTTTCCTCATCCAATGGTGTCTTGTATTTCTCTTTCAAAAAAAGAACCTTTTATAACTTTCTTTAACACATACTTTTGAAATGAGTCAAAACTATTGTACATGGTGAAAGCTAACAAATAGGTAAGGACTATTTGACAATGGACCTTTGAATTATTGAAACACTGGAATTATTGAAACTCTGGAACATCTGTCAACCAATCTGAAATCAAGGATTCTATAATGCCATGGTATTATATTTTTAGACATCAATATGTAGTACTTTTTGGTACTTGTATTATACTGTCATATTGCATCAGTCCAAATATAATAATTTATAAAATGAGTCAATCAAACAATCAATCAATCAATAAAATAAGTTAAGAAATACTATTAACTAAACAACCATGACTCACAAATCTAAAGCACACATATTATGGTAATAGTTATCACTATTTATGGGCAGATATTAATGAAAGTCTTAATAACTTTTTAATGCTGACCTTAAAATCATTATTTTTACAAATGATTTTACCATGGTACTATAGATTCACTAGTTTGGTGGTACTGTGGCTGATGTTGAAGTCCTCAATACTCCTGTATCCGAATGTTATTAGAGGTTCCTCCTTCTGTGTGTCATCCTGTACTGTGAAATTTTTATTTTTTTTCCATCTTTTACCTGTCACTTGTCTCTTTATCCTCTGCTCCGTCTTTCCATCGTGTGTGTGTGTGTGTCTTTGTGTATGTGCGTGTGCTGGGGTAATTGTATGGGATGACAGCGGGAGAGTATTTGCCCTGGGAGAGGGAGCTTCAGTCAGGTCTTTGGTTGGAGAGTCTTGCAAATGAAGAGGATACGGGTAATTTTAAAGGTAGTGATGCTTGTGGATGCGTTTGGCTTTAAGCACATATTGATACCTGGTAACTTCATCTGTAAATGAAGAATTATTGAGCTAACGCAATTTGCTTATTTCTCCTGCTTTTCTCTTTTAATTGGCTCTTGATTTTTCTAGATTTTATAAGGCTATGGAGCTTTAACCATGAACTTAAATGTTAATTGCTCTTTTTTTCTGTTAAAATATTAATTTGAGTTGAAATGTCATGCATTCACACCACTGAGGTGTTTTGAATGAGATTTTAGGGTGTTTTCACACTTGGAATGATTTAAAAATGTTTGAACAGATAAACGGTTTGAAACTGAGCTTGGTACAGTAACAGGGATGCCAGCTTCCTTGTTTTGTTAATGTTTTTACTGTTTTAGTTTTTATCAAACCTCAAAGATATAGTTCACCCCAAAATTGTATGACTTTCTTCTGTGGAACATAAATATATTTTGGAGAATGTGGGTAACCAAACCATTTTGGTTAATATTGACTTCCATTGTATATTTGGAATGACATGGGAGGTAGTAAATGGTGAACTATCCCATTAACAGACACAGCATTTTCCTCTGCCGAAAATGTAATGCAAGAGAAGAGATTCAAAGAATGTATGCAAGAGTGCATGACATTTCTGCAACAAGGTATGAGAAATGCATTAAAGGCCAACTGTAATGTGCAAATTATATCATCATTACAGGGCTCCAGACTAATATTGAGAGCAATAGCACCGGTGCCACAAAGTTCTACTGATGGTGGCACCAGCACCTGATTTGGTAGCTCTGGGGGGTGGGGGGATTTTTAATCAGAAAGGTCATTTAATCATATAATGACTATTATTTTGCATTAATATGTGCATTAACTAATAAAATTACATGTTCATTTCCTATAAATGCACATTTGACAGTAAAGCACTGAGCTTGAGTTGAGATGCAAATAAAATTAATTTTTATTAACAACAGTATGTAAAAAACACATTTTTATTGGGATTTAAAAAAAAAAATCTTATTTTTGGTCATCGCATAAAAAATAACAAGTACAGTAACACGTTAACACAGTGATCTCAAACTCAATTCCTGGAGGGCCACAGCTCTGCACAGTTTAGCTCCAACCAGCTCCAAATCACACCTGCAAGGAAGTTTCTAGTAATCTAGTAAAAAGTGGATCAGGTGTGTTTGATTAGGGTTGGAGCAAAACTGTGCAGAGCTGTGGCCCTCCAGGAATTGAGTTTGAGATCACTGCGTTAACACGTACAGTAACACGTCCTTGTTACACGTTAAGGTTGATTTATGCGTCGGACCTACGCCGGAGCCTCTACTGGTTTTCATTTATATTTCTGCGTCATTGACGTGCAATTACACATGCAGAGGGAGCATGTGACACCCGAAAGAGGGGTTCTAGCAGACCAATCACAGCGCTTGCGGTCCGCGTAGAATTGACGCGTTGTTGCATTTTTTGGAGAGGTGCACGTCAAGGTAAACCGAAGGGTACGCGTGCTACACAAAGCCTACGACCTAGCTATGGCGTGAGTTTGACGCAGAAGTATAAATTGGGCTCTACGGGTAGTTGCTGTAGTAATAACTGTTAATTATGCATTATTACATGCAACTAACCCTAAACCAACCCCTAGCCCTATAGTAATGTAGTTAATTATTATTACGCAGTACATAAATGCATAATTACACTGTAGCATGGATACCTTAAAATGAAGTGTAACCAAATTAAATTTAAATTGGATAATATTTAGAGCTTTTAAGTGCTGTAAAAAAAAGTGTGAAGCACTTGAAAGTCATTTGAAAGTGCTCAATTTTAACTCTCCAAAAGGATGTTTGAACCATGTAATGAATAATGTAAAAAAATATTTGACTATTTCTGCCACAATACCATGGTTACAGTTAGAGTTACTCCTTTAAATCCATTGTGAATGTTGGTGATTTGTGGCCTGAAAAGCCTTCTATAACTTGTTTATTCATGGCACAATGTTTATCCTAGTTTCAACAGTTTCATGCTGACTAAATAAACTGAATTTTGATCAAGTTTACTCAAATTCAAACCATTAGATCAAGTGTGAAATCACCCATGGAGTTGATGGTGCTTTTTTTTTTTTTGCTGTAATTAAAAAAGTAGCATGCAAAGGCTCCTCCATGAAAGTATGTACTAACTTTGCACTTTACACAGTCTATTCTAAACTATAATGTTCTCCTATCTTTTTTTGTCTTTACTGTTTCTGTCTGGCCATTTATTGCTGCTGAATCTCACTCTCTGCTCACATTGCTGCCTATTTTCGTGACCTGGACCTTTTTACTTTTCAAACAAATTGGATTTTCTGTTCCTGACGTGCTAATGGGCTCGCCAATTAAACCTACAAAATGATCTTGTCACCTTAATGGCTACTGGTAATGCCACCATGCAGCTGGGAACCTGCACATCCAACAAGCTATTCATCCAGTAGACCCTCTGGACAACCAGATGGACAAACACTGGACATCCAAACAGGCTGAAAGGGTGGTGGAGGGCCCCTTGCTGTCACCCTTAGGCTCTCAGCCCTCGCTGAACACCCAGCTCACACAGCCCACCTCTTCCACAGGTAACCCCATGTGGAGGAGTCATGCCTGGGCCTGGTGGCTTTTTGGGGGTGGTAGATGGTCCCATTTACACCTGGTATTAACATGCATCTCAAATGTTTTTCCTTGTGATTGGATTTTTGGAGTTTAAAAAAAAAGATTTTTTTTTTT
This sequence comes from Squalius cephalus, assembly GCF_949319135.1. Lineage (NCBI taxonomy): Eukaryota > Metazoa > Chordata > Actinopteri > Cypriniformes > Leuciscidae > Squalius > Squalius cephalus. The sequence goes on along the minus strand of NC_137127.1, from coordinate 15,107,776 downwards.
TTTGTATCGGCCAATATTTAGTTGTGCATGCTCATTTCCATGTGCCATCATCTAACTTAAAGTTAATCTTTAAAAACACTGATTAAATGTAATCTTTTGTTAATCTCAGAATGAATATCCATTTTTCATACATTATAATTCTGTGATGCCCAAATTCACTTGTAGCCTTTTTTTCACATTTTAAAATAACATGAAAATGATTATTAGCATCAGCCAGAATTTTAATAACTCTAGATGAATGTTACCAGATGTTGTGGGATTTGTGTCTTATTTGCATGTGTGATCGCTTTTGATGTGAATTTATCTGGTCAGTTTGACAACTTCTGTCCTCTTCCTTTCATCCACAATTCATTTGCTTGCTTATACTTTCTGCATTCTTTTATCTTGCTTTGATACTTTTTTATATATCACTGTTTGTTATTGTTGACAATATGTTGACCTTTCTCTGGTTTGGTTATTTGTTCTCCTATATTTTTTGTCCTTATGTCTCCTTTTATCAACATTGTGGATATTGGGGCATTGCTAACTAAGTACATGCCCCTTTTTCTGTTGATATCTTTGATTTATTCATGAATGAACGTATTTTTGTATTTTGTTGTGACTATGCATTTCATGTACCTGTTCCCATCTCCATTTTCCATTGATTTAATTGTAGCCCCCTCCCACAAATCCATACGTCATGAGGCTGTCAGAGCCTGGTTGGACTCGATGTCTGAAGGTAGAGAGGAAAAAACTTATATTAGTGCTAACAGAAACACACATTAGTGCATGGCAGGACTATTGAACACTTAACACCACTGCAATTATTTTTTAACACGTATTTGCATGTGACGTTTCAACATGCAAAGTCGACACTACTGCATGCTGCTGGAGTTGTGAGACAGCATCTGGTGTGATTTTTATCATTTAGCTTGATCCAAACACACACTGACTAATGCATGAATCCAACATGGTTCATTAAGTATTCTTCTGAAATAATACAAATAATGAAATGTCCTTTAATAATAAAAAAAAGTGTACAGAATGTAAAAATAATTCGTACACTCTAAATTTATTGTCCCAGGATGTCTGTGGTGCATCTCTGGAGGACACAAGGAGCTTGTTGTTACATAATTGCAAAGCACTTTATCTACATCACAAGGCTACAGAGAAGTTAAAGCCAAAAATAACTAAAAACATTTCTAGATATTTTCACGGTTCAGAGAGCGGACACGCCAAAAAAAACTCAAATGTGACAACCTTGAGCATACAAAACAGAAATAGAATGAAAATGATTGCATACAATTCTGAAGCTTGTAAAAAAACAAAAAAAAAAACAAAACTATGGTTTAAAGTTTTGCTGGTAATAGGCAAAACTTTTGTGTAAATATTAACATTAATGAATATAATTTGCTGACAAAAATGGTGGTGAGTGGAAGAGGGTGTTTCAGTTAAGTCTTCATATTTATTTATTTATGTTTGTAATGTTCAGTTTGGTGTCATTGCTTTTTATTCACAACTCTTTACTCACCCACATCACAACCCTTCTCAACAGCTGCTGATTTTGAGCCCAAGCCATTTGAACTTGCATGTGTTTAACTACTAATATCATTTGTTTATTTCAATATTTTGTCATGTGCACTCATTGTGTTTAAGTTAAAGTTCCCTAAAGACTAACATGTGTTAGCTATATGATTGATACATTCTTTGCTTGGGTTTTTTTTTTTTTTTTTGCACACTTATTTCATAATTTAGCCACAAAACTGTTTTGTGCTGCTAACACCTGTACATGGAAGATCTTCTAATATTCATAAGTATAGTTGAATAGTTTTTACTTATTTTTTTTTTTCTAGACTTTTGCCCAACTTATTCATCTTATTCTTTTCCTGTGATCCCAGAGCCTTGTGAAGAGGATGATGATGCAGAAGCAGGCAGTCCTGACTTTGAGCCGGGTACCGAAATAGATCAAGGTTTGTCAAATCCATATGCCATTTTTTGTTGTGATTTTATTACGCCTTTAGAAAGGTGTTACCTGTTTTACAGTTTAATTGGCAATACCAGCCCTTGTGTCTTGATTTAGTAAATAAAATCAGGTTAACAGACTTGATATTTTAAGGTTGTCTCCTACTGATAAACATGAGATGTTACTTTGACTTTGTCGCTTACCTTTTTTTGTAATTTATTTAAAATGATTTAAAAAGGGGGAAAATCTGATGGTAACAGGGTTGACAACTTAAAGTATTTGTAATAATACACTGTCAACAGAAACGTATACAGAATTTGCTTGCTTTTGCAAAAATCTTGCTTTTTTAAAATGTATTTCCATATATTTTGAACAGACTTTCACACTATTTTAATTTCTAATGTCACAGAGGACATTCCCTCAGATGCAGAGGCTGAGGCTCGTTCACATTGCATAGATGAAGTGGTGACGCTTCCAGTGGATATGGGCAAACCAGAGAGCCAGGGACATGTTTTCAACACTGGTAATCATAACCTAATCATAATCATATAATTTCATGCCTTTTCCATTTTTGTTTGAGACCAGTGATTGCAAATGTTCATGTCCTTGCATGACTTGCGTCTCTGAACATATTGCATCAATGTCTTGCTTCATAATTATTCCAATTTTGATGATTAAAATCTCAACTCAAGGGGATTTTTGATGTCCATCAATATTTGAGCCAATTTTATTTTTCCTTGCAGAGAAAGCATCTGCAAATCCAAGGGAATTGATTGTGGACGTTGTGCTGTCTCCAATCCAAAAACCTGCTTTACCCATTGAGGAGGTAATACAGGGTTGGGAGATCTAAATGTCTTGGGCTCACTTGTTTGCTCTGTATTTAAAGTAGCAACAAAAGCCACTGCATACTATAACATTCTGCCATTCTTTTTCTCTTTATACAGGTGAAAGAAGTTTCTCCTGTAATACTAGTTAAATCTCCAGGTGCACGTTTCTTCCCTGAGCCCTATCTTCCTGGTAATGCCAAACTGAACATTCCCCCACCTCAGAGTCCTGATGCTAAAAGACCCCATTCTCCTGTTGCTCAAATTGTTGCGTTATCGCCCATCTGCTCCCAACCTGTTCCACAACCACAGACGGCGTCTCCCAAATCACCTGTCCAGCCTTGTGCTTGTTCTCCAACAGGTAATCCTTTGTCTCCAATGTGTACCCAATCACAACCCTGCCATGAGCCACCCTCACCCCTCTCCACAAGCTCCCCTGTCAGAACTCAGCCAGTACCAGCAGTCACTTCCACTCCTTTGGCTAAACCTGCTTCTGAGAACCGAAACAATGAACCCTTGAATGATTCAGCACCTGAGGAAACCCCCGTCAAGAAAACAGACCTCATTGAAGAGTTCTGGATGAAGAGTGCAGAGATCAGAAAAAGTTTAGGACTCTCACCTCTGGATCGAAGCAAAATAACGGGTGAGAAAAGCATTGTGAAAGCTTCAACGCCTGAATCATCATCTCCCAGGTCTTACACCCCAGAGGACTTGTCTGAAGAGCAAAAGCCTACTTTCACGGGACGTTCTATCATACGCAGGATCAACATTACCTTGGAGGGTCAGGTTATATCTCCAGTGGAACCTAAGAGCAACAGTTCTGAGAAGAAAGACTTGAGCAGCAGTTCAGGGTTGGGTCTTAATGGAAGTGTGACTACCAGTCAGACAGCAACTAGTGACAGCTACAACAACTCTGATTCTACCATGCTCACACCTCCTTCCAGTCCCCCACCACCTCCACCTAATGAGGAGCCAGCTGCTCTCCAAAACAAAAGGCCTCAGGCCTCCTGGGACAACCTCCTTGAAGGTACTGAGGAACCCAAACCTGAGACTACGCCTCCTAAACCTAAGACTCCAGTTAGTCCCCCTCAACCACAATTAGTTATGGCTCCAGTGCCGACCCGTAGAACTAACCCACCTGTTGTGATGAGGGTAAAGGAACCGAATAAACCACGGCGCGAAGAAGTAAGGAAATCTTTTGTGGAGTGCGTAGAAGAGATACCATTTGCTGACGATGTTGAAGACACATATGATGACCGCACTCCAGATACAAGTGGTCTGGAAAAATTTTACACCCCGCCAACCAGCAAGGTCAACCGAGACAAGCCTCCTTTCCACCTGGCACTGGCAATGGAAAATGGCAAGCCCAGCATTACTGAACGAGTTTCCCGGACAGCAAAAAATCCCCAACATTTTTCTCCTGAAGCCAAGGAGATCGCAGAAGAGCGAATGAGGGCACGGGAAAAGTCTGTGAAAAGCCAAGCTCTGAAAGATGCTATGGCCAAGCAGCTTAGTAAGATGAAAGAAACAGAGGCTGCCAAGGGTGCTGTGGCAAAAGTAGCCTGGAATGTTCCCGAGACAACAGGAAAAAACAAAAAGCAATTAAATGCCACCAAGGACTCTGCGGTGAAGGCCTTGGAGTCCAAAAAGCAGACAGACATACTCCCTGACCGTTTCTTAACTACACAGGCCAGGAAGACCTTGGACAGTTCAGTCACATCTTCAGAGAGCTCCACAGGAGGCAAAAGCAAGAAACGCAGCTCACTGTTTTCTCCACGCAAGAACAAAAAGGAAAAGAAAGCCAAAAATGAAAGACTATCTGGCACAGAAGAAACACCACCCAAGCACAAGTCCCTGTGGAAGGCGGTGTTCTCTGGCTACAAGAAGGACAAAAAGAAAAAAGACGACAAGTCATGCCCAAGCACACCCTCAAGCTCTACAACTGTAGACTCAGGGAAGAAGAAAGAATCACCTCTGGACAGGTCTTCAGGTCAGCTGGAATTTTTTCATTCAGATTTTTCCATCCCTGTCAAAATGTATTATTGTCTATCCTAGCTCTTATTCTACAATCTAGTATGAAACCTACGAATGCAGCTCCTTTCTAAGCCAGCATCCTAACTGGCATCGGACCTCAAAAGTGACCGATCTGGAACACTCAGCATGGTAGATTCACTTTAAAAGTAGTTTCAATGGAGTTCACTGTTACCATGTTGCTGAGATAACATGTAACATTGTGGTACATGTAACAAGCATGAAAGTATATTGCGTAAAATATTATCGGGGTGCACATGCGTGGTAAAAATAAACGATGTACAGTAGAAAACGTGGAGGGAAACGCTTTTGAGTACCAACATTTTTGGCATTTTTGGGGACAGGTACACGTTTACTTACTAGAGTAGGATTTTTCTCCATCTCTGGTAAGATAGCAATGATGATGGTAAGTGTGTTAATTGATTATTAGGGGTACAACAGATCGCAGTTGATCTGTAGTGAGGAGAGCAGTCAGGAGGAAAGTGATGTCAACAGATTGTGGGATAAGTGTGCCGCGTAAAGTGTGAGCACCAAGCACACCATCTCCAGGTGCTCCCTAGAGAACCAGACCAAAAAAATTATGTGCACCCCTGAATATAAGCATCATGGCGCAAAGCTTTGTGTGATCGTCGTCTCCGAATTAGGACCCAAAATAGATAAATACTAAGTGTGCTTTTTAAAACAGAGAAAGGTGGTTGGCTAGTATGCAACAAGAGCGGGAAAATCTGTATATCCGTGCAGTGCGCTTGTCAAAAAATGTAATCCGGTTTGAAGCTTGTGACATAAACGCATACGGCTCACTTCAGATCCTCATATGGGTTATGTTACAATCTTGCAGAATTTTGCTAAGTTTAGTCTAACTTGCACATGTTTTCTCAGTCTCTTTCAACTGGTGATTTTCTTATGCAAAGTTCTCTTTAATTTACTGATGTAGATTTACGTCTGAGGAGAAATCTCAGCTTTTCTGAGGACTCTGATCTCTCCTGTGACGATGTTCTGGAAAGATCCTCTCAGAAGTCCAAGGGTGATGTAAGTCTATATAATATTTAAAGAGCCTTTTTTTTTTCTCATTTGAGTCTATTGTTTTCTTTCTGAAGCTTCTCGAAATTTAATGAAATTTTTTACTGTTCTCAGCGCCATGTGGACCTGTTTGACTTGGTGTCAGATTTGAAAAAAGAGACGATTAAAGATGAAAAATCCAAAGAAAAGGAAAAGGACAGGGCTATGGAAAAAGGACGAGTGACAGAAAAGGGCAAGAAAAGGTCAAAAGAGAGGGAAAGTGAGAAAAAGAGGGTGAAAATGAAGGATATTGAACAGGAGAAAGGAAAAGAGGAAGAGGTATTTCAGTGATTTATGTATTGCACAATTGCACAACAACTACCGGTTTTCAGACAGAACACGAATGCAACACTATGCCAAAAAAAAAGAAAAAGAAAATGTAAATATATATTTTTAAAACATAAAAAAATAATATTGTTCTGCACTGTGTTTCATTCGAAACCTGTAAGAAATCGAGCATTCTTGTGCGTTTGTGTGAAGGTGAATAGAGAGAGACTTGAGCTAGATGTATAGAACAAGAAGTCATTGTGTTTACCAGAATTAATAGAATAAAAAGGCACTTTTAGAGTGCAGTGTTCATCTTTCTTAACTAGTCTAGTGGATATGAAACTCTTTCGTGATTTTTATTTATTTTTTTTTATTTATTTTTTATATAATTTAAGTATTCTGTTTGTCCAAATTATCATTTTATTTAGTGTTGTTTAGGGGGTGGGGAGGGGAGGGGGGTAGTTGCTGATGTGCTCTTACCCTCTAGCAAATCTTTTAGAGTAATCTTGTAGTCCAAAAGGTCCAAAATTAACTTTTTACCACACCTGCCAATGTAAAACTTTTCGGCCATAGATATTTTTTTTGGCTTTTTTTTTTTTTTTTTTTTTACCAGTTTTGTTGGTTAATATGATGAATATTTTACATACTGTCTGTGTTGCCACATGAGGTTGTGGAGAAAAATGTTGGCTGGTAAATGTTAATTTTGGACCCCGAGTATAATTGTGTTGCACAAAACACAATCACATTAATTTGTACTTATGCACTCATCCCAATGTCCTTAAATGTTTGTGTTTCTGTGTTGTCGTAGAATCCTGATTTCATTTAATTGTACATTAACCCATCTAATCACATATTTTTTGTTTTGTTTGTTTTCCTTTTTTCCAATTTATTTTTCTAAGTCTGTTTATGTACCTCATGCATTGGCGTTCAAGAGATCGTATGCCACAAAGGTAGTGTGTTCATTCATTCCCATTGGTCTGCCTATTTTACGCATGTCGTATCACACCGTCATGCCTAACCCCTGTCTGTCATTGTTGGTCCAGAGATTGCTTTATTTTATTACTAACAGTTTTCTGCAGCATGGTGAAGGCTAAAGCACCCCCTTTCTGCTGGAGGATGTAACTGCATCACATGACATTCTCAAAAGGCTTTCTGGCTGTTTACATGCATACCGTTTTCTATACTGTGCACCTCACTGGTTCATATGCAACTCGTTTTTCTCATTTCATAGCTTTTACCTGACTTTCATGAAGCATCTCCAGAGTCAATGTTTTTTTTGTTTTGTTTTTTGGTCTCTGTCTATCTTATACTTTGTTCTATCTTACACTTTGGTTACAGACAACAAGAACTTATGACTTTAGTCACGGTACTGTCTGTTTTGTAAATGATGCATTTGTGTAACACATCAAGATTTTAAAGATTTGTGGTCTAGCTATATCTTGTCTATCTAATCTATCTAGTTTGCAAATTTAGAGCTTGTCAACTCTCCATTTTGTAATGTTTAGTACTGTTTTTTTTACCCATAATTTGAAACTGTTTTTGCACTGATTCCAAGTATATTATATACTTAATGTGTAACTAAAAAAATGTGTTATTTATGTGTCATTTATTAGTTTATTTGCAGCAAAAAATCTATATTGTGATATATATTGAGGTATATACAGTACCAATACTGTGATAAAAAGTTACTTGTACTGTGATATAAACTTTTGATTATACTGCCAAAATGGCATATAGAGGTGCTTTAGAATTGTAAGTCAGAAGTATTCCAGCCTAGTAGTGGATTAGCTTTGACATTTTGCTCTGTTTTAGATTCTGCTGTAGTAATACATTACACAAACTCCTGCCATAGACGTCCATGAGACACCAGACAAGGATCCTCCTTCCACTGACCCGGACACAGGTTACAGAAGCGCATGTTCTGACTTTTAATTTCCTTTTGCAGAAGACGTACACGGAGGAGGAACTCAATGCCAAGCTGACAAAAAGAGTACAAAAAGCTGCACGGAGGCAGGCCAAACAAGAGGAGCTCAAGAGGCTCCACAGAGCCCAGGTGAAAGCATATTAATGATTTTTTTGCATGAGTTTGTCAAAAAGTTGAGTTTTTGCCATTAACATGCAGAATGGTAGAGTGTGAAGTCAATCAGAAGCTGCTTTTTGATTCCTCAGATCATTCAGAGGCAACTGGAGCAGGTGGAAGAGAAACAGAGGCAGTTAGAGGAGAGAGGTGTCGCGGTGGAAAAGGCACTGCGAGGGGAAGCAGGTATTTCTCTTTTTGTCTCTCTTTTTTTTTATTTTTTTATCAAAATGTTTCCTCAGATGCTCTGCTGAAGGGTTAAAGCCTCTCTTCATAACTCATGCATTTTCTATGTAGCTATTCTATGTAGCTATTCTTTGACCTTTTTGTCAGAGCACTGCCTGCTGTTGTTACTAGCTTCAAGCTTCAAACTACAGTGCAGAAATTAAAAGTGAAATTGTGTTTGTGCATCCTTTGCCTTTTGATTAAAAGCCATTTCGTGAACTTGGGTTAGTATTCTGATGCACAGGATCTGCTTTTTTCATTTATACAAACCTTGCTAGAAGCTTGTATCTCATTACTAAATTTATTTCATTCTGTCAGGCTTGAGATATAACATTAGCATTTCATTCAGGGTTCCCGTGATTATGGAAAACCTGGAAATATCAGGGAATGTTACAATTGTGATTTCCAGGCTTGAAATAGGCCATGATAATTAATAAAACCTTGAAAAAGTCATAGACATTTTTGTAGTGAATATAATTTTTTCCCCTAGTCATGCTCCGCTCTAAATTATTTATTCGCCAAGATTGCTTTTTGAGCTCTCCAGCTGCAAGCATTTTATTTTTTTGTCTTCTTGGACACATTTTTACATAAAAAAATAAATAAATCTGTTAATTCCAAGTATTTCCTGACATACAAATGGAAATCTGCCCCAGCTACCTCTATAATATATATATATATATATATATATATATATATATATATATATATATATATATATATATATATATATATATATATATATATAAACAAAAAACTAAAATTACTACTAACATATAAAATATAGATATTGCAGAATTAATGTTTTGTCAGTCCCATGACCATTATTTTATGTGTTTTCTGTATTGAATTGCACATGACAAGGGGCTATCAAATCATTTCCATTCTATACGTGCTCCAGTAACAGCTAAATTAATTGCTAGAATCTTTTTCATTATTGGATTCAAAGATAGTTTCCTTTTTCCTTTTGCAAAATGTGAACAAATTGTTCATAATTTCAAGTAACTCTAGCTTTAACAAATTAAATTGTACAAAATGTATGGTTTGTGAAACATTAGGGTAGTTTTAGGCAGTATTTATGATTTTGCAATTATTGTTTCCTCTTTCTCCTGCTCCATCCCATCTTTTATATCTAGTGTTTCTTAATCTCTTTTTATTCTTTACTCTCTCTAAGGGTTGTATAAAGGTTCTAGTGTTAGTCCAAAACAGTGTAAGAGGCGCTCAGGTATCCATTGTGATAACTCTAATAGGTGTTGTAGTCATCCCAGCATATCATGCCATCCTCATGCCGAGCATTGTCTCTCCTGGTCTCTCCTCATGAGTGTCTCAACTGCATGCCCAGTCAGTCCGATCACGCCAAACATAGATTTGTGGGCCGCCTCACTGGATGTGATCCACTGGAATGATGGAGGATGTAACCGTATTATAGGCTATTTCTTCAATTTTGAATCTATTCCGTTCCATTTTGTCAAACTTAAAATACCTTTTCTTGGAAATTGTCTTCTAAATGCTTTATATTCATGTTTTGTTGTTCAGCGTAACAAATGTTCACAAGCCGTAGTATAAAGGGTTAAAATGCTCGAGACGCATTTTCTCCCTCATATGCAGATTACTCGGTTACACTTTATTTCGATATTCCACTTTAGACATTCTACTAACTAAAAGTAACTTTGCAACTACATGTCAACTAACTCTCATTAGAGTATTGGTAAACTAGGTGTTGGGTTCGGGTTAGTAGAATAAGTTGACTTGTAGTTGCAAAGTTATAGTTAGTAGAAAATCTAAAGTGGACCATCAAAATAGTGTAACAAGTCATCTGTAAATGAGGGAGAAAAACTTATTCAAGCATTTTAACCCTTTATACTACAGATAATGTGTATGGCTTGTGAACATCGAAATAGTGTTACCAGTGACTCTGGCAGGAATGAAAAAAAACAAAAAAACATCTGTTTTAGATGCGAAAACATACTCGCACTCCAGTGTTGCCCTTGTGGCGGAACGCAGCAGTGCAACAAATCTATGTGCCCATTTACCATTACGGGACATGCAATATAAATGCAATTAACTACATTTGTTTACATGCCAAATAACAAGTTGTGGTAAATGTATATTCGGCATACCTGCGTGTGTGTGTTTGTGTGCAACACATGCATGACTTGAAGCTACTGGCTGTGCCTGTGTGTACAGTAACATGTTTCTAATATATCCTTATTGTAGACTATTGGGGAGAGTCTAATTACAGTGAGATCCTGGATTTGCATCTGGGCGGTATGTATTTCAAATCTGTTGCTTGAAATGGACTAACAACTAACGCCCTCTCTTTTCCCCCTGTACTTACTGAAGCCTGTCTTCTCTTATTTACCCCCTTCCGCCTAAATTCTCTCACATTTGCCCCTGCAATTTATAATATTAATTATATATAATTTAGATATATTATGAAATGTCTATGTTTGTATGTAGTATGTATAGTATGTGTATATATATAATGTATTATATAAAAATATTACTTTTTTATTTTATTTAATTTTTACGGTTACGATTTAATTTTTAAATTGTAAACACAAACATTTTATATAATAATTGAATATATTTGTGTATTATTCAAATCTGAGGAAACAAAACACAATTTTTTTCCCACATAGCATTGGCATTCAATTTGCTTTTTTGTTTTGATCTTAGTTCGCAAACTAAAAATGTTCCACTAATATGTAGCGAACAAATCCAAAATGCTTAAGCAAACAGATGTAGCTAGCTTGAAATCCTGACTAAGCCCCTCCCCTCTAGCCTTTTGTAGAGCCAATCCCTGTCTGCTTTACTCGCCAACATTTTAGTTTTCATATTTTCCTCCCATACCTGCTCAGTTGCATAAGGGGCCCCGGACCCCGAATGATCCCAGTGTTTGTACCTCATTGCGATTTGATTTCCATCATGTGTGGTGCGTCTTCACTGTATTCCCAAACCTTGCATCTCATACTGTGGATCTATTGTGTGCTTGAGTGTATTGTCTTGCGTTTCATTGATCACACTGTGAAGTTACAGGCAAGCCATGCTGAAATCACACACGCAGGCAGGAGATAGCGTGGTTATGGTGAATAAATTACCCATTGTTTTCAAAGGACATTGAGGCATTGTTTAACCATCTTATGAATCTTTTTCAACGCAACAAGGTGTTTCTTAAACATAGCATGCCAATAAGTTCTTGAAAGGCATCTTATTATTTTAGGTGTTAGGTTATGGGTCTTTACATATGCTAAAAGTATTTAGCAACAATCGTTTAATTAGGAAACTAAGGTAAGTACAACATATCCACATTTTATAAATGTTCTGGTAAACTGGCTCAAGATGATGGAAAAGCATTTGAAATTCAAAAACGAGTTAAACTTGCTAAAGTTCGTTAGATTTCTGTTTTGGAATTGTAATGCTGCAACCCCATACTTGCTGCTTGTGGCTACATTTATTTTTGTTTTATTAACAGTTGCACAGAGATTAAGTGGCTAACATGCAAGCTGTGCACTTGGATTGATTGTCCTGTAAAAGTGAGTTTTTTTCTCATCACAATCTAGTTGGCGGCAGACCTGCTAACAGTTGGTGGATTTCTCGTAATCCTACTGTAGCTCAAAACAGCTTTCTGAGGCCTAAAGCCTGGAACACACAAAGCCGACGGTCAACCGTCGGGATGTTTTTGTGCGTCGGCCGACTAAGTTTTCTCAGGGTGTTCCGCACCGTCAGCAGAAATTGTTCTAATGTTACGTCATCTTACCTGTGTGTTCCTTGGCGAATATTTCAATATTAACACGAGCGGAGTGGAATAAGTGTTTAGCAGAATTGATATTCAAAACGCAAAACGGTAAGCACACACTGCTTTGTTTATGGTTGTGTATCTGCAGCCTGCAGCGTCGGTTTCCCTTTTTGAATGACGAATATAGACGAATATATCTGCAGAAATAGACAGTTGTCTCATTTACACGCAGGCGCAGAACGCGCATTCTCGCTGACAGTCGGCTGTAGTTCTCTCGGTGTGTTCAAGTGCAGCTTTTTATCCCAACGCGAGGCGACAACACAGTCGGCTTTCATCAGCGCTAGTTCGTCGGCGTCAGCGTGGTGTGTTCCAGGCTTAAGACATCTCTTGGCTGGAACACTTGCTCGTCATTTCCAAAACAAGTTGTCCCCATTTTTGTAACCAATTAAAAACTTCAGAAAGCCGTTTTGGATTTCTTTGTAACTTTGCATCAGTGTGCGTTTGTTTATGGCCTGGGTCCCCGCGGGTTGTTTCCATGCATGTCTGCATAAGAATGACAGCTTGTTGCTTTTCATGGATAATTAGTTCTCCCAATTCTTCCCATAACTGCCGAGGAAGAGCCAGTGATATGAGATGATGAGGTTTAAGAGTGCTCATTGCATGTTAGATTTAAACATCCTTTCAGTGAAAAAAAAGTATTTTTAATGTCTATTTATTTACACAAAGTGTTGATGAGGTTGGAATATAGAGGATAGGAATGTAGAATAGGCAACTAAAAAAAAATCTCCTCAGCCTTCACATAAGACAAGGTTGTATTAGTGCTGATTAGTTTTACCCGCTTCTGAATGCAGACATGGTCGCAGTCTGGCTTTCAAGGATTGCGCTGACAAACTCCTTTCTGATAGTCCCTTGTTGTGAACTGCCCAACATCCGTCATCCAATTGTTTCAGCATTTTAAAAACCATTCTGTCACCCTGGCATGGCAGAGCACAAAGAATTGTACAAGTATAAGTATCTGCCTTTTCATTTTCTCCCATGCATCATTGGCAAAATCCTTTACTCTGGTGCCAGTCATTCTTCTCAAGTTCATTTGACGCTTTTTTTTTGTCTAGATCTCTTTTTCCTCTTTCCGCTGGATTGACACCTGCTGTATAGATTGCTGATTTCCACATCAGTCGTAGTGTGAGGATTGAGAAATATATTTTGCACCCTGACAGAATGGGAACATCCCCTAAGATGATATAATAATTCCACCTTAGGTCTTAAAATCCAAGTTGTCTGTATGAATAGAACCCACATTCAGGAGACCAACAGCTGTGTACTGTACTTCTTTGATGAAGCCTATGCAGATATTAGTTTTGCTCTTGAGCCACTTATTTGCCCTCAGTAGTGCACAAAAGGAAAAGTTCAAAGAGAAGCAATATTTCACCTCTCTTTCTCAGTTCATTCATGTTTGCGCTCTGTCCCGTGTCATTTCCTCCCACTGTCATATCACACTGCTGCTTTTAGTTTCTCCCCAGAGTTCTTTCTCTTTTTGATTTCGCTCCTCACTTTTTTTCTCTTCCACGTCTCTTTCTTTCTCTCCTCTTTCTTGACTTCACTCTTCTGGTCACCTTCATCTCTCTCTCTCTCTCTCTCTCTCTCTCTCTCTCTCTCTCTCTCTCTCTCTCTCTCTCTCTCTCTCTCTCTCTCTCTCTCTCTCTCTCTCTCTCTCTCTCTCTCTCTCTCTCTCTCTCTCTCTCTCTCTCTCTCTCTCTCTCTCTCTCTCTCTCTCTCTCTCTCTCTCTCTCTCTCTCTCTCTCTCTCTCTCTCTCTCTCTCATTCTTTTCCTGTGTTGTGGAAGTTGAGCCCTATGTCTGGACCCCTCGCCGAAGAGCCCTGTACCTCTGCCCCTGCTGTGCCCCTAAAGGTAACGTAAACCCCGTCATGTTTGCCACCGGCCAGCTGTGTTTTCATAACAACATGGCCAGCGGCGTTACTTTGACAACCCACTGGACCTGTGGAGTATTGCTTTTGCCCTCTGACTACAAAGTCTACTTCTCTCCGCTGCCCGTGTGTGTCCAGGCTTAGTGGATTTCCCCAGCAGATTGCGTCAATGCTTCTGATGTACAAATTTGTAACAGTAGTAGGGCTGGACGATATCTTTCAGAGTTTTACTAAATAGCAATAGTTGCCAAGTAGATTCAAAATATTTTAAGCAAGAAGTACAATTTTCATTTTATTTATATGCACCAACATAATAAACAGAAACCGTTGCACCAGCTGTGCGTAAGTTATAACTTAACCTAGTTTTGACGTAAATTGGCACTAATTTGCAACTTGCGCACCTCTAAATAGTTTTGCATTGCACCATTAAACTTAGTTGAAGCGTAACTCTGCGTATAAACTAAATATTTACAGAAGCCTCCTATCAGGAGTAAAGGTTGAAATAAAATAGCAGACTGACTGAACTGCATCAATAAGCTCTTGTTTTACCTGACAGACTTCAATTATTTAGACTCATGATAACGCTGACATTTACACTTGCTTACATTTTAAGAGGGAGAACATTGTGAAAAGGTTACTTTGTTAGCGGCTCTTCAACCCGAACCCATCCTTAATAGTGTGCCGCTGTGTTGTGCATGTCAAATAAAATCAGTTATAATCAATAAATGTAATTTATTGAAAGAATTCATGAATATTATGCATTACATTTTAAAACTTGTAATGTGCCATGTAAAGATTGCTCTGAAAAGTTAACCCAAATAATCAATTTGAAAGAACTGATTCAGGTGAATGAATCAAACTTGACCACACTATCCACATTTTTGTTACAGAGGTTTAGATGCTAATAAAATTCTAGATCAAATACTAAAAAAATACTAAATATGTGGTAAATGTTTGGTATATCGCCCAGCCCTCAGCAGAAGCAACAGAAGTTAAAGCTACATTTTGGGTTTTCTTTATTAATCAAGATTCTACTTTTGTTTTACCTTACTTAGACATTATAAAGAGGATGAATATAGCATGAAATACGTTTCTAATTAGTACGTTAGAGCCGACCTGATATGATATGATGACAGGTCATTAGTGTATATTTTGGGGGAAACTGCTCTGCTGACTTTTAAGTGTGAATTTAAATAACAGCATGATTGTCATTTGCTCTTACCGAGTTCTAAAACTGTCAAATACGTGTCCCAACCGCACAGCTCATTTTATAGAGCTTTATCATGGTAATCCATAGACTGTATTCACTGTGTGTTCATGAGTTTCCATAACACTGATGACTTGCTGTGAAGGATAGCATGTGTAAGGGGAACACAACAGGAAAGTGAGGTCTCCAAACTTGGTAGTTTTTCTGATGTCTTTGTCATACCATTACGCTCAAATTTAAAGTCAACATGAAATCAAAATTTCTCTTTTGATTTATTTTTTATTACAGACTCCTGGAAAGGTTTGCCTTGCAGGGTTGCCCACGGGGCATTAAAAAGTCTTAAAAGTCTGAAATTAGAATCTCCTAATTTTAAGGCTATTAAAAAGTCTTAAATATTTGTTTTTTTTCTGCTAGGCATTAAAATTGAAGGCGACCTGATTGAAAAAATATATGTTTTTAGTCTGTGTAGCACCAAGTCTTTGGTAGTAGCCTACCCAGTGTTACACGCGTCTTTTTTTTAATGTAGTACGTCACAGTGTGCGCTTTACCGGAGATGAGTCAGGGAGGGTGAGTCACTTGGGAGAAGAGAGCGGGCAAATTCGAGCAAAATGAGAGAGTGCAAATTTAACACTCAAGAGATGTTTATGACAGCAATGAAGCCGAACAATTTATGCCACAAGACGTTTAAATTAGGTACTATGGGAATGAAAGCTAATTTATATTTTTAATAGAATGTACTTTTAGAATACTTTTTACTATTTACAACATTGCTTGTGCGCTGCCTTAAAGAGGCATCCACTCTCTGATGTAAACAAGCCCAACATGGAGGAGAAGCACTTAATGAAAAAATGCATATTCACTCTACAGTAGATGGAGCTTAAGGAACAGCAGAAATGCAGCCATAACCCCGTAAATAAAGCAGGCTGTGCTACTTTCTATTTCTGAACAGTAGGCTATTTAAATGTTTCACACAGCCATTCAGTCATTTGACATGTCATTTTAACAGTCACATTACATCTGGTTATGCATGTTAGATTTGAACTTTTACTAAGCACTGTTTTTTAAGACGTTACATGTCATGTGTTTACTATTTTAATATTTTTAGTATGGGTTACTGAGTTAAGTACTGTTTAAATAATGGTATGCATTTTGAGAATGGGTAAGTTTGTTCTGTATGTGCGTACAGTATTAATTTTTATTTGTTCAGGTCTTAAGAACTCTTAAATTTGAAAAAAAAGTAAAAAAAAAAAAGTGCAGCAAGACCTGCCTTGGTAGTCTTGCATCTAAATGTATTAAATTAATTAAAATGTATGTTTTTTCTTTTTCGTATAGCATGATAGAGGTCACTATGTTGGGAAAAGTAATGTTGTTTTTTGGCTACGGTTGGCTAATTATTCATTAATGCAAAAAACATAAACAAAAAAAAAACTATTTTTTTTGTGTTGATTTTATTGCTGGTTAACATAGTAGCAATAATGTAATAGTAGTAGTAATAATACTAAAAATATTTTATATTTAATTTATACTATGTATTTTATTAAAAGTATGATTTATATGACTTAATGAGTTTAAATATCACAATATAGAATTACAGTGGTTTTGAATGAGATTTTATCTTTCATGTTGACTTTAAATGCAGTAGCACAAAATACAAATGTTCAGCAACATTGTGGTGTGTCTGTCGGTTTGTAATCTGGTGTGTGTAACTATGCCTGTGTATAACAGTGCCCTTTTGGCACGACGTTAGCGTGGTTGTTATACGACTAATTGTGGTTCTTCTTTCTCTGTTCCTTTTGGGAAAGCATGGGGCTGAGTGTGGGGGAGGCCACTCACAGTGCGTCCCACTGGATAAGTTTAGCCTCCCTGTCCTCTGTTGTCCCTGTCTCTCACTGTTTTTGTGTCTGAGGACCTCTACTTTGCCTCTGTGTGTTTAAAACAGCCAAGGCCAGCAACTGCGAGCACAGCCATTCGATTTATGTGTGTACTGTCTTTTTTACTTTTATGTTGCTAGAGCCGCCTCTCCGTCAGCTAAGTACGTCATGCTGCATCCAGGTTTACCATGCGATGGCTCATCTCAGTGCTTGGCTTCACTTGTGTGTTTATGTGTGTGTAGGGATGGGAGACAGGGTATTCATAGACATCTGGGACTACTAGCATGGGCTGACATGCACAGTTGTTCCCATATACAGTCGGTGACAGTATTCTGCATTGATCATGGACTTCAGCGCATACCATGAGGCTTTTTTTTTTTTTTACCTCATGCAGTCTAACGTCTAAATGCAGTGCATGTAAAGAATATTGAGTCATGAGCCTGACCCAGAGCACTTTTTAAAGGAATGTTCCAGGTTCAATACAAGCTTAATTGGCAGCCTTTTGCTGCATAATGCCTATTACCACCTTTTTTGTTTTCATAACATGCAGAAATTGTGGTTGTGGGAAGTCACTTATAATGGAAATAAATGTGACAATGAAATTAACTTTGAAATGCACACGGTTTCAAAGCCATAAGTGTGATACTAAGCATTTTTGTGTAGAATATATCCCAGTATAATATGTGATGCATAACTTTTTATATAGAGAAAAATCTAACTTTAGTCAGCCTTATTGATATATAAAAATTAAATAATATTATTCAGGATCCTTGGGGCCCTATTTTAACGATCTGAAACGCAAGTATCAAACGCGAAACGCAAGTAACTTTGTGGGTGGATCTTGGGCGCTGTTGCTATTATAACAGCGGGATAAATTACTCTTGCGCCCGACGCAAATCTAAAATGGGTTGGTCTGAAGTAACTTCATTATTCATAGGTGTGGTTTGGCCGAATTGTGCAATAAACCAATCAGAGCGTCATCTCACATTCCCTTTAAAAGCAGGCACGCTTGTTCCATGGCGGATTGCTATTATAACAGCGGATTTGCCAGGTGCATGCCAGGAGCGGTTCACAGCCGAGGAGACCGACGTTCTCGTCAGGGCCGTAAAAGACAGAAAAGTGACATTGTATGGGGATGGGAGAAACCCATCTAAATTAACTTCGGTTAAACAGGCGTATAATAATTTGGGTAAATGTGTAAGCTAGATTTATGTCTATTTTTTCACATCTTCATGGACACCACAATGATTTCCCTCGTGTGGTAATATTTTTCCTTGTAATTATGTATGGTTTGCAAAAATGGGAACTGCTGAGTCTGTGTAGATGAGAGAAGCAAAGTGTATGCATGTTGTGCACGCGCTACATTATGACCAAGCATGTGCCCTTAAAATAGCATCTGAATAATGCACCACTGACTTTAGACTAGCTTTTTCCTGGTCTGTGGCGGAATTGTTTTCTGAAACTGCAAAATGGCACCAGGGAATGTTTGTGCCGGAACACGCCGCCTCTTTTCGCTGAACCGCCCCCAGGAGCGCAAGTTCATTCCCTAATTTACCGACGTGCGTCTGTGGTTGGGAAAAGTCCGCTGTGCGTAGGGTGCAAAATAGGAATGAAACATTCGTCGGTGTACAAAGTCAATTGCGCTCGGTGCAAGATAGGGCCCTTTGAGTATAATGCAATCCTTGAAAATAAAAAAAGAAGTGTCTTTACTGTCGATGGATGGATGGATGGATGGATAGATAGATGTAGCTAATTATTTAACAAAGATACATGTCGTCTTTTACTGTCGGCTAATGTGAAATTTGAAAGAAGAGTCAAAATTATTTATTGTGGTAATCAAATTTTGCCACCAACTCTTTGTTCCAAACTTGTATTAAAACTGGGACATTTCTTTATGATATGCCATATTTATTGCCCTGATATTGGGCTAAAATTGTGTAAAATTGGATAACTTTTGGAGAAAACATCCTTGGAGCTATGGACCCAGAAAGGTAAAGTTAAGATGAATTTAGAGGTTCACTCTGTTTGACATTATACCTGTGACATTGCCTTATATTATTGGGTAGCATTCACACTTTAAAAAGATATTCCTGGAAAAAAAAAGGTTTTAAAGTTTAAAGCAATATCCACTGCCTTGAAAAAGACCAAATGCCTCAGAAGTCCAGTCTGATCAGCATTGATCATGAAATGCTGCCCAATCAGAAGTCGCACCTCCACGCCATCCTCTGTGAACCCCGGCAGCCTCGACCTCATCATGGTCTTCCACATTCCCACCCTATTCTTGCCCTGACAAAGACATCCTGGCTTGGCTGTCATCGCATTTGCTGTGTGGGTGTCTGTGTCAGGTCTGTGTGCCAGTGGGTGGTTAACTGCCAGGTTCCTCATGCTTCTCCAATGTGCTTCTTGCAGGAATGGGTAAAAAGGACGATCCAAAGCTGATGCAGGAATGGTTTAAACTGGTCCAGGAGAAGAATGCCTTGGTGCGCTATGAATCGGAGCTGATGATATTGTGAGTAGACACTCAGATTAAGCTTCAGTCCTGTTGCTTGTGTTTCATGCAAACCTCTGTAGATGGCACACCTTAATGCTCGAGTGGAGTCGGAGCCACTTTAAGAATGTTTTTCGAACCATGTAAAATAAAAAAACAAAAATACAATATAAAAACATTTATGTTAATGAATGGAAATCTTATTGTTTTCAAATGTAAAATGAGCATTTTCAAGTGTATTGTCTAGAGTCTGGATGTTTTTATTCATTGTACAAAAGGAACAAATACCTTTCTAAACGAACAACTGATGATCTCTAACAGGCAGATATGCTGTAGGGAATGGCATGGTGCTAAAAGATTTTGCCAGATGCTTTTATTATGTTCTGTTTTATTCTATTTACATTTGTGTGAATACAAGGTGCAATTACATGGTGACAGTGCCTCGAATGCAATCAACTGTGCATGTGTTTGTAAAGATGAGCACCAAATGGGCCATACATTCAGGCAGAAGAACAGTTTAGTCAACAAAACCCAAATTACAAAGGGACAGTTTCATCAAGAAAAAAAACAGTTTGTTGGTTCTCAATGAGAAGAAGGTCTTAATAGTTTTGCAGTTTTAGGCTGTATCGCATTAGTCACTGGTCAGTATTGTATGCATATACAATGCATACTATTTTCTACTATTTCTACATTTACATTTTCTAAATGTAGAAATGCTCATTTCAGTTAATCATTGATACGCTAATAATTTAAAAACTCGGTTAAATGTAATTTTTAGCAAATCTCAGAATTAATATCCAATTTTTTTTTCTTTTTTATTCTGTGCACTATAATTTGTGATGCCTGATTTCATTTGTAGCATTTAAATTGTTTGATTTAAAATTGATAAATTACTTTTAATTTATTTAGACAAACTAGCATACAATTTTTGAATTGGCAATTTAGCAGCCATAATATGAATATAATTACTGGCCAGTATTTTAATAACAGTGTAAGAAGTTTAATACCAGAAACAACTCATCGTCCAGATAAAAGAAGATTTTAACTTTCGCATGTTCTTCTCAAAGTACTCTGCTTAAAGGCGCATCTGCTCATCTAAAACCTTGTGTTTGTGTGGATATTATGGTGCTTTAATGGCAGATGGTTTCTTGATGTCCATGTGGGGCATCAAAGAATCCAATATCTTTGAACATTTTTCAAAGAACCATATAAAAACTCTACGGCTGAACATTCATTTGCCCTCTTCTCCCATTTAATTCTACTCCATCCTTTCTCTCTGCAGTGCTCGTGAGCTGGAGTTGGAAGACAGACAGAGTCGACTGCAACAGGAACTACGAGAACGCATGGCAGTAGATGGTACTTTGCTCTCCAGTAACAAAATGATATGCATTACACAGCCCTGCATCTTGAAGAAATATGTCTGATGACTTGCAAAAAAGGCCTAAAATTACCTAATTTGACAATGTGGATTTCAGCTTTAATGCACTTATCAAATGTCAAAAGTTTGACAAAAAGAAATATTCTAAATGTATAATTTAACTTAAAATCTGCAAAGGAGTGGAAAAATATGTTCAACTACGCCATTTCACAAAATCTTTCATTTTCTGTTTGGATGTAGTAAAACACCCACATATGTAGCAGAAAGCATCTGATCATGTTTGCATTTTATTCTGTTACTTGGCCATAATTCGGATAAGGCATACAATGTCATATATGTGAAAATCAGCTAAGTATTGAACAAATAGTTGTAATCTGGCTTAGAGGAAGATGGGAATCATGTGTTTGTGGCAGTTTTTCTGGTGATTATGGGATGATAGAAAACTTGTTCACCTTAAGGCCCCAATGTACTTATGGCAAAGTTCTTTTCCGTTCTTCGTTTTGGGGTAAAACGAAGTTTGAAATACGTGAGCAGCAATATACTGTTATTGAACATCTGACGCCGCCCACACTGCTGAGAGTGACGGTTAGATATAACAAAATAAACACACAACAAAATTGAGAAAACGGCAAGCATTTTTTTTAATAAAGCTTAAAGGGTACATAACATGCACAGTTTCACCTAATCTCATGTTAATCTTGAGTACCTATAGAGTAGTAGTGCATCCTTAATATCTCCAAAAAGTGTTTAGTTTTATTATAATTTGAAAAGAAAAAACAGCTTTCCGATTCTCTCCGGGAAAAGCCGAAGTCCTGGAGGCGGAGCTATAGAGTCAAGCGGTAGCGCTGATTTCCAGCAAAAGACAGAAATCTGATCCAGTTGTACTTACATGACTGGGGTCTTTTATCACTGGGACCGCTCCACGTTTTAATAGCAAACGATTTGCAAATCCAGCGTCGAGGCCTTGTTAATAAAACATTCGTCACTCAAATGACCAGAACACATAACCGCACTTCCTACACTCCGTTGCTGCCCCGGAAAAACAAACTGCATCCACTGTTCCTGTAACACTGGGTTCTTTGGAAAGCTGAACACGGTAAGCTTTCCCTCACATCCAAATACACACTTTTTTGGAGACATTCTTGAACAAATCCTATGCAGCGCTGGCGCCGATGATTTCCTGTTGAAGCGCGTTGATGTGCGCGGTCTCGCTCTCCTCTAGTCGACGTGCGCGCGGGCGAGCTTTTCCGAGAGAAATGCTCATATAAGGAGTTCCACTCTGATCTACGTCATTAGATCCACGATCGAAAAAAAACCAGCCGAAACTTGCACCAACCCGGAAGTAAGATTTTCGGCACAGAAATTCTCCGTTATTCGTCAAAAATATTTTTTTTAAACTTTGCCCATGTTTAGCATGAGAATCCATCTCTTTAACAGTGTAAACAACTCTGAATACATGAAACACCATTGTACCCCCCCTTTAAGAAAAGCATCTGATCATATCAATGTGAATGTTTGCACAAGCTCTGCAATTCAGTACTCTAGTTAAGTCACGTCACGTGTGTGTGTGTATACATATATATATATATATATATATATATATATATATATATATATATATATATATATATATATATATATATATATATATATATATCGCAACAGACTCTTGAGGAGAAATTAACTGGAAAAGATTTCCATGTGAAAGAAGGCGAAGCCTCCACGCACACCTACCTATTACGTAATCTTAGAACAAAGGTGTTTAGCAGCCGAAGTGAACTTTTCCGGAAAGTTCCGGAAAATATTAGTTTTGGCCTGATTGTGTTCAAAATTACATCCCATCAGTTCGTTTTTCGATTTCGCTTGAAGTATATAGGGGCCTTTACAAATGGTTATTGAAAATAGCAATGCTATATGCACATATTTGTAAAAATGTGACGTACTAGAGCAAAACAGACTATTTTTGGAATCAGCAGCACACCAAAGTTAGTAACAAGTATTGAATTTCATTCAGCAAATTTGATGTAGGGTGGTGTTATTTTTAAATGAACTTAAATCAGTGTCTCACCCTCTACAGACCATCTGAAGACCGAGGAAGAGCTGGCGGAGGAGAAGCAGATTCTGAATGAGATGTTAGAGGTCGTCGAGCAAAGAGATTCTCTGGTGGCCCTGTTGGAGGAGCAGAGACTTAGGGAGAAAGAGGAGGATAAAGACCTGGAGTCGGTGATGCTCTCCAAGGGATTCAGCCTCAACTGGGCTTAGCATAACAATGATGACATGGTTCTGACCGCCAGCGTTTCCCGGTTCCACCGCAGGGAATGTAAAAAATTGCAGAAAGATTTGGTCTGTCTCCCACCTCTTTTTTTTTGGGCATGTCAACACAACGTTTACAAATCCACTCACGAGCACGATAATGATGTTTACGAGTTCTCCTGGCACGACTCAGGGCGTTTTGTCCCTCGGCAGCCAAGGCATTGGTTCCATCCAAGACGTTCTCTCAATCAGACAGAGAGAATGGATCAATTTGGGGAATTTTTTTTTTTTTTTTGGGTCTTGAAAGGTGACATATCAATCCTGCTGATGTTGAGGAAGTCTGAGACTAATGATCCTACATAAAGCCAGTCTTGTTTTTCCCAGAATGTCTGGTCAATCAACTGTTACGTTTTCAGCGACGACAGATGTTTGGACTTGATTTCCTATAATGCATTTTCTATCTTGACTACTGACTGAAAAAGTTCAGCTGTTTCTTTGCAATCGCACTCCTCTCCTGTTTAATATAACCCACTATAAGCATCAGACCTCCATTCAACAGATGAATGAAGTCTTGTGTTGTTCACAAATAAGCATGTGATGGACTTCTGTAATTGTCACAGAACACACTCAGCGACCGGCACATGTTGTGTTTGTAGCATTGACAATTGTACAATTTTCGAATTCGTCAGTAGCCACCTGATATTATAGATATTGGTGTACGCTGGGAGCGAAATGTTCTTTGTTACATACTTCACTGATGTTGGTTTCCATTTGTCTTGAGTGGTGTTACCACACATATATCCTAAAAACAGTTTACAATCATTTACCATCCATGAATATCTGATACTTGTACTATAGTTTACATAAAGCAGTGGAGTATATATTAGTATATAAACTTCCTCAATGCAGATAGTTCATAAGAACACAGATACACAATATACATTGACATACAATCAAATGCATTATGCATTTTGTTGGTTGGTCAGTGGTTTCAGGAACAGTTAACAGTTAAGCTTTTCTGACTTTATTTAGTATCAAATCAGATTGAGATTGTGCCCATATTCACATTTAAAGGGTTAGTTCACCCAAAAATGAAAATTCTGTCAGTAATTACTCACCCTCATGTTGTTCCAACCGCGTAAGACCTTCCTTCATCTTCGGAACACAAATTAAGATATTTTTGATGAAATCTGAGCCAAGTCTGAATCCTCCATAGGCTTCTATGTGACCGAAACTTGCTGGCCCAGAAATGTTATTAAAGAGATCGTTAATATAGTCCAAGTGACTCCAGTGGCTCAATCTTAAGTATATCAAGCGACGAGAATACTTTTTGTGCGCAAAAACAAACAAAAATAACGACTTTATTCCACTTTTCATTTCCTTCTCTCTGGGCCTCGTAGTGTTTTTGCGCTGCGCGTCTGTGTACACGTCATCACGTATCACACACATGACCGGCGTCGGCCAATAGTGAGCCTACGTGGTGACGTGTAACACAGACGCGCTGCGCAAAAACACTACGCGAATCAACTAGAGGTCCAGAGAGAAGGAAATGAATAGTGGAATAAAGTCGTTATTTTTGTTTGTTTTTGCGCACAAAAAGTATTCTCGTCGCTTGATATACTTAAGATTGAGCCACTGGAGTCACTTGGACTATATTAACGATCTCTTTAATAACATTTCTGGGCCAGCAAGTTTCGGTCACATAGCAGCCTATGGAGGATTCAGACTTGGCTCAGATTTCATCAAAAATATCTTCATTTGTGTTCCGAAGATGAACGAAGGTCTTACGCGGTTGGAACAACATGAGGGTGAGTAATTACTGACAGAATTTTCATTTTTGGGTGAACTAACCCTTTAATTATCTGGCACCAACGTTTGGTGTTGTGTTTTCCACTTTCTCCAGGTTTGGAGCAACATGCCTTTTTTAACTTTACATGCAACGGCTCCTCACATCCACAGAGTTTACTTATGTTTGCAGAGTGTTTTATTTATAGTTGTCTTTGTAAAAATTTTATATCACATGAAAACGTTTCAGCACTGCTGACCGACACCAGTGCTGATTAACTGCAGGAGCTCATAGTCATGCTTGATTTGGAACAGGAAACATCGATATTGCAAATGAACATGCCTTTTTTTTTTTTTCTAAGTGTACATTTCATTTTAGTCACTGTTAAGCTGTATAGATGGGCACAGATTTTGTTTGTTTGTTTGACTTGTGAGTACAGATAACTGTGAATGAAAACACGTGGTCAACGATAGTTATTTAGACTGTAAAATGTTTGACAGATTTTATGGTATTTATTAACGTGTGAAAAATGTATTATATGTAAAGTAAATCAATCCTAATTTTTAAAAAATATGTTGGGTCTTAAATGCTTTATGTTGCTAATTTGCATATAGAGTGTTGAATGTATGCAGAGGCAATAAACAATGCAGTTGTTAAAAATGAAGACTGGAGGTTTTTTTCTCATCTATTTACATTATGAATTGATTTATTATTATTTCTTGCATATATTTGCATTGTGGTCTTTTTTTTTCTTTCATCCTATTTATCCATCTTTAAAGCATTACAATGTTGGCCTGTGTTTGACTTAAAACTTAACATTCATTCATTCATTTACTACTTTACAAGTACTGGAATTTGCTTTAGGATTAGCAAATCCTCTATGCAAATGTTTTAAAATGCATTAAGCAATTATCTTCAGATTTTAAAAATGCACAAGAAGAAATTCATATAAAAGGGAAACTGTAAATCTTGACATTTAGAAACAGGGAACGTGCATATGTTCTTTAGCTTTATGCAGCACAACAACCCACTCCTGATTTTTGCACTGCCGCCTCTATGTAAACATTTACTTTTACTTTTCAGACAGACACAATGGAAAGGGAAATACTCATTTCCGTGAATCGGTTCCTTTGAACGGTTCGTTGTAATGAGCTGGTTCAAAAAATGATTCACTGCATTCTTGTACGTCATCACGTATTTCCTGACATCATGGCATGGCGTTCGAAATGTTCTAGTAAAACCTTATAGATAATTGAATTAATAAGAACAATGCGTGACTTGGCTAAAAATATTGATAGGCTAACATTGCGAGTCGGTCGTGTTCGAAAAAAGGCTCTTGATTCAATAACTAGTTTATTGTTTAATTAAGTTAACAAGAAACGATTTGTGAACAAATCATTCAAACTGTTTTTGTGAACCGTTTCAACCGATACATCATAAGATCCGACTCCAAAGGTCCATGAATCGTCATCACTTGTTAGAAACCAGCGCCTGTGAGAATGAACGCCGCAAGTTTCAGAGATTGCCAGGTAAGTTAGAAACTTTTTTTCAATATAGTGCATAAGGGTTTCTCGAGTTATTTTGAGTAGGTAGCCTAACTTTTTATGGGGTTCTCGATATAAAAACGCAATGGGGAACTGTAAATCTCTCTTGAGAAATGTCTCTATAAAAGTGTAAACCTTTTGACCTTGGGATTAAGGTTTAGTTTGTTTGAGTTTGCTTCATGAAACAACTCAACAGTAGAACGAAATGTTATATTATCACCTGCAGTGCACGTTACAGGCAGGACAAACCTTTGTAAACAACACAATGTAACAGTGATACAAAAACAAAGCAACAGCACGCTGTAAGAACTGACAGTGAAAATAGTCTTAAGTTTGCGTTTGTCAGCAGTTTCTATTTCATAACGGATTCAGTTCTCCTTGTTCTGCACAGTATATTCCATTAGATATTGCATTAGTGGCACAAAACTAATTCAAGCAATCTTACTTGGCCATCAAATCTCAGTTACACTCCTTCTCTGTTGTGCATGTGTTAGGCATGGAAATCAGAGGGTCTGATGCTGTCCACTAGCAGCAATGAGGCCTGTAAACTATATGATGCTATACTGTCTCAGGTACATACATCAAAATACACTGATTTTAATAACTATGTGTTTTTTTCTTCTTCTGCATATAACTAACCTGAATGTTAATGTCTCTGTTAATCAGTATGTGACCTGGCGCAATGATGAGACACTGGGAGGAATAGAAGGCTGTATTACAGCTGTCAAAGCTGCAGACCCGGACTTTGGTATGTGATTGCAACACTGAGCAATGTAGTCTGTCTTGGTAAACACGTCAATGTAAAAAAAGTGTCTTCTGGAATACTTGGTTCTTTATTGGTAAATTGTATTCTGCTGTCACTTTTTTATATATATATATATATATATAACTCCACAGTGTCTGCCTACAATGGAAGCTTGTTTCCGCCACCAAAAATAAAATAAAAAAGATAATTGCAACTTTTGATCTCACAATCCTGACTTTCCCCTTACAGTTGTGAGTTTATATCTCACAATTCTGTCTTTATATCTAACAATTCCGAGTTTATATCTCACAAATCTGAGTTTATACCTGAACTCGGAATTGCAAGAAAAGAAGTCAGAATTATGAGATGTAAACTCGCAATTGTGAGCAAAGAAAAGAAAGAATTGTGAGTTTTGGAACTGCGAGAAATAAAATTAGATTTTTTTTCTCTCAGAATTGTGAGCTCAAAATATAAACTCAAAATTGTGAGTTATAAAGTCCAAATTGTGAGATATAAGCTCTTAATTCGGAGAAAAAAAGTAAGAATTAAAAATTATAAACCTGGAATTGTGAGAAATAAAGTCAGAATTGCACTTTATGTCTTCGCCGTTCTGACTTTTAAAATTGTGAGACAAACTAGTTGTAAAGTAGGATTTGCATATATATAATCTCTATTGTGAAAAAAAAGCCAGTAATGTGAGAGAAAATGTTGCAGTTACATTTTTATTCTATGGCGGAAACAATCTTCCACGTCTTCTCACATTATATAATTTTATCTCAAAATCAATAATGTCTGTTCATTTATTTGGTAACTAGCTGTGTAATAAGTGTGATAATGTACAATCAGCTGGCCGTTATCGCAAGATAAACCCCTTCAGGTTTATACATTCCATCCATGACAAGTCCTCATTAGTGTGTCCTCTGTGCTGCAGTTATGGGTCATGTGATCTCTACTGGGCTGGAGTTGGTGAGCACAACAACTTCAGTCCTGCGGGATGAGAGATTGGCCAGCGCTGTGAGGAAGACTGTGGAGCTGGCGAACTGTCAGGAGCTCACGTCCAGAGAGAGAAACCATGTGAAAGCCATGGAGCTCTTCTCTAAAGGGTGAGTTCACATGAAACGGACTAAGAGCTGCATGAG
Source organism: Squalius cephalus (assembly GCF_949319135.1). Classification (NCBI taxonomy): domain Eukaryota; kingdom Metazoa; phylum Chordata; class Actinopteri; order Cypriniformes; family Leuciscidae; genus Squalius; species Squalius cephalus. The sequence continues at coordinate 15,079,278 of NC_137127.1, read as the reverse complement.
AAGATTCATCTGATGACATTACGAATGTTTCACACTCTAAAAAGTGTTGTTTTTTTGTTGTTGTTTTTTTTCTGGTTAATTTTAAGCAGTGTTGCCTTTGGCCAACAAGCAGTTATGAATTTGTTCTTTTAAGATTCATGTTCCCCTACTGTATCCTTGGGCTGTAAAGAGTGTGACTGTCATATGAAACTAAGTTTTAGCTTGATTAAAGTTCTTGAATAAAGCAGCCTTTTTACAGAAGTTTCCCAATCATTTATGTTCTCAGCTCTAATGAATTGCCTAGTCAAACCACTAGAATTCTGTGAAAAGATCACTTTTAAAAGAGGGTTCAGAGGTGACATACATTTTGTAAAACAAAAAAGAATTCTCATCTGAAAAGGATCCTCTCAAAATACCAATGGCTGTAATACAGTTGTTATCACTAACTAAAATTGTTTTTGATAATTGCAATAAATCTGAGATGTACAGTAAATATAAGATAAAAAGTCAAATTACTCAAGCTAAATACTATAATAGTAGATAAATAATACTAAAATAACACTGCTGTACTATGTAAATGTAATTATTATTTTTTTTTTATGACTGAAGTACATTGAATGGTGTGTTTCAGAGCCCTGCACAAGGCCTGTGAGGTTTGGGAGGGTGTTCTGGCTGATCACCCCACAGACATGTTGGCACTGAAGTTTGCCCATGATGGATTCTTCTACCTGGGTGAACAGATTCAGATGAGGGACTCGGTGGCCAGAGTGCTGCCCCATTGGAAACCACATATGCCATTGTACAGGCAGGTGCTCGTGCTCCACCGATGCCAATCTGAATACTGGCTTAAAATCATTTTACCATGTGATGGTAAAATAATTATTTTTAAGAATTAAAATCTCATTTTTACTTAAAATCTTTTTTTACTGAAATCTTTTTCTTTTTTTCTTTAATAATTATTTTATTTTTCATTTTACCAGGTTCAGTTTTTCATATCTAAGATATCTTTCAAAAACCCAACTTGGTCCACATGACAAAAACTATTTTAGAAGTGTCCTGAAATTAAATTAATCAAATTAAAGGGAAGATTCACCCAAAAAGTTAAAATTCTGTCATCATTTACTAACCCTCAAGTTTTTCCATACTTGTATGATTGTATGAATCGTTTTCTTCTGCTGAACCCAAAAGAAGATATTTTGAAGAATATGGGTAACCAATCAGTGGTGGTGCCCCACAACTGTTTGGTTAAACATATCCATCAAAATATCTTCTTTTGTGTTCAGCTGAATAAAGACGCTCACACAGGCTTGGAAAAACGTGAAGGTGAGTAAATGATGACAGATTTTTCATTTTTTGCTGAACTGTCCCTTTAAATGTTTAACTAATTTATTCTAAGTAAATGTTTTCATTGGATGTGTTTTCCAGTTATCTTAAAGGGATGTATTCATTTGGGCTTCTTGAGACTCGTTTATATGACGAAGCTGAAAAAATGGCAAGAGAGGTAGTATTTTTTTAATTGCATATTCAATTAATGCCATTCATTAGTATTGCTCACTACTTTCCAATGGTATGGCACTATAATGTAAAAAATCACTAATTAGTCTATTAAACATACATTATTAATTATAATTTTAATATTTATGTGATAAACCTGTTTTTAATGCAGCAGGCACAGTAAAAGTGTTGTGCTTGTCTTGCAAAACTGGTTAAAATAAACAGAATAATATCAGATGTCATAAATCAAATAACATTCACATGTCCAGTGTACTGAATATTTAATATTTTATAGTTCCCCACACAGAAAATTATTTATTTTATTAAGTACTTAATATTTTAAAAAATATTGAACTATATTTATGCTATATAAAATGCTGTTTTTTCCCCCCATAATTTCTTATTAATGTAAAGCACCATTATTATAATGTAATATTTCTGCAGGGCCTGGCTTTGACTCCTCAGGACGGTTGGAGTGTCCATTCTGTGGCTCATATCCATGAGATGAAAGCTGAGGTGGACAAGGGGATAAAGTTCATGGCCTCTACAGAGAAAGACTGGATAGTCAGTTTCAGAAAGATTGTATAAAACATGTGCAGCACATTGTGTATTATACATATACATATGATGTCTTATTTCTCCCTTAAAGGTGTCCGACATGTTGGCGTGCCATAATTACTGGCACTGGGCTCTATATCACATTGAGAAGGTAAGAAAAAGAGAGGCAACATTACATCCACTACAAAAAGAACACAAGTTACTTTTATCCATGTGTCTTTCATGGATTTTTTTCTTTTTTCTTTCTTCCACAGGGGAATTATGAAGCAGCTTTGAATATTTTTGATGAGCAGGTCAGTTCACTACTGTGCTTATGACACTCTTTGACAGTGCATTTAAGAAGTGGCATGGTACTACTGTGGTTTGCATTGTAATACCATGTTTGTTTTTTTCTACAATGTATCATGGTATTCTTTAAAGTGCTTTGGAGTACCATGTAAATATCATGGTGCGTGAATATGGTAAAATATTCTGTATATATCCAAGATATTTCCATCTGATACCAACTGTGGTACTGCCACAGTACTTAAATCATGTAGACATGTGGTGAATGTAATTAGTCACACCAGGGGAGAAGTGTAAATCTTGTCTTGTGTTCCATATGGAATGTGACAGATTTAAGATGAAAGTTGAATTGATTTAGACAGGAGCATATGGGTGTCAAGCCAAGTTGTTTCCAGGGCAACATCTTTAGACTACACTCTCTTGAATATACAGTATATAAATCATTCATTAATTTACTGCAGGTACACACTGTCAACAGACCATCAGTATATAGAAATTAGAAGATTGAAAGCTATCAAACTAAAATTAGAGTTAATGCATTCATTTAATAACCGATCATTCTTTATATAGTAAAATCTTTATCTTGAATAGAAGGGTTGATTATTTTTACATTCACCTCAGCAGGTGCCTTTAGTCTCCATGAAGGCACAGCGAAGACACTCTTAACTAGAATGCTTTATATTTAGAAAGTTGTTAAAAATGTAAATATTAACAAAGCCATTAACACAGATTACATAACTTAAAAGCTCAGTTATATAAAGAGCAGTAGTTAATGTAGAGTATATAATGAATCTACATGGTTAGAGGTTTGTGGACACCAGAACAAAATGTAATGTTAATATGGATTTGGGTCTCCCCTTTGCTTTTATATCATCTTCCACAGTTCTGGGAAGGCAGAAATGCATATCATGACCCCTTCAAATTTATCTCAGTCTGGTCTTTGTGCATGTCATTCAAGTTCTTCTAGTAAAACATTTAGTTTTGGACCTCTCTTTGTGCCAAACATGCTAAAACAGAATAAATACACCCAATTGTACTTAAAATGTTGATGTTTGCACAGCTATATGCTTGATTTTATGCACCTGTCAGTAATGGAGGTAGCTGAAATTGTCAAACCGGTTGATTAGAGATGAGCATACATATGGTGTATATGAATTAGTTTCATGATCTGTCATTATACTCATTATACAACTTATTATATAATGTAACAATGCTAATGAAAGTTATGACGAATTGTTACCTAGATGTAGAAAAGAAATGACTGGTCATGGAACATTTAAAACCTTTCTCCAGGTTTATCTGCGCTGTGTGAAGTCTGGAGCCATGCTGGACACCGTTGATGCTTGTTCATTGCTTTACAGGCTAGAGCTGGAGGGTGAGATGTCATTAAGTCTTAAAGTACATATTTAAGTACATACATACCTCACCATCTCTGAGCAGGAGTAGAGGAGTAGAAAAACATTTCTGTTTTTCATCTAAACAACTTGTGCAGGCTGAACACATTTGCTTTTAACAGTTTAATCAAGGCAGGTTTAGTCTGAAATCTGCACTGGAATGTAACGCGAATCTGTTGTGTTGAAAAGCCCTGATGTGGTGTGAAGATCGTGCTTGGCATCATGTGATCATGTGAAGACTGGTGTTAGGCAAGTTTCTGAACCTCGGAAATAAGTGTATTTTTGGTTAAAGAACTTGACTGGTGAACACGGCAGATGGGGGGATGGCTAACATAATGAATAAATTATTATATGCTTAAAGTAGAAATAAAACTATTACCCTTTTTTAGTAAAAAAAAACCAATAGTGATATATTCTCTGAAACCTGAAAAAGTTGTATTGTATTACACAATTTTGCGTTTTAAGATAGGGAAACAAGACGAATACTGATTAAGAAAATTATTGTTGCAGTCAAGTGACGAAACCTGTTTCTCTTTATGTTTCCTTTTGGAACGAAGTAACAGGAGGAGATGTTTACGGTACATTGCAATCTATGAAGTTCAGTTTTACCCTATGGGACTCGAGGACTTGTGACATTCCACAGAGAAGATAAATGGAAGTAATAAAGGAGGTCAACATTTGGTTTAAAAAATTACTAAAGTTACAAAAAACCTGCTCCTGCTCCATTTTATTTAGCCCATTTATTGGCACAGTTGAAGACATCATGATCTCTTTTCAAGGATATATTTAAAGTCTTTGCTGAAACTACAGTAAAGTCAGCTTTTAGAATGCTTTTCACAGTTTATATTTTAAAGCAGCTTTACAGAAATATTAACTAGTCACATAGGACCAGTTTGCACCAGCGAAAACCCTTTTTGGCATTATAAAACTACCGTCAGGGTTTACTAAAGACATTTATTGAAAAATTAGCGATGAAAAGTGGACACATTTTGCGGCTGACCTTTATTGCATTTGTAGGAGTTTTCCTTTGAGACACAACATTTATCAACGTAATTTACTAAGGTTTGCGGAAATCAATTTACTGGTATTTGCGCCGTTATTTAATAAAAAAAACATGTTCTAAAGCATTTTTCACTTGACATTGCTGTCTGTGTTTAATTTTCACTTTGTCAGTATATCATCCGCAGAATTTCCACTTCCATATGCACATTTACGGTATTGCAGCATCACGCTAATTTGCCATGTTTGTTTAGAAAAAGTATTATATTCATTTGTGTTATTAATATAGTAGCCTCTGAAGTCTAAATTCTAAAGCGTGCAAGCTTACAAAATTACTTGAAACCCTGCAAACCAAGTCACTTTTAACTAAGTTTATGTCTTCTATGAATTAATCTTATGAGCTCAGATGTTTTTGTACTATGCTAATTCACAGGACAGAGTTCACTTGAGCTTTGGTAAGCAAACATGAACTTTAGCTCTCCCGTATACACATGCGTATGAATGAAAGTGAATGGATTGTGAAGTCTAGCATGACCGGAAGGCACCGGCTGGAGGGGTGCTGGCAGCGGCCAGTGAAGCGTCCCTTTGCTTTCTGGCTGGTGTTGCTTCTGGTAGGCATGGTTCAGAAACACAGATGAGCTGGGATAGTGGGATGTGTAACTGGATATGTTTGATTAATGAATAAGAGACATGTTGTTGTGCTGAAATGTGTATAAAATATGTTTTCTCGGCAGGTGTGAGCGTGAAGGACCGCTACAGAGAGGTGCTGCAGGTGACCCAGCCACATACAGAGGACCACACATTACTTTTCAATGACTTGCACTTCCTCATGGTTTCCCTGGGAAGCAAGGAGAGCGCCACCACTCAGCGCCTGCTGGAGAGTCTGCAGGAACTAGCTAAGTGAGCCGCACGCATTACACAACCCACTCAAGAGATTACATTACAGCCAGTTTCTGCTCACGGATGGGAGTTTGTGGAGGCTGAGTCGTGGACAAATGTAGCGTGTCTTCAGGCTCTGTATGAGATTTCTTATAAATGTCCCTGCTCTGGGGAAGACTGGCATCCTCAAGGCTGATGCGCTGCATGCATATTTATTCCGATTTCTCATTACGGCCTAAACAAACGTCCGGTAAAGGTTGTACAGAAGAACACAAAGTGTATTGAAAGTAAATCCAAGCACAAAAATACATTTCTTGTCAGCGTACTGTGTTTTATAAAATAACATGATGGAGAGGAATCCTCTGGGAGCTGTATGTTCAGCACAGCATCTGTTCAAAGAAAGCAGTGTTTTCTCAACAAGCAGAATGTTTTTCGTTATCCACGTATGTTCTTTAGGCTTTAAGTAACAATTTTACACACACACACACACACACACACACACACACACACACAAAAAAAACCTAGCCAAATTGGTTGTCTAAACCAGGCATTTTCAAACTTTTTGATTCCACAGACCACATAAAATATAAAAGGGAATTATATATTTCCATGTGCTGCATAGATTTACACTGTGAAAAATCTAAAATATTATAAGTATGTGTTAAATATTATCTGGAAAATATCTATTATGTTAACACTATTTTGTTTCTACTCACCATTAGACTGCTGTTAGATGGATAAAACCTGAATAGAAACAACAAACAAAACACAACTTTGTACTTGTGCAACTTTGAACTTTGTAATTGATGGCTATCTGAACAATTTTTATAAAGCCGAATAAAACAGTATTAATTTGTATATAATTTCTTGTCTTATCTTTAACCTTTTCGTGGTTCAATCTCTTGCAGTACCCCAGTTTGAAAACCCCTGGGGCTTCATTTATAAAACCGTCTTAGACCTTGTCGTAGTGCTAAGCACTTTTCCACATCAAAGACTGTTTTTATAAATATGAACCTTGGCGTGGATTTTAGCGTACGCACAGATTTGATCTTGGAGTGTCCGTACGCTAAAATCCTTGCCAACGTTCATATTTATCAAAACAGTCTTTGACGTGGAAAAGTGCCAAGAAGAAGAAGATCTACACACTTTTCCTTGCGGCAGAGAGTCGGGTTACTACTGCAGTTATTTGGAAATCTAAGCCATTCTTGTCACGCACCTTTCTGAAGCATTTGGCCGTTGACTGGTGCTTTTTTATATGTTAATGACGTCAATTAGATGGCGTTTACAAGGTGGAGATCTGAAACCATTCAGCTGCGCACAATTTCACACTTATTTGCGATTTATAAATGTTTAATTCTGGAAGAGGGTGTACGCACGTTTTTTTTTTTTCAGAGAATTTTCATTCTCTGAATCACAAGTACATACTTTGAGAAATTATCGTAAGATCAAATGTAGGACGGATTCCACACAACATTTTATAAATGAGGTCCCAGGTCTAAACAAGGAAAAAAGCCTTTGAAACAATATGATTTTCTTACTTTGTATAACACAAAATAAGATGTTATGAATAATGTTTTCCTTATCTAGTAAAAACATATAGTGGCCAGGGGCTGGTAAACAAAAAAAAGTCCTATTTGTTGTATATGGAGTGACATACGAATGAATAAGTGATGACAGAAATGTCCATTTTAGCATTAGTCATATGTCTCTGTTTTCCTCCCTCAGAGACCCAGCAGAAAACCATCAGTTCCAGATAGCTGAGCGTGTGGGGCTGCCCATGTGTCAGGCTCTGCTGGAGTATGACCAGGGAAACTACAGCCAGGCCGTGGAGCTGCTTAAACCCATCAGAGACCGCTTCGTAGAGATAGGGGGCAGTGACGCACAGGTCTTTCTCCGCTTCACTGCAGTATGCATTAGATAAGCAGTGTTTCCACTATAAACAACCTCCTTATTTGTTTCTCTGCAGAGAGATGTTTTCCATCAGCTCCTTATTCATGCTGCCATGAAGTCGGGAGACAAAGAACACCAACGATTTGCCAGGTAAAAGCTGTGTTCTAACCCTCTAAGTGGAAAATGGTTTTCAAATAGCTCAGTTGTTGTCTTTTGTGCTTTTATGCTGCACTTTAAAGGTGTTGTTAGGTTTACAGCTTAAGCTCTATAGACAGTGTAGGATGCAAGCTGACAATTGCCACATTAGCATAATTTGCCCTGTTAACTTCCATTGTAAGCATGTTAAGTTTTCATTCCCCTGGCAGAATCTAGAAGATATGTAGTACCGATTCATATTTTTTTCTTCTTGTCGCTATCTACTAATCTGTGTTATAAACACACATGTCTTTCCAGGCTGATAAACAACTTTTGTTAACTGAATAGAATAATACAACAGAAGCCATGGCCAAATACCTGGCAAAATAAAGAAAAAAAGCATTCAATGAACTGGTTTTGAACAAAGGCACACAACAGATTGAAAGTGCACAGTTGGCAGCACATTTTCATATAGTAATCAGTAAAACTGCTATGCAAGGCCACAGGGTTTCCATTAAAGATGAACTGTCATGTCAATTGATGTGCTGTCCACGGATGCCAGGTATTTGTGTGTAATTCAGTTTCAAACTGAAATTTACATATTGCATTTCATTAGTATGCAATGCTCATAAATCGAAATTCTTCCAAATTTCAAACTCCCACCTGTTCTACACAGGTTGCACATAAAATGAAGTGCATGTAAATATTTGTAAAATGGCTGATTTAGACAGCAGTGTTGACCTGCAGGGATTTTCTTGGACACTTTCTAAGGAAGCAGGCGCTGTTGTGTTTTGTCCCTAGATGCATGCTGACCGAGAGAGACGCAGTGCGGCCAAACTCCCTGCTCACAGACCGTCTGATCCAGAGAGCCCACTCCTTACATGTTTAAATTCAGACCCTTTTCCCAAAGCACTTTACACCCTGTTCTCTGGTGGTATAATTACAGGCCGCTTTCCGAACTCATTTAACTGCAGACATCAGATCAGAGAGCCCTGTGTACAGCCCAAGAGTTTGCACCGAACAAAGTCTTCTGTTTAATGGGTTCACTCCGCCGACTATGTCTAAATGTTAGTCTAGCCTCTTCCATTGCATGACATGAATTAAATGGAAGTGTGCAAGAAATCCCTTGCAAAGATATTTTGCATTACATATTATTCAAGCCCAAGCAGTATTTCCTCTCTAGGCATTTAACAAATGACTGTGATTATTCAATAAAAATGAACTTACAAATTCAAAAAGTCTGGAGGCATATTTGTAATTAAGAAATAACAAACAATTCCACAAGCATTACCAACAAACCTTTTTTTTTCTTTTTCTTTTTTTATCAAATAACAACATGTAAACCAAAATAGAAAATGAATAAGAAAATGCTCCGAGGCAGAGTGAAATGAAACTGAGAGGAAAATGTGCTGTAAGTGTGAGAGCAGTCGTTGCAGAATGGAAGCATCACTCCAGTGTGTGAGAGAGTTTGGCAGAACTGCAGGTATGCTGTGACTGTCCGCTGCCTCTACAAGACGGATCCGATCTCTTTCTGGATCTCAGAGATGAGGATCTGAGACAGAACGATGCCTGCGATCTATAGATCAAACAGAAGAATTGTGTCAGGACAGCAGTGTGTGTGGAGAGAGGATAATAATTATAGTTTCTGCCCAACACCCACTGAAAAATGTATGAATGGAAATGCAGTGCATTGCATTGAATTATATGGAATAACTAAGCATACACTCATTTCAAAAGGACCACAATCTTAAAAGGGGATATATGTGTATAATTCAGGTTGTCTATCTATAGGCCTATTCTCAAATATATAAATGATTAAAAAGGTCACAAACATGATGTATTTTCTCATTATTTCAGTTCAATTTAAACGTTTAACCATGTAGCTTTAGCAATAGTCAATAGTTATATGTGTAATGGTAAATATAGATTAACAAAGCTGCCATGACTTCAAAACTCGGAAGAGTAATTTGCCAGTGGTTTCCTCGTGATTTTCCTATGGGTTTTTATAATGGGGTAAATTACACACACCCATTTCAAAAATGTGAATTTTGAATCTGTTTATTTAAAAAAACAAAAAAACAAAAAAAAAAAAAAACATTTAAGTAACTAGATAAAAAAATGTTTGGGGTGTGTGTGTGTGTTTTGTGCAGAACAAAAGTATTATCAACATATGTTTTACCACCGACCGACCTTCAAATTTTGAGGGAACCACTGGAAAATTCTTCCGGGTTTTGACATCACAGCTGCACCACCCTATTCAGTAGCCTACAATGCTTATTTCTGCTGTATTGACAAAATAGCACCCATGATTTGAAGACCCCAAGCATTTTGAGAAACTGAAATCATTTAACTGAATGTTACCTGTGGTAAAGCGAGACCCAGAGTCAACGCCCCAACTAACATCAGGTGAGATTCAATCCATGTTACAGCTCTGTCTGCACAGCCCACCGGATAGATAGATTTAGTGGCCTCCACATAGTTCTGTGTCTGAACCCCAAAGCCACACATGGTGTTGATCACAGTCTGAAAGAGTAAAAGAGAAGATGTTTTTGTCGTTACTGCTTTGTCTCTTCAGATGTTACTAGTCTTTAAGCAGCAGGGGGCAGTAACGTTTTAGCCTCATTCGTGTCATGTTTGCTTAATGCGTCTCATTTTAAATCCATAGTTTACACATACAAACGTGATTAATTAGTAGTTCTGCTCAAAAGCAACACCATTAATACTATGCATATTTTGCCATATTTCTAGGGACCAGAATATTATCTGGGGAGATTCTGGACCAGTAAGCAGCCAACCAACCACCCAAAATACCTTAGCACAGTAAAAACACCTGCACACATTAGCAACTGCATAAAAGTGTCCCGAAAAGAAGTACACGTGTAAATGAAGTAAATTTGTACAGGTTCTTGGTGCTTTTGATTCTGTTGTTAATGATTTTTCTCGTTCCTTTTGTCTGGTATTTTGCATGTTCAATGCTACAACCATAGGCGTTTTTTGACACCTACCCAGACCAGCTGGATCTTTCGACTCGACTGCGTCCTACGTAATCTAATGGGTCAGGGCCAGTCATTTCCCCCTCAGCTTTTTACAACTTTAGTGTGAGCATTTCACCATGCTTTCTGACATCCTGCGGGTGTTGAATTCCCTTTTGTTTTGTGGGTTGCTGGTGTAGAATGCAGGTCACGGTCATATCTATAGACATATGCAGTTTTCAATTGAATATTTGCACCAGGAATTTACTTAACATTGTGTGGTCTAATTATAAAGACCTTTCTACAGAGATTTTACACAGCTTTCAGTATTCATCACTGATAACTGAAAAAAAAAAAAAAAACCTACACATGAAAGATCATTTTTGTGTCCGAATGGGGATAAAATACCACTTTCAACAGCATTTCCAAAAGTATATTTTGTCTTGATGGTTATGCATCCCTGAACAGCTCACCATTTAATAATGCCATGATTCATTTTCATATCATCTGCCCAGATGCTGCCATAGAGAAATGCCATTGTCTCCATGTGAACAGCTGTTTGGATGAATCACAGAATTTTTTGTCATTCCTTTTGCTTCAAACAACATGTTTGAATACTGTAAGACAATTAAACCCATAAACCAAACAGCTTTTCTCCCTCTGCATCATAAATGTAGCATAGTTCCTCAATTTCCTTCTGTTTTTGTTTGAAAGAATTGCATTTCGTTCTCTCTGACCTGTTTAGAGAGTGTTTATCCAGCAATCACCGTAGACATTTGCCAAGGGAACAGAGACCATAATATTTAGGTCTGCCAAGGAGTCGCTCTATATCGGTGATCTATGTTCTGTTTGAGTATCTTATCAGCATTTAGACACGTCTCACGGATTGAACTGAAGCACACATTTAGCATTTCAGCCAAGCAGCTGCTTTGGACGTCATGCCAAAATGGCACCGCTCGGTCATTTGCTGCCTTTAGAGGCAAGAAAGCAATTCAGAACACATCAATTCTTCTCAAATTGCTGCTATGACAACTTTGTAGAAATTGAAACTTTGAATTACTGATACATTTGGTAAACCCAATCTGTTTAACTTCACAAAGCTTTTATAACAGGGGTTGTAATTAGCGGCGCAGGCCATCATCGTTAAAGATGAAGGCCCAAAGGACACTCTGAATCCGTCTTTCATGGCACTTTGTTGCAGAGTGCAATAAACCAATGAGCGCATACAGTTTTGCTGAGCTGATGAGATGAAAAATAATACAACTTTGCCTTTGCGCTAATGCTACACTACAAAGACTGAGAACAAAAAGGGTGGGATCGTGTTGAAATAAAGGATCAAAATGAAGGATCACTGTATAACTGAACTGTATAACATACTGTTAACATGGTTTTTGCCTGCATGTGCTACGCTCGCCACCTAGATGCTAGAGTGTTTTAGGTGCTTGCCTGTGTTTTGCAGTGGCTAAAGCGTTCTGAGTGGTTGTTAGCATGTTGCTGTGCTGTTGCTAGGATATATTTGGGGGGTGGGGGGTCAGTTGAAGGTGGGCTCTTTTAACATGGACCAGTAAGTCTCTATGATGTTTTGGGTCCTATAAGCTCATGTGGCTTGGGTCCACTGGTTTCCCACTGGTTTTATCATCCACTAGGTGAAAATTCTTATTTCTTAGAATTTTCTTTAAATGAAACTTAGAAAGAGCTACTATATGAGCTGTAGTAGTAAAACTTTCCAGCAAATCATGTGTATGTATGCTTTAGGTGTCCAATTTCAGTGTATGCACAATTGATTTTCAAAAAGATTTATGTGTCACGTTTGTTCTGTTCTGGTTTATCTCTTACCTGTTTCCTTTGTTCCCATTTTCCCACCACTAGTTACTTATTAGTTCATCAGTTGTGTTAACTGTTCTTAGTTGTGTTAATTATGTCCGGATTCACAGTACTCATAAAAGAGTAGAGGCAAAAAGTACCCGGATGACCTACTAGTTCCGGTGGGATTTTGAAGTGTGTATATGATGGACACTTTACTATCCCATGAGGTCACGGGAGAGGATATGTGAATTGCAGTGAAGCGACGTAACTGACGCTGGTAGGTCACATGTTAATGACAACATGGCAAGTACATCCAGTTTGCATTCATACTATATAGAACGTACATTTTTAGTGGTCGTGAAGTAATTAGTTATTCAAAATAAGAACCTACTCAAGAGAGTACGCAGTTTCGGACGCAGCCTGTGTATTTAAAGTCACCGTGAAGCGGAACTTGCAACCGACTTCACTTCTGGATTGTGACGTACTTTCCTAGTGAAACGCCTGGGTGAGAAAAATACAGGGTGTGGCTTGTTTTTTTCCCGCTGGGAATTGATTGGATCAGGAAAAGTGGGCGTTCCATTCAGCTTGCTGTCAAAGCTCTCAGCAGACTGACAGTTGAAGGGGATGTTCTACTCAAGCCGTCAAACACGTCATCAAAGAAGGAAGGCCATTTTTTTATCAACTTGCACCGATAAATTGTTCACCACAAGACTAGTAATGTGCGCTAGCAAAGTAAAGAGGGCCAAATTTGATTTAATGCCAACTTTAAGCCCTTCCTTTTTCTGTTCTTTGTTCAGTCTTGTTTCTGTTATAGTGGTTGTGAGTTTTTTTTTTTTTCAGATTATCTCCTGCATCTTCCCTTTGGATTGTGTTTATTAAAGACTGTTTTGAATTCTCCATCGCCGTGCGCTTCTTTACAGCCACTCAGCGTGAGAGTATCTTGGTTTCCACAAAAAATATTAAGCAGCACAACGGTTTTAACATTAATAATAACTAATGCTTCTTAAGTACCAAATCAGCATATTAGAATAATTTCTGAAGAGACTTGAGTTGCTGAAAATTAAGCTTTGCAACACAGGAATGTAAATATATGAAAATATATTGTGAAATGTTTCACAATTTTACTGTTTTTACTGTATTTGATTAAATAAATGCAGCCTTGGTGAGTACAAGAGACTTCTAATAAATAAAATATTTGACCGACTCCAAACTTAAACGATATACAGTAGGTGTTATTTTCATTCTCCCAATATATGGTTTTCCAAGGTGATTAAACCATTACTGTACATCTGTTGCCGCTATGAACATTTGAGAGAATGTTTTAAATTTAAAAGGGTGAAACTAGGGTATTATAAAACAATATTGTAAAGTTAAAATGTAATTATAATGATTTAGAGCTTCAGTCGCACCAGTGCAAAGCAACTCATAAAGTGCCATGTGAATCCTCGCTTCACACAGATCTCATATCTGCTTATTTTGTATGTCCATTTTAATTTATTCATAACTGCAAATTAAAGATCGGTCTGCGTACAGCTGGTTTAATCTCACCTCTTCTGGTAGAGGAGTGCAGCATGAGAAGGGAACTGAACACCTCTCAGTGCTGGGGTTTGACGGGGTGCAGTTGAAGTAGAGGTTCCAGGACCAGTCGGTGTAGTTGTTCCAGCCACAGCATTTGAACTGCAAGGAGCAGCGAGGAAGGAAGAGAGAGAAAATATTATTTTTAGACAGTCTCTCAGACCACATATTCATCTCCCATCCGCTGGACCCATGACAATTTTCATTGTGAGGAGGACAAAGAGGAAGGCATATCATCTAAAGAGACAGGAGAACATACTGTGCTGCACTGTAGAAGAGAACATTTGCTCATTTTGAGAGCCATGCATGTGTTGATTTCACATTACCATATTTATCAATCTCAGCACTATGGTTAGGGATAAAATATGCAGAGTTGACCAAAAAAATGAAAAAGTTGCTTTCTTTTTTTTTTTCTCAGAATGTCCAAGCTGAGACAAGCTACGTAAATGACAAAAATTACCATAGCATTGGTCCAGATGGTATAGAAATGATAAGAAATTAATCATTTTATTCAGAAGCATTAAATTGATGAAAAGACTGATACACAAAAAAAAAAAAAAAAAATTCAAACAAGTACTGTTCTTAAAAAATAATCCTATAAAAAAGTGTCAAGGTTTCAAAAAAAAAAATAAAAAAAAAATTAGGCAGCACACCTGTTTTTTAACTAAATCAGCATATTAAAATTATTTCATCATGTGACACTGAAGTAATGATGCTGAAAATTCAGCTTTGCCACCACAGGAATAAATCAGATTTTAAAATATACAATAATAATAAAAGTTATTTGAAATTTCACAATATTAGTGTTTTTACTGTATTTTTGTTAAAATAAATGAAACCTTGGTGAGACTTCAAAAACATGCAACCCATAAATGTATATTTGACACAAAAATACAATAAATTTTGACATCAAAAAAGTAAGTATACTGATTTTTGATTGGAGAAATGCACATGACTTCATATGGTGCCTGGTATGCTTTAACATATGGCCAGATGCATTTTAAATCTGCACCGTCTGAACAAAATAAAACCCCTACCTCTTTTTGAATGTAGTCCATTAGGTTTTGAAGGTCCAGGTCATCTCGATAATCCACAATGGCTTTTTTCACAAATTTCCCCAGAGTATCGCGTGTCTGTGAACATGACACTTCATACAATCTAGCCACCAAATACATTTCCATACGTACCTAAAAATCAAACACTTACATCTGGGTTGTATATGCATATGTAATTGTGCTACGGGAGACAGGTCGACAGCGCTAATTCACCATGGCGGCTCTAATAGCATATGCTTTAGTGTGGTAATGAACTCTTGGGGCCCCCCTGAGCTCTCTCCTTCTCCCCTGTCAGTTCCTCTAACGCTGGCATGTTCAAGCACCTCTGAATGTCATTAACAGGAAGACTTCAAGAAAGCCTCCAACGAAATGGAACATTTGGTCCCACTTTGATGTGGCAAAGCTCTTTAATCATTAAGCAGCGAAGATGCTTGAAGCATCATCGTTAAACTGCCCTCCCAGTTTAACGGTGTGTGCTGCGAAGTACAGTGTGATGCAATACACACGACCTTCTCCTGGACTGTAGAACTTCAAGATTCCACTCGAATGATTAAAGAAATAGTAGACCGATAGGAAACTCTATAGCTAGAATTGTTGTTACGGGTAAGATGAACAATGGAAGTGAATGGTGAATTGCTTTTAAATGGACTTGATATCCCATGAGATGGACTTAGAGACAGATGACTGCTAAAAGAGGTTAACCCTCCCTAAAAAAAAGCCGAAGCCTAATGTTACAATTAATCTTTAACAACCCTCAGTGTATGAAAGTCGTAACAGTAAAATACTTCATGTGATAGCCTGTATTCCATATCAGTGCTGCAGAAAACACATCTAGTTTATAAACTATGGTTTCAAGTGAAAGCTCACCTGGTCAGAGTAGAAGAAGCCCAGGATTGCAATGGCCAGTTGGTTAAGAAAGACCAGGGTGAGACTAAATGAGAACTAGAGAGGAACAGGAAAGAAGATTTGCTTACTAATGAACATTGTTTGTAACTGCTATTTAAATAAAGGATCAAATTTAACTGATAAATAGCAGATATATGTACAGAGAATACTGAGGCTAGTAGTCACGCGTTCTACTCTTTGTGCTTCGCTGGGTAATTTTTTTTTAACACTTTAACCTTTACTTTAACGCATACCTGGGGCCTTTAGTGACCCGTGACGTCATTCACTACCCTTCTCCTCATTCATTTTTTAAAGTAAGACATAGAGTTGAGCCGGATACTCGGCTAAAACGAGTATCCGGTACGGATAAAGCACTTTTGTCGAGTACGAGTACTATACGAGTAATACGAGTCAATATCTGTGCTCGGATTGAAAAAAAAAAAAGTTATGTTGAGATTAGGGCTGGGCGATATATCGAGATATATATATATTTATTTTTTTTTTTTTTAATGCGATATGGAATTAGACCATATCGCATACCGATATAGTTCAAATTTGCGCTGTGATCCTTGCTCCAAGCAAGCTGCTGACCCGGAGCTCTCTGCACTGCTCCCCGCACCCCGCCCCTCCTTTTCCACTTTGCGTGCGTGTTTAGAGCATGTTATGTTATAACATGAAATAAAGTCTTTCACCTCAGAAAAACGGACTTTCTTGTCCTGTCAGCCGTTATCCTGTTCTCGTAGCGCACACTCAATTGCACGCGCAAATGCGGCGGCGCGCGCTGTGTATCGCCTCACTGTATATAAAGTGCAAAAGAAACTACGAGCATGCAACGCCGTTACGTTGTAAATTACACGAAATAAAAGTAATGCAGGTATGATTTTCATTCTATTCACCAGGAGCAGTTTCCATGTTTCATTAACAGTTCTTGTATTGTGTAGGCTATTCACCATGGTAACTGTCGTTTCCATATTAACCAAAATGCCACTATTTTTCTTTGTGTTATTTTTGTATATTTTTAAATGACTGTAGTGGCTCATACCAGCATTGTATTAACAAAAACTAGTTTGGGACTGCTATTTATAGCTTTAGCATAGGCCTAATGTTTATTTATTAGTACTAGTCTTTACTATTAGTCATATTCTTACAATTTATGTTACGTAAAGGGGGACAGTACTTGTGTGTGTGTTAACAAATTTTGAAAAAAATAAAACATGAAAAATAAAAAATATTGGGATATATATATCATATATCGAAATTCAGCCTAAATATATCGGGGTATGACTTTTGGTCCATATCACCCAGCCCTAGTTGAGATGAAAACTCTTGTTCATTACATTTTACTTCATAATTGCAACAGCATTTGTTGTATTCATTGTTACAAAACTTGTTCTGTAGTTCGTTTGTTATCGTGATCAAAACCATTGATCTGAAGCTCAATGCTGATGCTGTCATGTAAATAGTTTTCTAATCAGCAATAAATATAACAATTTCTGATCAACCCATATCAATTGCATGCTTAAAATAACATACCGGTTAAAGCCCCGCCCATTTTAAGACAACCCGACTCACTTCCGGGTTAAATCCCGCCCACTTCCGGGTTAGGCCCCGCCCAGTCCGAGTACAGATACAGATACAGATAATTCATATGGTTAACAGATACAGATACAGATACAGATAATGCTGTACTCGCTCATCCCTAGTAAGACATCAGCCTTCTTAGTATTCCTCAATCAATTCATTATAAACAATATAACAAGAAAAAAATATAAAATTATAAAAGAATGCCTGTTTTCCAATTAATTTCAATTGTCAATAACTTTCAATTAAAAAAAATTTATCGGGCCGTGTAACTGTAAGTATGCTAATTGACAACAATAATTGAATCTTTGATGACTGAATAAGTGCAATTCCACAAGGTGGCGATGTCTGATACTGTACACAATGATGAAGTGACGTTTCACTCAGAGTTATCGCAGGCAGAAAACAAAAGAATAGGAAGTATCATCAGCAAAACTTGAAATGGCTCAGAGATGTAGTGCAGAGCAAGTCCTGAACGCAATCAGATATTAGTGTCACTGTCACTTGATGGTGGATCTGGTGAAGAAGCTGTCAGCGATCAAAATATTGATTTTGAAGATGTTGAAAATGATAGTTTTGAGAATATGTTTAAGATCGCGAATATGAGCCAGATGCTGAATGTACTGGGAAATGAACTCTGATGATGACAGTGATGATGGTATAAAACATGTGCTCAAACTGAACTCTTCCAAGCTTCAAAAGGTAACAAAATATGCTTTATTTTATTCTTCTGAAAATGTTTCTCTAATATCAGGAGAGTTTTATATTATCACATCCGTGTTAAACATAGATCCGTGTCGCTAAAGACTGTAATATTTAATAATGATTGGCCAAACTTATTGAAGTTATCGAACATTTCCACCATAATTCCCAGAGAGAAAAATAAGACAAATGTGGGACATGGTGTCAGTAAAAAACATAGGAAAGTGACTTTCCTCCGAAAGTGACCTGACGTCATAAACACGACTTCCCAACTTGTAAATACGAACTTCCCAGGAGGAGTTGAAAGCACCATTATTACAGTTAGCAACATTTTTAAATATTGTTTAGTTTAAGTTTTTATCTAATTACCTATATTTATATTTTATTGTATTTCAGCTTTATTTCAATAAACAAAAATGTTTTTAACAATTTTCAGTTTGATAATCATAATAACCCTGAAATATGACACATGTATCATATTATATCTTATCATAACCTTTTAGTCCCCAAGATACACCCCATGTGACAACTAGCCCTGGTCTTCCTTATACGGCTATATTTTAACTACTGAAAAATATGAAGCGTAATCCTTAGTTTTAAGTCACTTTGAATAAATATAAGTATGTGTGGTAATCAAATTTCTGCTCACAATTCTAAGGAGCCGTATATTTTCCCGCAGAGCTCCGATGCATCCACAGAAGGTGATGAAGAACATGACCACCCCCACCACAATGAGAATCACAGCAGGATCAATGAGGAACATGTCACGCACTGTGTCTGTGGAGAGAGAAAAAAACACAGAAAACCTCTTAACCTCGTAACTGATCCACACACATCTGAGGAACACAAACAAAATAGTTGTCATACCTGTCGCTTTTTGAACTTTGGCATATACCCCAATGGCTACAATAAGGAGAGAAAATACCTAAAAAAATTAATAAACATCAATAAATAACGTGAAATAATCAAAGTTACAAAATGGAGTTACTTTATACACTTTAGTTACGCACACTCATATAGATCAGATACATATATTTTTCTTTTGGCCACAATTAATGGAACCCTTATATTCAATACTTTTTGCAACCTCCTTTTGCCAAGATAACAACTCTGAGTTTTCTCCTATAATGCCTGAAGAGTTTGGAGAACACCTGACAAGTGATCAGAGACCATTCCTTCATAAAGAATCTCTCCAGATCCTTCAGTTTTCAATGCTTTAGCTATTTTTCTTACAGCCACTTTCTATCTCAACAATCTTTTGCTGCACATCAGCACTATATTCTTTGATGAAATTCTTTTGATGATTAATGGAATTTGGCCTTTGTGTTATACCTTTTATTTATACTTTTTTGTGAAACAGTAAGCCATGGCTGGACAATGTCATGTTTCTAGTCACCCTGGTGTGCTTAAAATTGTATAAATGAAGGGGAATATACTTCAGATATATTTCACTCATAAGAATTTCTAGGGGTACCAATAATTGTGGCTAACGTATAGGCTATAAGAGAAAAAATAATTTCATATGCGATTTTCCCCCCTGTTTTACTTCAACGATTTTTTTTTTCTTTTAAATTAAAGATCAAAAGGTTTAACAATGCATTTATATTTTCACAGCCTTCTTTGATCATATTTACAAAGGGTGCCAATAATTCTGACCACAGCTGTATTGGTTTCCACATACATTATTACTTTTATCATTTTTTTTTTTTAAACAAAGACTGCATTCCTGGAGTTATATGAAATGTAACAGTCTCTGAGCAATAGGCTGGTCCTGAGACCCTGTTGGCATTGCTGGTAAAAAAAAACCAAAAAACAAACAAAAAAAAAAACCTTTTGTGTCACTTTTGATAAATGTAATGCATCCTTACTGAATAAATTCTTTAAAAAAAAATAAAAAAAAACTTTCCCCAAGATTAATAAAAAATCACAAAAGAAAACCAAACAAACAAAAAAAATCATACAGCTATAGGAGAATGTTCAATAAGGTTTATGTAGATGTCTTTTTTTCCATTCATGGTACATATTGTGTTTTAAATGTGCATTAGGTCCAGTGGGAAGTTTACAGGAAGCCTGAGAGTCCTGAATGAAAGCGTAATGTGAGGCAATGCAGAGCGAGCAGTTCTTTTGAATGGCAGATGCAGACTGTATCACAGTCAATGCACTGATAAAACACACCACAAATACGAACACAAAAGGAGAATGAGAACAGATGCTTTTGTTTTGATTGCACGTTTCTTTGGGGGATTCAAGCCTTCCGCTGCATCATATTCTGAGATTACATTCTAAAGAATGGCTTTTTTACACTTTTCACAGCTATGAAGTTCCTTACAATTGTATGCAAATAGAGTGTTCCGAAACGAGTCATGTTGTAGAAAACATTACGGTTGCAGCAGAACAATTGCGACAGAGAGTCTAAATTACACCCCCTGTTTTATTCATTTCAAAGCTGGCCAAAGAGCTTATGTTCTGCAGCCTGGAAATATCCTGTCCCTCAACAAAACCCATTTTGGAAGCTGGTGTCAGAAGGCCTTACTTACCCAGAATAAAAAGCTGAAGAAGAACAGGAAGTACCGAATCCACGGGTTGACGAAAGAGAACATTTCAGTCCTGGTAAGGCTCATCTGCCTATCCATTCTAGCAGATTTTTAGAGGCTGAAGACGATTAAAAAAAATTCAGCGATGCCAAACAGACATGCCATCCACCGTGTAGCCTATAGGTTTCAGTCCACAGCTAAACTGTTGCCCAAAATGGACAGCAACAGCAGTACATGTGGACTGACTTGCCGCATAGTTTAGTGTCTGTCGAAATGGCCAGAGCACCACGCTACATAAAAGCTGCCTTTGGATGCTTTGAAAAGCTCCGTTCCATTGTTTTCTATCGCCAGTGTGGACAAGAATTTGCAGTTAGGCAAAACAGACAGGGCTTTTCCAGTGTTTCGTTTCAACAATATTCCCCTCTGTCTAAGGTAATAAACACACTTTGAGAAAGAAAAAGAAACCTTGAGACTTCAGTGAATCAGTCACCTGCCCGCTCGCTGGTTCAAAGTGATGATTTTATTAGCAGGGCTTCTGCGAGACTCTTGGTAGATCAAGGTCTTGGAAACCAGGGCAGGCAGCACAAGCACTTCTCTACTGCTCGAAAGCTGTTCTAAATATAAATGACCCATCATGAAACTGTAGTTTCAGGAGTAGTGTGGACTCTGCTGGTTGTCTGACTGCCTTTTCCCAGCGGGAGCTCTGCTGTTTCTCTGGTCTGCATCGGTAAAGCTCATTGAATCCTTTATTCCTGAGAGGAGAAGGACAATCAATCGGGTTGTTGAGAGTCTTTCTCACAGGTTTATTGCTACAGGCCCTGAAAGGTTGTTTTTTTTTTCTTCTTTTTTTCTTTGAAAGTTTGGAGACAAACCAGTGTACTTTATGAGATTCAAGACATTGATTTGTTTGTTTCCGCCCTCCATCCACAATAATTGCATCCTTTGTATAATTTTCTATCATAATACTCATATTCAGATGCTACTCAGCTTTTAAAATGTACTGTAGCTATATAAGAGTATTGACCTGACCAAGAGTATTGATCTATAATGTCTAATGACTTTTTTATAGGGCTGATACAACACTTTCTGTATGAAAGAAGCGCTTTGCATAATCGACTTGTATTATTTTTATTTATTTTGACCATATGTGACCCTGGACCACAAAAGCAGTCACATGGGTCCATTTTCTGAAATTGAGATTTATACATCATATGAAAGCTGAATAAATAAGCTTTTTATTGATGTATGGTTTGTTAGGATATGACAATATTTGGCCGATATACAACTATTTGAATATCTGTGTACAATGTTTTGTTGGCTATTGCCAAATATACCCGTGCGAATTTGTGACTGGTTTTGTGATCCAGGGTCACATATAGTTATCTGTATTATGGCTATTTACGCTATATTTTTGATCAATTTATTTGGAAACATTATGATATTATATTAGTTTTCATTTTAGTTTTAATCTTGAATTAAATGAGAAAGACAATGCAATCTTTGTAAAATGGCCCGTATTCTGCTAAAATGTCAAGCCTCTAAAAGAGTACAAAAGGCAATAAACAACATTCTCACAGGGGTTTGGCAACACACGTTTCTTTATTTAAAAAATAGTAGGATTTAAAGAATGCAATTTAGTGCACCACCTAATATATTTATAGTGCTTTACATGTAGCAAAATACTCCACAGGACAAATCCGGGTTCACAAGATATCTGATAACTGCCACTCACCAGGACTACATTAAACACGTCAATCAAGAGCATACGTTTCTACAGCTTGTACAGTATATGCAGCTTACTGGTGGTGGCTAGGATGGCAGTACAAAAATACAGATATGACAGCGATTATAGAACTGAATTACTTATTAGATCCCCCTTTTTTTTTAAGCCCAAAGCACACCAGATTAATAGATCATTTTATGGCAGTGTCAGTTAATGGGGAAAAAATTTCAATAATTATATTAGTTGTGCTGTGGTCATTTAGATCACCAATAAAAACCTTCCATGTCCCTGCGACACTGTTGATTAAAATCTCACAATTCAGTACCAACAAATGGCAACATGTAATTCAGATCTACAACTTAGGTTCTTGAATTAATACGCACAAAAACTAAAGAAAAATGGAAAAGTGAATACACACTGAATGGGTACAAAATTAGTTTCAACGACTGTTGAAAAAATATCTCAAAATATACAATCAGATGGCACGGGTGTGCAAGAATGTTCTTAGATGTTCTGGAGGTATGCATTTTTCAATCTTCAATATGATCAAATGTAGAGAGAGACCATGCCTTGAAAATAATTCCTTAGTAGTTAATGAACTTCATTAACAACAATGAAAAATCCTACTTTACAATTGCTAGAAACTATAATGTGAATTTGTATGTGCTGTATGACTATCCACACACATCTGTTTAATTATGAAAACCCAACATAAATGAATTCTAATGTGGCAATAGAAGAGGCAAAGAAAAGAAAAAGTTTATATATAATGCAAAAATTGTATCAATTAATGCTTAGCACACCCTTGAAATCAATTAGTGACGAAAATATGATACAAAAACAATGACAAAATAAAACAATGAACAATGTACAAAAAAGAACAACTAAAAATGACATTACAACCCTTGTGTTGGAGTATCAAACACTGAGATTCTGTTGCACCTTTAGATATTTGACAGACACATTTAGACAGTTAGCAAATAGCAATATTTCCATTGCATATTAAACAGATATGCCCCAGATGTCAAACACATTTGCAACGGTTTATGAGATGATCTGTACTGAAATGTTTACACGCATTAAGCTTGACACAAATGCATTACAAAATAGATTTGAAAAAAAAAAGTAAAAATGAAAATTGCTAATGCCAAACTGCTGTTGATGATACTGACATTCAACACTAACATCTCAACATATGATTTAACTTGAATTTCAGATTTAAATACACAATGTAGCCTATAACAGTGGAAAAATATAAAGGAAAAAAATGGGTATTGTATATACGTGGGTATATACTTTTTTTTTTTGTAAAAGAAGAGAGATGGGTTTAAAGACATCTTTCAAAAATTAAAAACATTGAAACAAGGACCAAACCTTGGAAAGCAAACATGTGGGATTAGTTCACAGGATGCAATTGTGTGGCTAAAGTTTGTAGATCAGTCAGATAAGAAGGCTGGAACACGTCATGAAGTTTAGCGTGGTGGGGTTAGAGATAGTACACTGAGCAGATGGCGCACATCAGTGCAGACCTAATATTGACTAACTCTGTGGTGTTCTTGAAGCCAGACCACCAGGCATAACACAAAAACATTTTCATTTATGATGGTAATAATGTTGACTGTGTCCTACTGCAGCCAAACTTGCATATCAAAGAATTTGTTTGTACGGTTTCTATTTGCTAGTGATGGTGAACATGTGGTACTGATTGAAAAATGCTGTAGTTTTCAATCCTCCAGATACAAATGCCTCATAAATAACACACATCCTTTAAAGCCAACAGGAAACAGCCTTGATAACCCATTTTACATCAGTAATATGACACGTCTAGTAGTAAAACAGTGTGTTCTTAACTTCTTTGATTAAAATAAATGTATATTGGGACTAATACTCTATCCATATGGAATTGACTGTATTATTGCAAACTAGGAGGATGGAGCTAATCCTGAAATCCTGAAAAGGTCTTGATGTATTCCAACAATAATGTAATAAGTTCACCCAAAAAAGAAAATGATATCATTGATTACTTACCCTCATATCTTTCCAAACCCTTAAGACTTTCGTTCATCCTCAGAACACAAATGAAGATCTTTTTGAAATCTGAGAGTTTTCTGACCCGTCCATTGACAGCCTACGCAACTACCACTTTCAAGCCACAGAAAGGTAGTAAAAACATCATTAAAGTAATCCATGCGTGCGCTAAAGATTGATATTTTGTAAATAAAGTGGTAAATTATGTGTTTTTTTGCGCAAATAAAGCACCCATGTCACTACATAAAACTGAGGTTAAACCATTGGAGTCGCATGGATCACTGTAATGATACCTTTCTGGTGCTTGAAAGTGGTAGTTGTGTAGCTCTCAATGGAGTGACAGAAAACTCTCAGATTTCATTAAAAAGATCTTCATTTGTATTTTGAAGATGAAGGGTTTGGAACTTTTCATTTTTGGGTGAACTATTCCTTTGAATTAATGATTTTACTATTAGATTTAAGAATGGCTGCATTACCTATGACAGTAATTATAATAACCCATGGCCAAAAACAGTACTTAAGTGATTATTTGAAATAATACAGAATATGTGGATACACATAGCCACAAAAAAAAAAAAAAAAAAAGACAAGAAAAGAAAAAAAAAAGATTAGGGTCATTTTTTGTTTCATGTTGACTTTAAATGCTTCCAGGCAGAGAAGTGAGTGAGGTTGAGTCGGCTGTTTCTCATTCTTTTACCTTCTCCACTATCGTAACAAGCACAAGTGGCTCTTATAGCAGCAGTTGTACAGTGACAGAGTTTCTACACTCATCGAGCACTCACTCTTTCCCTTTCATTTCAACAGATGATGAACGTTAGAAGTAGCCGTCGCTTCTGGTCCCAACTGTTTCACAGAAAGCAATCTTTCTTAAATGCAGTAAACAAAGATTGTGTGTCAGTGAGTGTTTGATGGGATGATCGGTGTAATTATTCTTCTCTCCATCTCGAGTGCTCTATTACGTCCCTCTCGGTCAAACATAAAGCATGTGCACGTGCCAGGCTCTTAAGGGGTAGTCTCAGTGACAGTCTCGAATGAAGACCGTCACATGACCCCACTCTCGCAGCCATCATCACGCCCGATCTAATGCTCAGTGATTTTAAACCCCTAAAAACTGTCTGCTGGTAAACACACTTTAACTCCAAAATCCATTTCTTTTGAACCATGTCCCTTTAGGCTATGTGATACAGAAGCATTATCACTTCATTCAGCAGGAATGTAACCATTCCAACCTGATTCTTGAAACCAAAAGACAGATGGAGACTGAAAAAAGCAGAGAGAGACAGAAAAATAACACAGGCCATAAAGCTGAGGTGTGCGGAAACAGAAACACTGCAGACGCTCTTTCTCAAAGATGAGTTATAGTTTGGAGGATTACAGTCTAACCAACACTACAACTGTGCTTGTATTTGGTTCTTTTTTTGGGCTCTGTACTGTATGTGTTAAAGGCACACTATGCAAGATTTGTACCTTAATATAAGTTTTGATATCATTTTGATGGTAAATGAACTCGTAGTAGGGCGAATCATCCTGTTAGCAAAGCGAGGGGGGGAGGGGGAGGGGGTTGGCAATGCAGGTTTGAGAGGTGACTCCCCGACAAATCTCGCGAGAATCACGACGTCACATACATCAAAAACATATGAAGCAGCCAATATGGAAGACACTAGCACGCATTTCGGACGTGAATCATGGCAGAGTCGACGAAGAAAACGAATAAAGAGCGTTCGGAGAAGGAGTGCAGAGACGGCTCTGCGTGAGTGGTATTTACGACAGTGACTCTAGGGGTCGCTGTTTGAGAAAAACAGAAACTGCATAGTGTGCCTTTAATACTTGATTTATATATTGTAATGAAGCAGTACTGAAACTGTTCATAGTTCTGTTGGGTTAGCATTAGTAGTAGACTTCAAGCTTCCTACTTGAAAGAAACAGTTCATTCAAAAGGACATTTCTGTCAGCTCATGTCATTCTGTACCCTATGATTTTCTTCCGTGGGACACAAAAGGAGAACAGACCACCAATTTAAGTCATTATCTGGCTGGCCCACATATAATACGTGCCTACAGAACTCCTCCGAAAGGTCCGAAGATTTCTGCAGAATTAGAACGCCCATCAATCACTAAGTTTTATAAATGACCACATTTCAATCCATCTTGCCCTCCGCAGAATCGCACTAGCTTATTAAAAGTTTGTGAGTTACATTCAGTTATGAGACACTCAAGAAGCATCAATTACATCAAACCTGATGATATGCATCTTTATGCTCCAAGGTTGGATATGTATACTGTATGCAGAAATGAGATCTGGTGGAGGGGCTGTATGTTCCTCAACAGCCAGAATCCGACTGTTGAGGAAACGAGTTTGACTATTTGACTATTCTAAGTCATATGCACTATTTTTATCACAACTTTCCCCTCATTTTTCCTTTTGTGTTCCACGCAAAAACGAAAGTCCTGCAGGTTTGGAAAACATGACGGCGAGTAAATGACGACAGATTTTCATTTTTGGTTGAACTCTTTAAGTCTGCCAAAAACGTAATATTACTGTCCTGGAGAAATGTGCACACATGACCAAGGTGGAATATGCGCTATTAGGCTCTGTCTCAACGTTATTTGGGGTATAGACTTGGATATATTGAGCAAAACGTGGGGAAATGGTCAAACTTACAAAGCTCTGCATTTAAACATGCTTCAGTCTACTTACTTGTAACCTTCCCCTATTTCTTCCATACAAACTGCACTTCATTGTCAATGCTACAGAGTTTTAGTTGCCATTCAGTTAAAATGACCTTCTAGTGGTTAACAAAGAGGATGTTTTTGCAGGTATGTGGGTAATCAGATAGTCTGTATATGGCAAAACAGTCCCTGTTTGATGTATTATACTGACATTAGTTTGTGATGGTTCTCATCAGGGTGAAACTTTCGAAACGTTTCGATGCATCCTCAAATCACACATTTTTTTAAACACAAGCTTGTGTAGCAACATACAAAGACAAAGTCAGATTCCTGGTCATACCTCGCTGAAGTCAGAATACTTGTACCGCCTTCTTCCAATCATTAGGTGCAAAAAAAAAGACAATTATGGGGCTGGGGCAAAGTGACTTATAAAAACAAAAGTCTTGAGCCAAAAATGACAAAGTTTTCTGTCTCGTACAAAACTGCATCATGCTAAAATGGAGCTGTTTGTCATTTACACTGTAGATGGAGGTGATAATGAGCGATGCTTTTTAAATTCGTCCCACCCCAAAGGTTTCCAGTCTGATGTTTTCTCATCGCTCTGTATGTTGGGCAATTTACGTATTAGTGAAGCCACGCAGTTTGTCCTCATTATTCTCCTTCCTGCAAACGTTAGTTAGTTCAAGCGTAAAATAAAGGTTCTAGAGGAGATGGAGAAAGTCAGAGGCCTCATGGGGAGGATGCTGGCCAACAGTTGGTCTTCTCATTCCTCTCTGTCCCCAGGTCTCTTTGGCAGATGAGCAGATGGGGGAGAAAGAGTGGAAGAGAGACAGACCATGACTGAAGTTTATACAGGATGGTAAGGTGTAAGCTGGGGAATAATGGGAAGAGGGGCTGGCCAGTGGTGGAAGTTAGATACAAGAGGAGGAGCTGTCCTCCAGAGTCTGTCCCATAATGCACCAGGGCTCCTCCCTTGAGAAACGGCCGCGTTAGGCATCATACTTCTTCCCGCTTCTGTGGATCTGATGGAACAGTGTCATGGAAAAGGCCATCCCCAAGAGCTGAAATGACAAAATCCAAATGTAAAGGTTAATGACACGCATGAGCTTTATGTCAGCAAACACGGGATGGCTTGGTTGAATGGAGACAAAACATTGGATGTGCTCCTAATTAAAAATTTAAGGGGTCAATATCTAACATCAAATGCATGGAATTTATCAAATATAAGGGTTCATTTCATTTTATAAATATTAAATGTTTGTTCATAATACACACATTACATTCATTTATTCACCTTGTTAAAAAAAAAAGTAAATGTAGCATTGTAAATTAACAACCAAGATTAATAAATGCTGTACAAATATTGGTCATTATGATGCCTAATGCATTTAATAATGTTAAAAAAAGTAACCTTATTGTAAATTGGTGTTTTTGCCAGCAACACAAAGCATTTTTTTAAAAACTTTTTTATTTTTAATTATAGTAGATGTTTTGCCATTTGCCGTTTGTTTATTTTCCATTTTATTATATTAAAGTAGATGATTAGCCATTGACTGTTTTTTTTCTTTTTTTTTTTTCTTTATAGGGGGGGTGAAATGCTATTTCATGCATACTGAGTTTTTTACACTGTTAAAGAGTTGGATTCCCATGCTAAACATGGACAAAGTTTCAAAAACTAAGTTGTACGTTTGAAGGAGTATTTTTGGAACAATTTTCCGGTTTGTCACAAGTTTCGGAAAGTTTTTTTCGAGTATGGGTCTATGTTACGTAAGATGGTGCGGAATTTCCTTATATGGGTTCTAAGGGCACTTCTCCGGTAAGATCGCGGGCGCGCGCGCACTCGTAGACCAGAGCAAGAGAGTGAAAGCAGTTCGCCATCAAAGCGCTATGCTCGGCTTTTGGAAGTCAATGTAGCCAAAGAAGTGTGTTTTTGGTTGCCAGGGCAAGACAACCCTGCACAGATTCCCAAAGAACCCAGCGCTAAGGGACCAGTGGATGGAGTTTGTTTTCCTGAGCATAAACGGAGTTGTGTAAGACTGTTTGTTCCCTGCATTTCGACGATGATTGTTTTATAAACAAAGCCCAGATCGACGGATTTGCAGATCGTCTAATGCTTAAGGATCGAGCAGTCGCAATGATAAAGGTTTGCGGTCTTGCGTTGGAACCGGACGGTGAGTAAAACTGTTGAACAAATGTCTCTGTGTGTTGTTAGCTCGGCGCGTTAGCACAGCTTTAGCTTCGCCCACACGGCCCGCCCCCAGCCGCTCGTTTTTTTCCGGAAAGACTCGGTACAGCCTATCTTTCTTTTATAAATATAATAAAACTAAAGACTTTTCGGAGATATGAAGGATCCAATACTACTCTATAGGTACTCAAGATTAACAGGAGATTGAGTGAAAATGAGCATTTCACCCCCCCCTTTAAATAATAAAAAAATTTTTAGCCATTGGGCATTTCTTTCTGAAGGGCTCTTAAACCATGAAATACCTTTCATGTCACAGCTCATGACAGTTGCAGTTACTTGTGAATGGTTTGGGACTGTCTTTGTGTGGTGCCATCAGCAGTGTTGTTCATATTTAAAAAACGGTC
The DNA here is from genome assembly GCF_949319135.1 of Squalius cephalus. Taxonomy (NCBI): domain Eukaryota; kingdom Metazoa; phylum Chordata; class Actinopteri; order Cypriniformes; family Leuciscidae; genus Squalius; species Squalius cephalus. The sequence continues at coordinate 15,049,546 of NC_137127.1, read as the reverse complement.
TTTGACGGGGAAAAGTGCTTAGTACCACGTCAGGGTCTAAGAAGACGTACGCACTTTTCCTTGCGGCAGAGAGTCGGATTACTGCAAGTATTTGGAATTCTAAGCAATTGCTGCTCGCCATTCTTAAGTAAATTTTATATGTTAATAACATTAATTAAGGGTCGTTTACAAGGCGGAGATCTGAAACCACGATTATTTGTGATTTATAAATTTCACATCTGGAAGAGAGGCGTACGCACTTTTTTGTGCGTATGTTCGTTTTCTGATTCACATGTACGCACATTTGAGAAATGATCATAAGATAAAATGTAGGGCGGTTTCTAGGCAAACATTTTATAAATGAGGCCCCAGGTGTTTGACGTGTTTGAAAAAAAACAAAAAAAAAGTCCAGTAAGTAAAGATGGAAGCAAACAGATCACATGCTAGTATTATAGACCTTCTTGGGAAAATTTACATCATTTTCATGGAGGTAAACGGAAATGTGTTGCAAATATACTGACTCTTTAAAGTTCATTTTTAGATCTATCCTGATACATCAAACGCACAGCGGTGGTCGACTTTCCACAGCCATTATCTTAAAGCTGCAGAACAGAACAGGAGACGGCAACAGACTTGGTGTGTGGATTAAATCTGATTTTCTCACATCTTTGAGCTTTAAAGGTATCACATCGCTTCTTCTTTACACTATAAATTGACACAGACAAACTGTAAATCTTGGCAGACTCTCACACAGACTTCAGTGTGAGGCTGCTGGAGAAGTCTAGGCCACTAGCAACGTCTGACAACCAGATATGCACTGTGTTCGAAAAATGTAAGGAAATTATTCCTTTCAGAATCCATGCATTTTTAAGAGAAAGAACTATGGTACACTAAAGGATTACCATGTTTATATAAAGCTTTCTGGGCAATGTAACTTGGAAATGATGTTCTAACTTATTAACCATTCAAAGGTTTGGGTTCTATTTGATCAAAAATTACAGTAATAACTAGGAATGCACCAGATACTGCACTCATGTACTTGAACTCGACTTGAACTTGAACAAAAACCGATACCACAAAGTGTACAGTATACAGTGCCCGTAAAAAAGAAACACAGACAATAGAGCAAACACAGAGCAGAATTGATATATAAGAGAAGGATGTCTATTAAGTAAATGTATCTAATTAACAGAATATTAAACAAATGAAATATTCACGCATAACTGCTGTTCGTGAGTTGCTAAGCGAAACAGTATGAAGAAAACAGAAAACGCATGTGTAACAGTATGTTGGATATGTGCAGATCCTAATGTGACAGCAGCCTAATAACCCTACTGCTGTCTTTGTCCTCAATGTTCATCTAACAACAAAATACAAAAAGAAAATCACCCACTGCTCTTGACTGAATGACTTTAGCAACTTTGATAAGGATTAATATTTAATTTGTACATTAAAGACTATTCAGTGTTATTTTACATTTGATTACTTTATTCGATTTCTGTACTTGAAAATTGTGATGTTTCACTGGTATCTAAAAAAAATAACCACTAGCCCAACCGGGCCAGTAGAAAAAAATCCTTAGCGTTGAGTTCTGCTGGAGCATCCGGTATCAGCATTGGTGCATCATTACTTTGAATGGTATTTCATGGAATATGAATGGGGATCTAACAGTGCAATGGAATATATGAAAGTACCATGGTTTTTTAGAAGTCCCACAAATAAATAGCACTTACAGAGCACACATTTTAGTGACTAATAACCAGATTTGGCTGGCTTTTGCTGGATGAGATCTAAGTAAATCACTTGTGACATGTGCCCTAGCTCAGCCCGTGAGGAGGATTAGGTGGCAATTGTTTGCTTACAGGTCAGAGGTCACCTCTTAGTCCATCCTGAGAAAAGCACTTCGTAAAGACCCCTTTGCGCTATTATCCTCAATAAACTGCAGGTAATTACAGACCACGGGTTTAAGAGAACTCGTGGATTAACCGAGAGACCATCTTGGCTAATCCAACGTTTCGTATTTCCACCTTGCAATTAATGAGAGTAAACCTGAGTAAACTTTTGACGGTCATGTAAAATTGTGAAACTGTTAAAGAGATACTCTTAAATTGAGTTTGCTAACTTTAAAAGTGGCAAAGATGCCAAATTATAAAGTCAAACAAACTGTCGAAGCAGGAGTTTGGACTATCCTTAATATGTCTCCGCCAAGTTCCATGAAAAATCTTGAGTCTAACATTAATGCAAAGCACCTCCACAGAATGTACATATTAGACCTGGCTGCATTGATAATCAAATACATCAAATTCATGCTCTTTCTAGGGCTATAATGAACCAATGCAAGACATCATGTGGGACTGACAGACTTTCACTTTCGATATTACCACGTATCAGCGAGCCCTAATGAGCAGTTCGCCTGTTTTCTTCTGAGCTGTCTGTGGGTCTCCATACATGTGCTTCACTGTTTCAGCAGAACCAGACAAGACAGGCACGCTCATTATCACCACTGTGTTTGACATACTGAGTGATGGCACACCAGCACACACAATCTTACCTGAACTACCAAGATACACATGCCGATGGTTCCGAGTAGGTGCTTATTATCTTCAAGCCACTCTTCAACTTTCTCGTAGCAGCCCTGGAAGACAAGAAAAGTCACAAGATGTCACAAGATCTTCTGGGTGAAAGCACTAATACAAACAGATTGTGTATGTTTCACTGTCTAATTTGCTAGTTGTTAATTCTGATTCAGAGAAAATGAGCTGAACTCCAGCAGCAGTGGAATTCATTTGAGCGCATGCATGAGAGAGCGAGCGACTGCTGCGGCTGCATTTTCAACGCGTAGTCACTGGGAAAAAAAAAGCATATTCAGCGGTATACTGGTGGCTATGCGGAGAAAAGACAACACAGCTTTGAGTTGGCGGTGTTGTGGGCTGCTCGTCATACTAAGGCACTGAAAAGAAAATCCATTTCCAGAACAACCGAAAACTATGGTAGTAATCCTATATAATACCTTCAGATATGGAAAAACTCTTGGATTCCTGTGCAAACAGCCTTATGTCACGTTTTCTTTCTTTTTTTTTTTTTTTTGTTCTAATTACTCGTTCTATGAATTTAAAACAATTTATGTTGGCTAGCTGTTTAACTTCTGGGGCTGAAGATAAATTTAAGAATTAAACGGCTAGTGGTTTCAGGCTAACTTTACTACAAATGTGTCCTTGTGACTCGCTCTCTAGAAGGCAACGGACTGGAAATCGTGACATTTGAAATTTTGTTTTGTTTCACAAACTTTCTTGTTCTGCATTAATGGAAAAAACATTGAGGATTCATTAAATGTAATTGTCTCTTCTCACTCCATTAGTACCTCTGTGGTAACTTAAAAGCTGCAGAAAGACAGCGTGACAATTTGACATGTAACATCAGCTACTGATGTACATTACAGCACAGTCAATGACACAAAAATATTCCCTCAAGAGACCATTGCCCTCCCTACAATCTCATTTAAACTTTAAAATCAGTTTTCATGAGTTAAATGAACTCCCATAGGAAAGACAAACACATCTAGGGCAAGATTTACTAACAGCTTGAGCTGTTAAGAATAAACCCTCTTTTGGCGTTAAAAAACAACTGTCAGGATTTACTAAAGACACGCAATGAAAAATTAGCGCTGAAAAGGCGTGGGCACAGTTATTTCTGCGGCTGACCTTATTGCAGATGCATTTGTAGGAGTTTCCCTTTGAGATGCAAAATTTATTTGAAGAGAGTACTTAAAAGAATCACGCAAGGTGATTTACTAAGGTTTGCATTTGTCAATTTACTGGTATTTGTGCCATTGTTTAACGCCCAAAATAAGCATGTCTTAAAACAGACGTTAATCTGCGCTGCTCCTGGTAGATTGCGTTGGTCATTATGGAAATGATATGGCTGTGTCTGTGTTCCTTAATGTGCGCAAGCAGAACTTTCCACTTACATCGGCGCTTTTTTGGAATTGCGCTCTCATGCTAATTTGCCCTGTTTAGTAAATCTGCCCCCTAGTGTCCAAAAGTGAGAATTAATACATAAAGGTATATGACTCTGGCTCTTTACAGGCGAACTTAGAGATGCTACCTAACAGAGATGTCTTAAATCTATGGCTTTTACCGCCTTTCATTTATTAGTAATAACTCTTTTCAAGGGCAGAACAGAGAAAGATAAAAAGAAATAATCTCAATTATTACCTCCAGTCCTTTCTTTCATCCTGTCTCAATTCAGAAATGTTCTTTAATGGATATAAGATTAACAATCCAAATGTATTCAAAATGAGGATGATTAAAAATGAAAGTCATGCATTTGAAATGCAGTATATGTATAGTTCACTTCAAATGTCAAGGCTATTAAAGTCAAGGAACTATAACAACATTGTCACTGGTTTAAGTGGAGGTGTCCACTCACCCGTGTCCAGAACATGTTGGTGGAGTTACGGCCACACTCCTGATAATGCTCTTGACAGCAGCGGTCGGGCACCACCTTTTCTTTCAGAGCCTCGTGCCAATCTGTGTACCCGGTTACTCCACAACACTTCCACTGTTAGGAAGGGGGGGATAAAGGGAGACAATGATACATTTTATAAATAACCAAACTAGATTCATTTCCAGATATTGCTGTGTATATTAAAGACATATTTTCAAAATTCTCAACATAATCATAATTTTGTACCTCAGCTTGGATGATATTCCAGGCATTTCTCAGCCCAATGTTGTTGTCTGTGTTGTAGAGAGCAAGACCATCTTTCAAGTCCTGCTTTGCGTTCTCACTGACCTGTGAACAGCAGAAGCAAAAGTTCAGTCATAGTCAATCACAAATCTCATCTTGACAGTACCAATATATATATATATATATATTTAAAACACACACACTGTTGTTTCAACTTAAAGTGTTTGTGCTGCCTTCAAATTTTAAGTTTAGTCAACTCAAATATCCAAGTTGTCACTTAGCATTTCAAGTTGACTAAACTTAAAATTTTAAGGCAGCATGGACAGCTGAAACAACATTTTTTTACAGTGTATATGAATTGTATCATATCATTCATATTTCTACATAATTTGTATTTATCATAATTAAATGTATTATATCTTTCTTGCCTAATTATTCCTATGTTTTTAACTGAATAACTAATTGTAGATTGAAAGCTTGATTCATTCAAGTGGTTTGGATGAATAAATGTAAATATGTGTAAATATAAGCAATGTGAGGAACAGAACAGTGAAGAACAATATGCAAGTCCTAAGAGAAAAATGATCTGCTTGCCTACCCTAATAAGGAGCGTCTATTTAGTCAATACCTTCCATCGGGTTCTTGACTATGTCAAATTAATGTAATTAGCATCATTAATTGAATGTCTGAGTAGAGCGTAAAAAAAAGCATGCCATCATTGACGCTTGAGGACGACATATACGCCACTCTGGAATCACTTCCCCCTCGGCTGTGGCAGATAAATATTTCGCTGGCAGTTTTAATGAGGTGTACGATCTCACATTAGTGGTTCAGTGCACTCTGGCCCAGAGCGACGGTAGTGCGGGGTGATTACTGTTTGACAGAGCGGTGGTCCTGATATAGACGCACGCCAGATTAACATCGTTTCACCCAAGAGAAAAGAGAAAACACAATATTCTGGAATTTCAGGCATATTTCAGTGAATGATAGTCTCTATCACAGAGCCATAAATAAGATATATAGAGCTAATATCTACAGTTTTAACATGATCTATTGTCTAAGTTTTTTATTGCTGTTGTATTTATTGTATTATCACAACACTCCCTGTTTTGCTCACATCTAAAAGACTCTGAACTTCTGAAGAAATTGTAACTGGTGCCTTTGCATGATGCTAGGATGGTGTGGGTGGTTGTCAGGACATTGCCAGGTGGTTGCTTACTATCCCAAAAAAAGCCCATCAAATTTCTATCATTTTCTATCATTCCTAGATATGATTTGGGACCCTTCACTGATGCAAATCTATTGGATCTTTTTTTGCCCATTTTATCATCTTCCATGCAAATCATGAATTAAAGCACTTACAACAGTAACATCAGAGTTCTACTCAATAAGCCACACAATTTATAGGGACAGTTCACCCAAAAAATGGAAATTCTTTTGTCATTTTCTCACCCTCAAATTGTTCCAAACCTGTATGCATTTCTTTCCTCTTTCTATTTTTTTCCCAACAAAACTGTTTGATTACCAACATTCTTCAAAATATCTTCTTTTATGTTCAGCAGAAGAAAGAAATTCATACAGGCTTGGAACAACTTGAGGATAGGGAAATGGGAGAACTATCCCTTCAATGTATCATTCATGTCCCAGGGAACACACATGGTTTAAAAATGAAATAAATAATAATAATAAAAATTATATAAAATTGAAACACATTTTGGATAAAAGTGCCTGCTAAATGTACCTAATAATATAGCAATAATACTTATAATATAACAAACTGAAACATTCATGCTGTGAAACATATTTAAACGCAGAGGGAAATTAATGAATGAAGAGTATGAAATTTAATTCTGATAATCTTTCCAAAAACATGTGGAAATTAGACTAAAATGTTCTCCGGAGACCCTATTATGTGAATATATATCTTTATTTTTGCCTTCATTCCAGGGATCGATGAAAAGGATCATGATGAAATAAATTCAGCCAATGATGCAGAACGGCAGCAATAACACTCAGTCAAGACAAGATATTAAAAAGCTGGTAGAAGGCATATGTCTTTCACTGGAGTGTGCACTCATTAGTGCCAGACATATTTCCTGGTGGGTACACTGTGTGAGTAGCCACGTTTCGAAAGGTGAATAAGCACATCATCATCCTTCTCCACGGAAACATCTTGAGACCTCCGAGCCTCATTATACAAGAATACATCAAAGCACACTCTCAACTCCATCAGGGAACACTGTGACATCACTCCTTTCACGTCCTGCTTGGAACACATGATGATCACAACTGTTTGTTAATGGCTGTTCTTTCATACCTAAATAAAAGCGTCCCAAATGCACAGCACACAAGACTCTCATATTCCACACGGCCTAATTACAATTAGACTCAGACTTATAATAAATTCTTAACCAGCTTGTGCCTGAAAAAGGCATGCAATTCTGTTCATCCTGTTAAAACAGCAAAATTGCATGTCTAATGGAGGGATGTTACATGTCCGACTAAGCCTCGCTAATGCCATGAGCTGAGGGTTCCTAGAAATGTGCATTTATTTTTTTACAATAATTTATTTTCTCACAGCGCATCTATGTTCTCTAAATACTTTAAAGGTTTGTGGTCAGTAAGATTTTTTTTTTAAAGAAATAAATACCTTTCTATAGCAAAGCTGCATTAAATTGATAAAAAGTGACAGAAAAGACATTTCATTTTACATGAGATTTCTATTTCAAACAAACTGTCAAAGAATCCTGAATATATATATAAAAAATTGTTTCCACAAAAATATTAAGCAGTTTTATAAACAGTTTTCAGCATATATTCACCAAGTCAGCATATTAGAATGATTTCTGTGACACTTAAGACTGGAGTAATGATGCTGAAAATTCAGCTTTGCATCACAGGAATAAATTACATTTTAAAATATTTAAAAATAGAAAACAGTTCTTTTAAACCATATTACTGTACTTTTCATCAGAAAGACACTGGGAACAGCAAATATGTATCCAGTAATCACACATTTTTAATCACAAATGGATTTAATTGAAATTCATCAGTCAAAAGATGTGGGAATATATTTCATGAAAGGTTTAATGTTATTATAAAGCACATCATCGTTGGAATGCAGCAGGCATGTCAAATGATCTAGTAATCTTTCTTCTCATCCAAAAACCCACAAAGAGGGCTAGATGAGGATATTCGAATGACTCTGTTTTCTGACAACAAAAGGAAGCTGTCCTATCCTCGCCTTCCGCAATGATAAATATCCTGTCACTGAAATGAAAAGTATTGGTAAGGTGTTGCTCTGATCATATATTCTGCTCTAGACACCATCTTGCAAGCCCTAAGGGATGAGCTATGCTAATGCAACATACTGTTAGGAGCATCATATTATGCAGAAAGTTAATTTGAGTTCATGGGAAGAGTGCCAGTGTAAACAAACGGTTACTGTAAGGAAGTCACGTTCGGACTGTCAATCTAAATCTACACTAAACAGGAAGAAGCAAAAACTATTCAGATGAATGAACTCCAGTCCAATTGTTTATCAATATTTTATTTGTTCTGGGACAAGAATAGAATAATCTGCCAGTCAACACATGCCAAATTTGTATTATTAATAGGTTCAAGGATTTGAAACCTACATCTTCTCATATCATAAGCATCTCATATCACTACCAAGAGCCTTTATATCCACTATTACATCCTTTACTAGTGCTAAAAAAGTGAATGGAGCATATGTTTCCCATGGCCTGTGGCTGCTTGTAGCTAATGCATAGCTCATTAGGAGTTTGTATACCTGGCCTTGGGTTCTGTTTAAATAATGTCTGTCCAGTTGGATACAGTCTCAGAACGCACGGTCCAAAGCCATTTCAGCCAGCGCAAGCATCTGGATCGTGTGAATGACCTAGCGGCTCTCGGTGTTTGATTTGTAATCATTCCTCTCATTGGTTTCCTATGTTCTCAGGCAACTTGTTAATGTAAAGATGTTAGTGTTTGTTTGGGAATGTGGAGGGTTTGACCAGAGGGTCAGTTGTTAGATGTAGCTAACGGATGACATCATTATCTTCTATACCAAACATTCTTGGGGTAAACTGGGAGCGGAAACCAGAGCGAATGCTTATACAGAGAGAAAACTGCTTTTCTTTTGGTCTCGTGTGTGTTTGAGTCTCCAGAGTGTGGATAGGTTTGGACAGGTTTGTCATATTATTGCCCAGGGGGCTTGGGTTTGTGGAGATGTGGCAGCACACTGTGTGTGTGTGTGTTGAGGAAAGCCTGCTGTTTACTAAAGAGTAGAGGAAGAGGAAGATGAGGTCAGACAGCAGATTATTCACTGTCCATCACCTTTGCCTATGCCAAAAAAAAAATTTTTGGGGGAGAAATTTACAGAATGCAAACACACACACCTAAATCCTAACCAAAAGGGATAGTTCAAACAAATAAAGGAAGATGTTATAAAATTGGTTAATATGACTCTTATGGCCCTGTATTCCAAGTCTTCTGAAGTCATTCAATAGGTTGGTGTGATTCATTAATTGACTCTCCTCATAAGAATTTCATAAGAGTTCATGCGAGAAGTGAGTTATCAGTTCCAACAGGTCTGAATGATTTGTTCATTAATCAAACTGTTTCAGTTCTCGAGTTCAACTCACTGACTCAATGATTCTCTGGTAGTAGCAGTCAGAGGGTGGGAAGATTATATCAGTGAATGATATCAGTGTTCCTCACCAAAAAAACTGTCTTATGACTACAGAAGACTTGGTATATACTGTAGCATGCAAGTCACTTTTATGATTCGTTCATGGTTGTTATTATTATTATTTTTTGCATCCTCATTTAATGTTTGACATGAAAATGAAAGACCAGTACACTATTTAAAATGTAAAATTCTGGTGGTTTGTATCACATCACTGTATTTTTTGTTTTCTTTAAATGGCTGGACCTTTATATACATTTATAGTGGTTTATTTTACAGTCAGGAGCAAAAAGAATATTAAAACATTGTAATGTCACATACAAATTTACTCTATTTTGTAACATACAAATAACTCAATTTATAAAACTAACAATTTAGTTAATCTTTTCAAATATAATCCAATTAAAGTTTAATAATTCATTTTATTTTTGGCAAGATTACCGTTTAAATTAAAACATGTAAGAGACTTGTGTGATATTCCTTACATTTCTTTAATAAATTGTATTATTATTATTACTACTACTACTTAGATTACAGAACATACTGCGGTGCAATGGTAATATATTTATTTAATAATTTCTTCAAGTTAGACCAAACTTTTATTTTGTCAGATTGTAATGAAGACCTCTGTTTTAATAAACTGCATTATTATCATCATCATCATCATCATCATCACTACTACTACTACTTGAAGAAGTAATACTGTGCAATGGTAATATATTTCTGTTTTAATTTCAAGTTTCACATTTATTTTTGATGGGCTGTCGTAAAGACCTTTGAGTTTCCATGTGTATATGATGCTCAGCTCTGCAGATGAAGTTCATGTGTTCATGTTCTCAAATAGTGAGACGGCAGATGCCACAAAATCCCACAAGTTCATTATATGTCTACCTGATTTAGGCCGACATGCAGAACATGCAGACTCTTTTTGAGCTTTAATAATTTACAGACAATAGTCCATATCGCAATTTGATTCACTTGCACAACCCTACTTTTGATTTATTCATCCAAAAATTGTGAGACATTCAGCTTTATACAGTAAGTTCCATTTGTGACTGGATTCAGTAATTCTCTTTGCATTTTCTGCATCACAGAAATCATATGGCTCTACATGGTATTTGCCATGTTAAAGAGAGTTAGTTGTGTGGCATATTTATTGTTGTGTTATAACGTTATAAGCATTTGTAAGATAGGTATGCATGTAATAGAGGTCTCCTCTCAATACACTCTACATAGCGCTCTTCGTGGCCATTGAATAGATGCAGCAATTGTTTCAACTACTGCAGTATTTGAAAAAGACATTGTTTGCCAAATTGAAACTGGTATACCGGTTCATGTCAGTGCCCAGCACTAGTTAGTGACCGAATTTTAGTTCTAGGATGAACTATACCATTAACAAACACATTTATAATTGCACTTTATTAGCACTTTGGAAATCATGTTCCATTAGCTCAAATAAGAGCTTCTCTGTCTAAGTGCCTGTCATGAGATGGTAATTTCCAGCCCAGATGATGGGCCAGATTCTTGATCAGCAAGGGAAAGTCTGGTCATGCTGTGAGCTGGCAAGATACGCGCAGTGTGGGACCTACTGTCACGCCATCAGGTGCTTTGAAACCTGGCATGGAGTCCTTAGAAACCCTGGCTGACCGCCTCACCTGATCAGGCACTTTACAGGACACATTTGCTACTTTAAGCTCCAGAAGTGGAAAATGACTGTTTATATAGTCAAGCTTGATGCAAATCATTTTAACACTGGCACATTCTGTGTTGATTTGTTTACCGCAAGTAAATTGGTTTAATTCAGAGCCAAAATCAGCAAGTAAACACAATCATGCTACCACATGAGATCACAAGCTTAACACTCCCAGAATCAGCTTAAAAATAACAGGAAACACAATAGACACCAGTGTTTTGTGCGACTAAATTATGATACGATTTAAAATGGTACCTTGAGTTTTACTTCTCATCAAAAATAGCCTCAACCCATCCTCTGCACACGTTTTTAGAGCATCCCTAATTGTGTCAGTTTTTACTCATGTAATGGCACAAAATTAGACGCTAAAAAATGTTAGTCATCAATGGATTAAACCACAACCACAGCTGAGGCGGCGAAAGTGTGCGGTAATGCTCTTCATCCGTCTCTGTAAGCCTATCCGAAAAATCACGCTACTGTGCTTCCCCCTTTTTCAAACCAGCTAATATGGCTTCATTTGGCCACCGTCCTGCGGCACACACACTGGAATGAGGTCATGAGCTTAAAGACGGATGCTCTAATCTGGTGCCTAGCCTTCGCCATCTGCTGCAGTCAGATGGTGGGTCATTGGAGGGTCCACGTGTGTGCTTTAATCCACAGCGTTCATGTACACTCAGAGGTGAAGACCAACTATACCTACCTTTGTTTCTTCCAACATACCACAGCAGGAGGGAAGGCATCTTGCTGAGTTTAAGATTGAGGAGGGCAAAAACATCACTACTGAAACTTTACATCTCCCAAATTATGAATCTAGAAAAATTACAGATAGTTTGGAATTTTGTAAATTTGACATTTAATAAATTAGATTTTTGTGGGATATTTATACATTCAAACACACACACTACAGCATGTATATATTTATCTCAGAGTCACAAACTATATTTCTTATTCTCATGAAACAGTTGAAGAACAGTTTTGCTGCTTAATATTTACAGTATGTGGAAGCAATGATACAGTTTTTGGGATTCTCAGATTTCAAAGGTCAAAAGTACAGCATTTATTTGAAATATACTGTATGCTTTTTTAACAATGAAAAAGTCTTTACTGTCACTTTT